>NC_057864.1:490984215-491284215 GCF_019393635.1 Dromiciops gliroides | reverse complement strand
CCAGTCACTTATACTCTGCTAAAATTGAGGTATACTTGGACTCCACATTCTTTTCATCATCAATCATCCTATGGATGCACATTTTCATCCATGTGTGATCACAGCTTCCATCACTGCAGATCACAACCAATCTAGTCCTTCTCATCTCATGTGATTTTTGTCTCTATCCTCAGTGTTTATTTAGCACATGATTTAACACATGGTAGGTTCTTAATGAATATTTGCTGAGTGATTCTTCCATAAAAAGATTCTTTAACATTCCACAAGGATTACTGCTTCCTTCTAGCTGTGCCTGGTTGATCTCTTGCTCTCACTTCATAGCCCCTCCATCTCCTTTTCTCATCATACATTTCCTGTATTGATATCCCTCTATGCTTTTACTTATACAGATACCATGGTTAGAAACACACTAAAGCCAATTTGTATAGAGGATTCCTGGAAGACAATGTTTGAAAAAAATGGGATGGGAATGGATTTTGGAGGGCCAAGAATGTTAAACTAAGGAGTTTGGATTCTATTTGGTGAGTAATGATGAGTTATTGAAGGTTCTTGAGAAGGGGAGGAGCATGATCCAAATCATGTTGAAAAAGAAGAATCTGCTGTTTCTTCTTGGATCTGGTGGCAGTCTGTCGTATCTTCTTCAATCATGGCAAAAATCAAGGCCAGGGATCTTCGTGGCAAGAAGAAGGAGGAGCTACTTAAACAGATGATTTAAAGGTGGAACTTTCCCAGTTGAGAGTGGCTAAGGTCACTGGAGGTACTGCATCCATGCTATCTAAGATCTGAGTTGTCTGAAAATCTATTGCCTGAGTCCTAACTGTCATCAACCAGACGCAGAAAGAGAACCTCAGGAAATTCTATAAGGGTAAGAAATACAAGACCCTGGATCTTCTACCCAAGAAGAACCCTGCCATGCACCGCAGGCTTAATAAGCACGAGGAAAGCCTGAAGACCCAAAAACAGCCGAGGAAAGAACACCTGTGCCCTCTTCAGATGTTTGCTGTTAAGGCCTAATTTGTAGAAGTGCTAAATAAAAAGACAAATTGTTATAAAGAAGAAAGAAAGAAAGAAAGAAAGAAAGAAAGAAAGAAAGAAAGAAAGAAAGAAAGAAAGAAAGAAAGAAAGAAAGAAAGAAAGAAAGAAAGAAAGAAAGAAAGAAAGAAAGAAAGAAAGAAAGAAAAAGAAGAATCTGGGGTGATGTGGAAAGTGGCCAACATGGCAGGCAGACTAGGCCAGTTCCTGAAAGAAGCCTAGGCCAAGGAACTGATACTGACAGTGTACTTTGCCATGGGCACCATGGCTCTGCTCTTACCTCCTTTAAGGCCCTATACCAAGTATGCAGGCATGATCAACCAAGCTATACCTTAGAACTACCCTGTTCCTGTTCAAGATGATAGCAACATGCTTGACATCCCCAGCTACCCTCAGGATCCTTCCCTCCAGTGCTTGAACAATCTGTGAATCTTCCATCTGTTTTCCCCTTCTCCCCAAATAAATGTCCTTGTCTCATGAAAGAAAGAAAGAAAGAGAGAGAGAGAGAGAGAGAGAGAGAGAGAGAGAGAGGGAGGGAGGGAGGGAGGGAGAGAGAGAGAGAAAGAAAGAAAGAAGAAAGAAAGAAAGAAAGAAAGAAAGAAAGAAAGAAAGAAAGAAAGAAAGAAAGAAAGAAAGAAAGAAAGAAAGAAAGAAAGAAAGAAAGAGAAGAATCTCCCTGATGTTTAGGACAGATTAGCAGAAGAGACTGAAGTCAGGGTGGCTGGTTTTGTTGTAAGAATTGTTTAGTGTAATATCTGCATGGTTTTTATCTAATCATGTCCACATGGAAATTGCCAGACCCCTGTAAAATGGAATACACTATCTTCATCATCGCCAGCATAGCCTCCCTTTCACAAGGTACAGATATTGAAAGAATAAGGCCAGAATGAAATGGATGTAGATTTGATTTTTCATGGTCTGGGCTTTTTGTAAAATTGCTAAATCTTTCTGAATCTATCAACCCAGGCCATCTTTCCACTGCACCAAGCTAGTCCCATGACCATGGGCTGTTACTCAGCTCAGACAGGCAAAGGGCACCTCCCTCAGCCTCAGATTCCTTATCTGTAAAGTAGGAAGTATGTTATCTCCATCACCTACCTCACAGCATTGCAATGAGGATAGAATGAGGTAATATCTGTAAAGTGCTTTGCAATTCTTAAAACCTTAGATAAATGTCAGTATTTATGAGCACCATGAGGTCAAGTTTTTGTCTTGTATCTCCCAGAGGACCCAATAGGAGGACACAATACATGTTGACATTGGTAAGTGACTCTTGATTGGAAGATGGAGGGGAATCAGGGTCTTCTCAGTGAAGCCTTTGTCTTTGTGCCTTCCAAGATCTGTTATTAACCAAATGAATTGCCATAGATAATGACAGATCCAGAGAGATTTAGCATTGCACAGCAATGAACAGGTCTCCTGGACTCTCTTGAGACTCGAGAGATTAAATGACTTGGCCAGGATCTCACAGCCAATATGTATGAGAGGAGAAATTTATTGGAACCTAGGTTTTACTAATACCCAGGCTAGCTCTCTTTTTATTACACCAAAATGCCAATCATAATCTTCATTATTATCATCACAAGCACTTCTACTGCTGCTGCCTCTCATATTTATTGCCCCTTGTGACTTTATACACTAAACCACACCTCCCTGCCTCCACTTCCTTATTTTTATTTTTGTGTCCCTGACACTTAATACATTGCTTGGCACATAGTTGTAAATGTTTTTATTCATTCATCTATCCATTTATTCATGCACTCATGCACTCATGCATTCATTCGTGCATGCATTCCTGTCCTAATGTTCTCTAATTCGCCATTACTCTGCAGTCCCACAGATAATAAACACATGTGGCCCAGACATTCATCTAAATGGGAAACATAAAACTTGCACTGAGATAATAAAAGCATTCGCCTGGGCTCCTTCTTCTTAAACAGCTGGACAACGAGAAAGAAGAAGCCTGTCTTGTGTAAAAGCCTCTGAGAGGAGGTTAGGGACAGAGGGATCTGCCCACTGCTAGGCTCACCACCTCCCTCAAGTCCCAGGACAATTGGTGACATGCATTAGGGAAGCCTGGCAGTGCCCACAGCCTCCCTCTCCCAGTGACCCTTCCTTCCCTGGTTTATGCCTCTTGTCTGCTGATAACTCAGCCCAGCCTCTTGGCAGGAATGTTATGGCTCTGGCCTCTGCTGCTGGAGGCAGGCTGACCTTTGTCCCTGTCCTGGGCTTCCACAGGTATTCTGGAACCCCAGTGGGGAGGCACTGCTGCCTGCCCTGAGTCAGCTGTTAGAAGTCAGCAGTCCTGCTTCTCTGGAAGGAGCCAGTTCTCTCTTTCAGTACTTCATGGATGTGTGGGCTCACTCACAGACAACCCCTTCCATTAGGGCAGACTGAAACCCATCCATGCCTATGAGCCCAGTCAACCAGTTACCATTGCTACTCTTAATCAGTCAATAGGCATTTATTAAATGCCTACTCCATGCCAAGCACTGTACTGCCACTGGGCATACAAATACAATGAATGAAACATGTCCTTAGTTGAATGACATGACATTAGATTACAACAATAATGTAAAAATGAGGAAGACAACAAAGACATATACACGTAAGTGAGAATAAGTATAGAGAGAATCATTGCAAACATGTACAAAGTAGATCCATCCAAGCCAGTTTGGGGGGGAGAACACAAGAACGGGGCCATCAGGAGAGGTTGCCCCTGGAAGATGATGCCTCAACACCTTTGAAGAAGACTGCGGCTCTGGAAGACAGCCATGAGGAGGGAGCTTGCTCATCTGGGTCCTGCCTAGCTCTAATGATACTCCAGATACTATTGAGATTCAGTCAATTGTTAGCTCTTGCCAAGTCCAGCTCCTCAGCATCTCACAAAGATGGTTCCTTCTCTCTGCTCCCATTTGGCATCACTTGAACACAGGCCCTCAAGACTCCTTTCCCTGTACCATTTTACCAGCCTTCTATTTGGTCTTCCTGCATCTAGTCTCTCTTCTTTCCAAACTATTACTAACATAACCACAAAACTGGTGCCGCTGGGATTTAGGAGGGGCCGTGGGGCAATGTGGTTAGACATGGAGCCGACCTCAGATTCAGGGAGACTGGGGGTAAGCTCCCCTCCCAACACTGGACAAGTCACTCAGCTGCCACTCTTTATAAATAGAAATTGCATTGGCAGAGGAATTTACCATACTAGGAATTCTCTTTAACCAATTAAGTTGCAAGTCTAACCCCCAAATGAAAAATACAATCAAACAGTATTGTGAGATTTAAAATTGGATACAAGAGCATTAAATTTCCCTTTAACCTTTCCTTTATTTATCTCCCAGACCAGTAAGTAGAAGAAGCCTGTGATCTTTAGTTAGGTCTTTTATTGTTTGGGAATTACAAGGTGATGTTGATTAGAGAGATAGGAAAGTAGAAGTACAAACAAATAGTCTTAGATCTAAGCTTAGTCTATATTCCATATAGAACTCACCAAAAACCCAAGGCCACCTCTGAGGCTGAGAACCAAGTCAAGCAAGTGCTGTTACAGAGGACCCGGCCAAGTCGAACCTGAGTCAGCGTTTTTGTGTGCAGAGCAAACCAGCAGTCCAGGAGATCGGGAAAAAGACCTCACTTCTGTTCTCTCCTTGCCTTTTAAGCTTGTAACCCAGAAGCGGAGTGCTTAGCAGACATACTGGCGGTTCTTCATGGTCTCCTCCCCGAAAGGGTGGTCCTTCAAAAAACTGGTGTCTTTCAGTTATCGCTAAGTGACTGTTAAAAAAACTTTCGCTTTTTACCACAGTATTTATCAGCTAAAACACAATACAAATAATTCCTCATGTCCCCTGGATATCACAATGAATTTATTAGACTAAGCATAGAGTGCAAAATTATATGCTGGAAGATGTCACTGAGTAATTTTGGATCAGAACCCTAATTCCCGGCACTTCCAGGGCGGAGCCAAGATGGCAGAGGAAAGGCAGTGAGCTCCCAAACTCATGACATGATCGCTCCAAAAAACATCCAAATAAGGTCATAGGACAATGCTCGGAGTAGCAAAACTCACAGAAGAATGTGCTGAAATCATCTTCTAACTAAGAAAAGCTTGGAAGGTCAGAAGGAGGGAGCTGCTGTGCTGATACAGGAGTCGGACCCAACCCCACAGTCACCCTGACACAGATCCAGTCCCAGGAAGGCCTCGCCAGAGAAGGAGACCCCCAGAGCCTCTGAATCAGCTGAAGCACCAGTGTCGTCTGGAAATAAGCTCACAGTCTGGCGAGTGGGCTGAGCCCAGGGCAGGGGAGAGACTACAGGGGTCTATGCTGGTGCTAAGGCAGAACTTGGATTTTATACCCCTGCTGAGAACCAGGAGGTAGTCTGTAGAAGTGGCCCAGGTGGGGGAGGGGCACAGACTAGGAGCTGACAACCACAACACATAAAGCTGGTTGATTAGCAAGTTGGTCTGGGGTCATCTAAGGACCAGAAAACAGTCCAGGCAAGGGAAGAACCTGATTCTCCTTAAATCATACCACCTGGGACTTCTTAAACTTGGGATACTGCAGCCTGGAAACAGTGCCCCACTTTAAGGAGCTAAAAGTCTAGTAAAAGAAAGGCAAGATGAGCTGACAGAGAAAGGTGAGGACCATAGAAAGTTTCTTCAGTAACAAGGAAGACCAAGGGGCACCCTCAGAGGAAGATGTCAACATCAGGGCCCCTATATCTAAAGCTTCCAAGAAAAATACGTATTGGTCTCAGGCCATAGAGATGCTCAAAAAGGACTTTGAAGATAAAATAGAGAGGTAGAGGAAAAAATGGAAAGAGAAATGAGGGTGATGCAGGAAAGACATGAGAAAAAAGTCAACAGCTTGAAAAGTCAAATGGAAAAGGAGATACAAAAGCTCTCTGATGAAAATAATTGCCTAAGAATTAGGATTGAACAAATGGAAGCCAGTGACTTTATGAGAAACCAAGACACAATAAAGCAAATCCAAATGAATAAAAAAATAGAGGGCAATGTGAAATATCTTCTTGGAAAAACTGCCGACCTGGAAAATAGGTCCAGGAGAGATAATTTGAAATTTATTGGTCTACCTGAAAACCATGATGAAGGAAAGAGCTTAGACACCATCTTCCAAGATATTCTCAGGGAAAATTGCCCTGAAATTCTAGAAGAAGAAGCTAAAATAGAAATTGAAAGAATCCACCAATCACCTCCAGAAAGAGATCCGAAGAAGAAGAAAACTCCTAGGAATATTATAGCCAAATTCCAGAGCTCTCAGGTCAAGAAGGAAATATTGCAAGCTGCCAAAAAGAAAGAATTCAAGTACTGTGGAGCCCCAGTCAGGATAGCACAAGATCCAGCAGTTTCTACATTAAAGGACCAGAGGGAATGGAATAGGATATTCCAAAGGGCAAAGGAAATGGGATTACAACAAAGAATCACCTACCCAGCAAAACTCATCATTATCTTTCAGTGGAAAAAAATGGGACTTTAATGAAAAAGAAGACTTTCAGATATTTGTGATGAAAAGATCTGAACTGAATGGCAAATTTGACTCAAATATCAGATCCTAGAGAACCATAAAAAAAAAATGGAGCTGGGGTCGTGCAGTGGGCGACTGTCTTGTGTCTGAGGCCAGGATTTGGCTGGGATCCCCCTGGGTCCAGGGGTGATGATTTGTCCACTGTGTCCCCTAGCTAGGTGATGACATCTTTAGGGTTAAATTGAGGGGTGAAGGGAATTTACTGGGGGAGGGGGAAGGGCAGAAGCAAAATCCTACATGAAAGTAACAGGAAAAGTCTTATGGAATGGGGGAAAAGATGGGAGAGGAGCAGGGCAGTAAATGAATTTTACACTCATCAGAAAAGGCTCAAAGATCTTAAACTCATCAGAGCTGCATCAAGGAGGGACTAACAGACACACCCAACTGGGTGGAATAATCTATTTAATCTGGGCAGTAAATGAGCCTAACACTCATCAAAAGTGGCTCAAAGACCTCAATCTCATTAGAATTGGCTCAAGTAGGGAATAATGTACACACTCAATTGGGTGGAGTAATCTCCATAACCCTGCAGGAAAATAGGAGGGAAAAGGGATAAAGAGAGAGGGGCAAAAGAAGGAAGGACAGAGTGGGGGAGGGGACAGACAGAAGCAAATCCCTTTTGAAGAGTGATAGGATGAAAGAAGATGGATAATAGAATAAATATCATGGGGAAGGGAATAGGATGGAAGGGAAACAGTTAACAATAGTAATCATAAAAAAGAGAAAAGGGGGAAAAGTTGTACAAAAGTTGTACAAAAAATATTTATAGCAACTCTTGGTGGAGGCTAAGGATTGAGAATCAAGGGAATGTCCATCAATTGATGAATGATGGAAAAAGCTGTGTTATATGATTGTAGTGGAATGGTCTTGTGCTACAGGAAATGACAAACAGGATGATGCCCAAAAAACCTTGAAAGACTAATGAACATCGATGTATAGTGAAGTGAGCAGAGCTGAGAGGACATTGTGCGTAGTGACAGCAGTATTGTTCAATGAGCAATTGTGAATGACTTAACTACTCTCAGCACTGCAATGATCCAAGACAATCCCAAGGAACTAATGAGGAAGCTTACTATGCACCCCTATAGAAAGAACTGATAAAAAGAACACTTGTGGATTGCACATATATAACCTGATTTCGATCTTGTGGAGGGGGAAGGAAAGGGAGTGAGGGAGGGAGAAAAATTTAGAACTCTAAATCTTATGAAAATGAATGTTGAAAACTACCCTTACATGTAAATGGAAAATAAAATAAATGTTTTTTGAAAGAAAAAAAAAGAACCCTAATTCCCATGGCTTGGGGGGGCATCTCCTTGTTGGGGTGAGATACAATCACTCCCAAGTGCATCTTCCCCAGACCCTGTGGCCATAGAACCTCTTCCCAGGGGCCAGCTTCTTCCCTCCCCACACCTCAAGGAAAAGGGTGAGGTCTATGCTCTTTGGGGTACAGCCATGTCCTTGAGGGGCTTCTCCACCAAATCAGGCTGTCCTCCTTGCCTCTGACTGCCCCTACCCATGTTCCTAACAGTTATGGCTGAATTTGGTTCAGGTCTGGGCAGCTAACTTTGTACCTCCCCCCACACTTTTATCTCCTCTTCATGCAATTGCCTTCGACAACCCAAGGGACTCATGTAAGGACATTGCATTACCTCCCACCGACCTTTGGTGAAGGTGTATTTAGCAGTGATTGGGGCCCGAGGCTCCTGATGGCCTCCCACTCCAGGAGCCTCCTCTCAAAAAAAGAGACTGGCCTCCAGCCCCCCAACAAAGCCTTCCCATTTGCATCTAAGCATCCTTCAAAGGAAGAAGGCCCAGGCCTGGCATTCCTACCCTCCGTGCACCCACTGACTTGGAGTCCTATTCCTGGCAGGCAGCCTGGGTCTTCCTGCAAGTTTCACAAGAAGAAACAAATGCTCATTGACAAGTTAATTAAACACCTGAATACTGAGCTTCACAAGAGCTCCTGTACTGAGACTATTGGTTGTCTGGGGTGGTCATCTTCCCTGACCCTTGACACCCTGCCTTGTGCCTCTAGTCCCCTTCAGTCTGCAGTATTAGATGTTCCCAGTCCTGGCATCCAGGAGACCTGGGACTTGACTCACTGAGTGACACTGGACTATTTCCTTAACCTCGGAGATGTCCAATTTCATTATTTGAAAAAGGGGGGTAATAATACCGTAGTTTTTGCCTTCCTAGGAGGACCGAGGTTCCACGGAGCCTGTGGAGATAAAATGAACTTCGAAGTATGCAATAAAGTCTAGAGGGAGAAGCCCTCCCCCCTTCCCTTCCACCACCAACACTGACCCTCAACCAACTGACACAGAAGGATGAGAGCCCCAGGAAACCAGCATTCCCCAGCATCTGGGACCAGCTTCCAACGCCTGCAGAGGCATGACTGGCAAGAGTCTCTGATTTAGTCATGTGTCATCTAGTTAAATTCAGCCATATATAGGCATAAATGTTCGTGGGTATGCATCCATGTATATACACATGTATATACCTATGCATGCATAGATACTTGTACATATCTAATTGCATCTATGTGTGTATCTGTGTGCATTATAGAACAAAATCAAGCCTCCTGTGAGGATACACCCTCCACCAAAGGCCCCCAGCACCTGCTGTATGTATGGTGTTCATCTTCCAGGCCTGCTCAAGGCTACAAGAAGTGATACCATTTGCCCAGAGTCACATGGTTGGTTTGTGTCAGAGGTAGCCCTTGACCCAGATCTTCAAAGAAGGCTGTGGGTATCTGACCCCAAGCTTCTGCAAAGAAAACTTACTAACAGTGTGGACTGCCCCAAAGTGGAAGGGGCAAGCTCCCCGTGACTGGAGGTATCCAAGCAGAGGCTGAGAGGTCACTTATACATGCCTTGAAGAGGGGATTCCTGCCCAGGTTGGCTTTAGAAAAGACAGCCTCAGAGACCCCTTCCAGCTCCAACATTCTATAATTGTGCCTTATTCAGAACATCTCTGTCTTTTTTAACCAGTCACTGAAAGGATGCTAATTGTTTCCTATCTAACATGTACCGTAATGGGCTGTGAGAAAAGACACCACAGGCCTTGATCTCATGGAGGTCACTCATCAAATTCAAAGAAAGTACAGAAGAGGTAGACAAATTACTGTGAGATCAGAGAGGGTCATTTAACCTCTCTGTGCCTCCGTTTCTTCATCTGTAAAGTGGGGATAATGATATCAGCTAGCTCCCAGGGCTGTGAGGCTCAAATGAGATATTAACTGTAAAGCAGGTACAGGATGAGGCTCACGGGGTCAGACAGGGCCAGCACTGTGCTTTATTTTTATTGTATTTCTTTGTGACAAGGTGGTGATCTACAGTCATGGATGGGAGGATGGTTATGAGAAAATGACCAGCCTGCCTTTTGAAAAGCACCAATAAAACAGTTTTTAAAAGGGAAAAGGGATGGAAAAGTTCAGAACCTTACAACTCTGAGGGGTTGGGAAATTTCCCTGCAGAGTTAACTGACTTCTTTTAAAGAAAAGTTCTTGTATTGTCCCCATAAGCCACCTTGACCCTGACCCAGAGCCCTGGAAAAGATGAAATGTAGACTTGGCACATGTGGAAGTAGATTCAGAGTCTTATTCTTTTGAGCTGCTGCTGCCATCCTTAGCCATTGGCATCTGCCCTTGATAAATATGGATCCTGTCCTTGTCTCTCCTCAACCAGCCCTTCAGATGACAGTATAATGACTCCAACAGCAAAGGCAGGGGACAGGAGAGCAGTCCTCAATATTTAAAGGGCTGTCATGTGAAGGCAGAGTAGTTCTGTATATTGTGCCCAGCTCCATGAAAAGTGCCCCAGGCCAACAGATCAAGGGGATGCCTGGCTCCTTGCTCCTATATTCTATATTTTTAATCATTGTGATTATTTGCTATTGATTACACAATCAGAGATTTAAGACTCAAAGGAACCTTAGAGGTCATGTGGTCCTCTTAAAATATTGGGAAACTGAGGCCCAGAGAGGACCAATGCCTAGCCCAGGTACACACAGACAGTAACTCTCAGAAATGAGATTTGAATCTGCATCTTCTGACTCACAGGCCAGGCCTCCTTCCCTTGTGCTCTGATTCTGTCATCTCCAACAAGCTGTGGTTTCCACCTATTAGCAAGTGAGCTCCCAGGGAACAAAGAACCTCCCCTCTACCTGTACCCCCAGAGCCCAGTATACAGTAGTCACTTCAAAAATGGGTTTCCATTCCATTCCATCACCTAAACAGGGATTATACATGAATGTATTATTCAAGACAAATGCACGATCTCCGGCTTCTGTCCATTGGGGTCATGCTTGGGAAATTAAAAGTCATATTTTAAAAACAAACTAAATTCTTGGGTTAGGAAAATAATTCTTCTCAGGGAGAGGGAAGGCAAAGACATATTTCCAAAACAAACTCTCCATATGGAACAGTTAACTTTGGTTTTAGAATATCAGATGCTCACACACAGTCAAAGGTGATGGCAGTGACCACAGGTAAAAGAATCCTTGACTAAACAAAGGACACAAATGACCATAAAAGATGAAACGGATCATTTTGGTTCCACAAAATTAAAACTCTTTTGCAAAAGCTAGTTAGAATTACAAGGCAAACAACTGGGAAAAAGTCTTTGTAGCCAATTTAACTGATATAAGAGTATCATAAAAGATATCTCGTGAAGTGATATAGATGAGAACAAGAACTATTCCCCACTAAATGGTCAAAGGATTGGAAAAGACACTTTTCAAAAGAAGAAAATGGAAGTTATTAACAACCATATAAAATCACTTTGACTAATAATAAGATAAATGAAAATTAAAACAACTTTGAAGTTCATTTTCATACTTGCTAAATTGGCAAAAAAAAAAACAAAGAAAAGAAAAAAGGAAGACACCGTTGCTATACTTCCATTTCATCATATGGCCAAGGATACTTACCACTCTGGTACTGGAGGGCTACAATGTCCTTTCTCTCTTTGTGAAATCCTCACACCACTCCCCCTGGGCATTGTGTCTATTCTAGATAAATAGGGTCCTTCAGCTGGGCTCCCTGATTCTTTTTTTTTTTTAAGTAGGTCAGCTTGAGATTCTAAAGATCCTTTATTAGCATGGGAACTAAGAGAAATTATTTTTCCATACAAAAACACACATTTCCATTGGGGAAAAATATTATGATCAGGATTGACTTTTATTTTTGTTCAGGTTAATTCTTAGGTTTTTGATAGTTTACATTTCTAATACAGAAAGGTAGAGGGAATCATATTCCTTGTTTTTTGTTTTTTTTTTGTTTTTGTTTTTGTTTTTTTGCAGGGCAAAGGGGGTTAAGTGACTTGCCCAGGGTCACACAGCTAGTAAGTGTCAAGTGTCTGAGGTCGGATTTGAACTCAGCTCCTCCTGAATCCAGGGCCGGTCCTTTATCCACTGTGCCACCTAGCTGCCCCAAATCATATTCCTTGTAATGAAAAAAGAGAAAAGGAAGACCAAAGAGGAAGATGGGAATTTTGGGAGGGGACTGTAGGGAGAGGACAGGTGTACTGATACATTCTCAGGGAATCAGTGAATTAGTCCAAATTAGAAACTACTCCAAAAGTCACTAAACTTTGACTCCTCTTTGGCTACTTTGGTACTACTCCTAGATTTAAATCCCCAGATCAGTTCAAGAAAGAGGAAGAGGATGCATCAAGACAAAAATATTTATAGAAAAATTTCTTGTGCCAGCAAAGAACTAGAAACAAGGTGGGTGTCTATTCACTAAAGATGACTGAACAAATTATGTAATACTATGCCATCATCAGAAATGATAAAGGGCATGAATTCTGAGAAATCTGGGGAGACTTTCCTGTAGGAATGCAGAGTGAAGTGAAAAGAACCAGGAGTACCATTTATACAGTGCCCATAAGAATGTAATGGGCAGGGGCAGCTAGATGGTCCAGTGGATAGAGCACCGGCCTTGGAGTCAGGAGTACCTGAGTTCAAATCCAGCCTCAGACACTTAACACTTACTAGCTGTGTGACCCTGGGCAAGTCACCTAACCCCAATTGCCTCACTTAAAAAAAAAAAAAAAAGAATGTAATGGGCTGAGGGGAGTTAGGTGGTGCAGTGGATAAAGCACCAGCCCTGGATTCAGGAGGACCTGAATTCAAATCTGGTCTCAAACACATGACACTTACTAGCTGTGTGACCCTGGGCAAGTCACTTAACCCTCATTGCCCCTACAAAAAAAAGAATTTAATGGGAAACATCATCAGATCACTGAAGAGGAGACATACTCCTCACCTCTTGGCTACAAGGCAAAGGATAAAAGATTCAGAAAGAGGAAAGGCCAGTGTGTTTACTTCTTTTTCTGGACTATCTTCATATATTAGAAGTGTGATGTTTAAGATCTAGCCTAGAGTTCCAGCCTGGTTGGGTTCTTCCTCCAGGAGCCTGCTTTAATCAGGAACTCCTTAACAAGCTGATTGTGGAAGCTTTTTATAGGTCTGGAACAGAGGCGGTCCTTACACACTGCTTCAAGCTGATTGGTTGGCATCCTCCAAATCCATTGGCTTTGAAGGTGTTCTCAAGTTGAGTTCACAGTCTAGTTTCTGAGAACAATACCTTCTTAAGGGCTAGCCAGGTGTGATTACAATCCAATTAACTTGAAGTAGGCTTAATCAGCAGTCAATGACTCTCACTTGATTCGATCAGTCTTGATTAATCTCCAGGTGGGTCTTTGAGCATCTGCTAAATCCCATTATTTCATCATGGAAGAGAGTGATTTTATGGTGGTGGGGAGATTAAGTAGGTGGAAAATTGATAGGTGACAATAGTGATGGACAAAAAAAGGAAGAGAAATGTTAATAAAACTTTTTAAAATACATAGAAGAGAATGGAAAAAAGCTTAGGAGAAGGGAGATAAGCAAAAACATATTGTTACTATTATGTTCACATTAATATAAACTTTAAAAGAAATAAAACTGTACTTCAAAGTTCATATTGCATTATTATCTGTTCTTAACATATCAAAAAGTTCATGATTTTTCATGTTTAAGTTCATAATATACTACCACTCTTCCACTTTGGAGAAGTGGAGCCACCATCCACTCCAATTTATAATTTGGCATCACAACAGGTGCAGCTGTTACAACTTAACTCAGAATTCTAGGAGCAACCCTGAGAGCCTGGGTCTCTAGAATTGTGATTCATGAGCCCCCACCAGTGCATTCCCCATTTCAATCAGGCAATAAACATCAATTAATTTTTTAGCGAAGTGCATATTTACTAATGTAGTATGGTAAGAATAGATGGTACCAAACATTCCCCCTAAATTAGGGATTCATTTTCCAATGAATAGACACAAAGTCTCTGTGCAGAACATCAGTGAACTTAAAGTAAAAAGGGAAAGTGGCAAACATACAGACAAGACATACGGCCAGAGGGAAAGATCACAACTCCTGCCTAGTGGAATTTACTTCTCAAGTCCACAACCAACATTTTTATCAGGTACATGGGGCTGAACTCCCTGGATCTCTTTCCTCCCTCAGATACAGTCTTTCTGTATTGCCTGTGTCTATGTTTGTCCTCAATGTATCTCTCTCTGCTCCTGATTAAATATACTATCTTCAACGAAGTGGTCATTTAGGGGTGTTTAACTTTCCCTTTGGGCTCCCTGCCCTGGCACATTTGCTGCCCCCTGCTAAAGGCACAAGGATGCGTCCTCAAAGTTCTCCTGACCCTTAAGTCCTCTATTGCTTGGGCACTTCACCACTGGATTGACTCATTGGGTTCCCATTCCCAATACCTCCTCCCACCAACTTGGCTAGCCCCCTAGGGCAGTCTGTGCTTGCCTGTGATGCAGAGTCACCAGAGGAAGAATTCGAAGCCCAGGCTGCTCTCACCCCACTGCCTAGAGAAAGCTGACTTGAGGATCTAGTTTTTTTTTCCAAAAGGAGCCCTGAGCTTTCCGAGTATCTCCCATTAGCCTTGGCAGGGCCCTCCGTGTATAAAGCAGGCCTGAGGATTAGAAAACACGAAGGTGCTGGACTAGGTGATCTCCTGAGATCCCTTCCCACCTCTGACAACTTGGATTCAGGGTCTATGAATGAAAAGGTTCTTAGAGGAGGAGAAAGATCTTGGCCAACCCTATACAAAAGGAGCTACAAGCTACAGCAGGTGCTACCGGCTGGTGTCCTGCTAACTGACATTGCCAAGGACAAGGACCAGGCCACTGGCGGTGGAGGCCTGCTGGACTCAGGCAGAGGTGTTCCACAGTTCCCTCTACTCAGTACTTTCCCTAGACTGAAGACAGGCAAAGGGAACCAGTGTGAATCATGAGAGACATTCTCCCAGCAGAAATGATGTGAAATGACAGGGAATCCACATGGACTTTTGAGAAGGAAGCCAGGAGGGGCAGAGACTAATAACGTGGGAGAGAGATGGGGTCACCAGTGCAGAAGCACAGTGAGACTCGCCTGGGCAGAGACTGCCTAGCTGAAACCCACCAAGGGGGCGAGATAGAAGGCAGTGATTCCCCATTTCTCTCATGCCCAGTCCCTCCCTCACAGCAAAGTGGACATGTGCCCATCTCCCAGGAGGGGATTTATCTCTAATTCTTAAAAGTTTCTTTGTCTTTATGTTGACTTTTTATTTTGAGAGCTGGTGATTGTGACAAACATGGTTAACCTTGGCATTGCTGATTTATGTGCATCATTGTTCAAATGCCAAAGGGAGGGGCCATGGGTGAGTGCAGAGAGGTGTACTTTAACATTGAGCTGTACTTTTTGTCTTTAAACCAGTAATCAGTTGGCTGGGGGTGGGGGGCTCACATATTAAAAATAAAAGTATTCATTGACTTTTACAAATTCCTAATACACAGAGAAAACATTTACACTTAGATCTGTCTAGAAAATGGGTCAGCAGTGTTTGGGGAGCTTGGGAGAGTTATGTCTAGCACAGTCGATATTTGGCTTAGGTCTTTTACCATCATCCTTCCTTTCCCTACCTTGCTTGGTAAAGGTGTTGGGGGGTGAGGGGAGAACTTTCCTAAAGAGGAGGTACCAAGGGAATGGGCAGTTAGGTGGTGCAGTGAATAGAGCACCAGACCTGGAATCAGGAAGACCTGAGTTCAAATCCAGCTTTAAACACTTACTGTGTGACCCTGGGTATGTCACTTAACCCCATTTACCTTGGTTTCCAAATGGCAAACCGTTCCAGTGTCTGTACCAAGAAAAAACCCAAATGGGGCCACAAAGAGTCAGATGGGACTGAAACAATTGAGCAACGTTAGCTGAGGGACAGCCCATAGAGACAGACATCCCCAGTAAAATAAGGACAATAGGTCACACTACTCATCCACACGGTACAGGCTGGTACCACCTACAGCTGTTTCCCTGGAAATCCTGAAGTGCTGGCTCTCTCATATCTCATCTCCCTCCTTTAGACGTTATGTATTCCCACGTTCACCAATGAGGATGACGCCCCTGCTCACAGCAGTTCACAGAGGCAACTTGGTACTGTGACTGGGCCTCAGACTCCATCCCCAAAGCTGATGAGCCCTTTAACCCTGAGTGCTTCACTTCCATTTTTGACCCTCAGGAAGCTCTCTCAGACTGACTTACTCAATAATGGACCAATGGAATAAAAATAAATAAATAGATAGATAGATAGATAGATAGATAGATAGATAGATAGATAAATAGACAGACAGATAAATAGATAAATAAATGAATGAATGAATGAATGAATAGATAGATAGATAAATGAATGAATGAATGAATGAATAAATAAATAGATAGATAGATAGATAAATAGATAAATAAATAAATGAATGAATGAATGAATGAATGAATAAACAAACAAACAAACAAATAAATAAATAAGTAAATAAGTAAATAAGTGAATAGATAAATAAATAAATAAATGCAATAAATGCTAAGAAGGGAGTAACCACACAAAATGATTTCTCTCGATATTCTCTCCTGGTGACCTCATCAGCCTCTGCATTCAGGTCTCGACGCTCTGTGGATGCGAAGAACCCAAACTGGCCTCATTGCCTTTTCCCTTAAGCCTCCCCCCCCTCCTCTATTCCTCTGGAAGGCAGCACCACCCTCCCATCCATCCCTCAGCTCACAACCCAGGCTTCCTCCTAGAAGTGAATGGGGATGCTGGAGTTGGGTGTTCAAAGCCCTCCATGACCTGCCCCCTCTGACCTTGCCTCACACCCTGGCATACACCCCTCCATCCAGTGCCCCTGGCCTCCAGGATGATCCAAGAACAATACCCTCCTCCTCTCCACTGTGGGCATTTTCTGTGGCCATCCCCCTCTCCTCAGCTCCTGCTACTGACCTCCCCGGCTTCCTTTAAGTCCCAACTAAAATCCCACCTTCTCCAGGAAACCTTTCTCAAGTCCTATTAATTAACTCCAGCGTCTTCCTTCTGCTCATTATTCCTATCTATCCCACATAGAGCTCATTTGTATGGATTTGTTGGTTCTCGTCCCTCCATTAGATCACAAATTTCTTGAGGGCAAGGATTGTTTTCTTTCCTTTTGCTTTTTTGTATCCTGAGCTCTTAGCCGAGAGCCTGGCACGTAGTAGGTTCTTCATGAATGTTTATTGACTGACAGTAGGCAAATGATGAGAGACTGAGCCAGGTCCCAGTGGCTCAGTGTGTCTGAGCTGAGCAGGAGCCTTGTGTGAGAGAGATTAGGGAGCTGAATCCACAGGCTGTTGGCAGCAGATGCTGACGATCCGCCTCCAGCCCCATTTTTCTAGCCACGAGTGCTTTATTCCCCTTCAGACAACTTTACTTTCCTGTCAAAACGGCCTCCTTGCAGGTCCCAGCAGCCCACGTCCCACCTCCCATCTCCAGGGCTGGGCCTTGGAGCTTCCTGGAATCCGGATCATCCATTAGGGTCCAGTGCAACAGCACGTTCTGAAGATGCTTTTCCTGATCCTCTCCTTTGGCCTTTAGGTCCCACCCCGAAGGACTCAGCACATATTATATGTTTGTAAGTACTTCGGTGGCACCATCAATAGAGGACTGGACTGGGGGTCAGGGAGACTAGAATTCAAATTCTGACACAATCACTGTTTGCTGTGATTCTAGTCAACTCCTTTAACCTTCCCCAGACTCAGTTTCCTCATCTATAAAACGGAAGTGATTACACTTACCTACAGAATTGTGAAGATTAAATGAAATAATATTAAAATATTTTGCAAGGGGCAGCTAGGTGGCACAGTGGATAGAGCGCCTGCCCTGGATTCAGGAGGACCTGAGTTCAAATTTGGCCTCAGACACTTGACACTAGCTGTGTGACCTTGGGCAAGTCACAACCCCAATTGCCTCACCAAAAAGAACAACAACAATAAAAAACAAAAGCTTTTGCAAACCTTTAATAGCTACAGCAATTCTATCTCTCTATTAGTATATGGGTACCCACTGATTCCTACATCTTCCCCATAAAATATAAACTCCTTGAGGACAGGACCTCCATTTGTATCTTTGTATCTCCAGCACCTAGCACACTGCACTGCACATAGTAGGCATTTAAAACATATTTGCTGAGTGAATACATTAGTTCTGATGCTCTGGAAACTGAGGCACAGAACACTGCAGTGACTTGTCTGAAGTCACACAGCATAGGCAAAGCTCACAGAACTGCACAGTCTCAGTTGTAAGAAAGGGCAACAGACAACACAATGCACTGGGCAAGGGGTGACCCAGCTTCACTGAAGGAAGTCAGTCCAGCGAGCTCTGGAAACCTGCTCCCTCTGAGGTGACACATTGCACTCTGGGACCCCTCAGACTTGCAGGAAGTCGCTCTTGATCCAAAGCCTATTATCCAATCCAGATCTTCTGATACCATGGCCAGTATTCTTTTGCTGTTGCCTCTTGAGAAGCCTGTGCCCTGACAATGATAGGAAGTCATGTAGTAGCTATTAGTGAATAACTATCAGCGAGCCTGGAAAGTGTCACACTATTATTGCACACTGTGAAACAAGGGAAATAAAGAATCTCTCTACCCTGTCTCTGTCTGTCTGTCTCCACTTTTCTTTTCCTCATTCCTTCCCCAAGTCTCTCTCTTCTCTTTTCCTCCCTCTCTCTTCCTCTGCCTTCATCATTGTCTCTGCCTTTCTCCATCTTTCTCTCCCTCTCTTCAATTCCCTGTTTCTCTTCCCTTCATCTCTCCTTTACTTCATTTCTGTTTTTTCCTTCTTCCCTCTTTCTGCCTGTCTCCCTTCATCCCTCTCTCTGTCTCTTTATCCTTTTTTTGTCTCTGCTTCTATCTCTTTCTTTCTTTTTTTTTTCCGGTAAGGCAATTAGGGTTAAGTGACTTGCCCAGGGTCACACAGCTAGTAAGTGTCAAGTGTCAGAGGCCGTATTTGAACTCAGGTCCTCCTGGATCCAGGGCCAGTGCTTTATCCACTGCACCACCTAGCTGCCCCACTTCTATCTCTTTCTTATCCGTTTATCCACTGTCTCTGTCTCTGTCTCTCCATCTGTCTCTGTCTCTTTCTATCTCTGTCTGTCTCTGCCTCTGTCTCTCTGTCTCTGTCTCTGTCTCTGTCTCTGTCTCTGTCTTTGTCTCTGTCTCTCTCTCTCACACACACACAACACACACAACCTTAAGTGTGTTACTGACTCTCCTGAAAACTGCCACTGGGAAAGCAGAGGTAATGCTGAATCCCAATAAACAAACAGCTGGGCTCTTATTTTCATCCACAAACTACAAAGAGACATCTCTCTGCCTCAGGGCAGGGGGTGGGAGGAAATCCTGATTCAATAAATGACAAGTCTTCTTGAAGGAGAAAACCAGCCCTGTGGCCTTCTCTGACCTTCCCCTCTGTCCCTATTGTGTGGAGCCTCAGGAAATCAGGAAGGCAAAGGCCTCAGCTGCTGTGTGGGTGGGGAGGGAGTCAGCAGAAAGAAAACCATGGAGCCGAGGGGCCCTGGGAAGCTGGGGAATGCGATGTGGAGTTTGGGTGCTGGAAAAGAGGAGAGTGACCACCTCTCCCGTCTTCTGTCCTCCACTTTTCCTTTTGTGTGTAAGGCGGGATCTTGGAGTCTCAGCAGTTTCTTGGCACATCCTTCCCTGGGTCTGTGAGTGCATCGGGAAGCCTCCCTCCCTCAGGCCAATGGCTCCTCCCCCCAATGCACCTCCGCATCCTTTGGGATTTGTATCCATGCTGGACCATCAGTGTTGCTCGTGTGGGCCAAGTTGGCCCAGAGATGTTCTCTCCAATTTGCTGGTGGCATTTTTGTGTTTCATGGATTCTACAGCCACATGGGCACTACTGGGGGTGGAAGGGGGCACGCTCTCCGTGTCTTCATTTCTTGGCCGGGTCACCTGCTTTTCCAGTCATATGGATCTTTCCTCACATCCCTTAGGCCTCTTCTGGCTTCTGGTCATTGTCACTAATATGCCGGCATCTACTTAGCCCACCATGCTTTTTTCCATTGCCTTTTGAATTCTATGAAATCCTTAAGCACAGTTTCTTGATTCATAGGAGACAGGCATTGCTGAGAGACTTTCTCTTTTTTTTGTACATTCTTTTTTTAGGGAGACTTTCTTTTTAATGTTTAATGGTTTTAATGGAAGGAAGGAGGAGTTTGGGTTCATTGAGAGGTGATGGGTAATTGTCCAGTCCTACTCATTTTGAGATCCAGTTCATTATCTGACTTCTGGGCTTATCCAAGTCAATGTGCAGATGCCTTAAGTCCTCCCAAAAGAGACTGACTTAGCGATGCTTACATACCTTCCTCCTTCTTCCACAAAGAGTCCCTTCTATCTATAACCAGGAGCCTTCACCTGGCATCTGTGATGTTTTTAAAAGTTTGATAATTGTATTTCTAGATAATTGGTATTCCTCATAAGCCTATGTATTAAAGCATGATTCAGAGGAAGGGGCCAGCCTTCTAACTGCCAGAGGGGTCCATGACACCAAAAAAGTGAAGAAATTAAAACCTTGTTGCTTGATGGATGGATTGATTCTCACCTGCCATATCAGGCCTTGGAACAGTCAAGGCTCAGCTCCCAGGCTTGCTGGAGTCTAGTCATCTGGGACCACAGGAAATAAACCCTCAGTGCTCCCTGAGGAGGGATATTGGGGCTACCTGGAGTCAATGACTCAGCCCTCAGGAGAGTGTTGGGGGTACTTCTGGTCCCCTATGGAGGTAGGGGATGCAGTAATCCTTCATATAGACTCTTGCCTCCCACCTCAACCTCAGAAGACTTGGTAAAGTTTAAGTAGACCACAGACTCACCCTGAAGGAACTCACATCTGAGGATGAACATGTTGAAATCTGGAGAAATGAGTCACTGAGTTTGTGAGTTGTAACTACCACGAAATACCACATGTAAAACATTTATTAAGCACCTAGTATGTGTGGTTAGCACTGTGTGGACACCAGTGGTAGAGAAAACAGCTTAGATGAGATCTGTTTCACAGATTTTATCGAAAGACAAGTCCTAAATCTTAGGTTGATATAGTGAGAAGGGATGATAGAGTTCTTCTAGGCCAATCCCCTTATTTTATTGAAAAGAAAACTGAGGCCCAGAAAGATGAATGATCTTGCCTGAGGTCACACAGGTGGTATAGAGCAAAGGAGGTGGCTGAACCCCATTCCTCTGATTCCCAGTCCATTATTCTTCCCAGGGCACCACATGACCCCCTCCCCCCATAATGCCTTAGGGGAACCACTGGCAATTTGGAGTTTGAAATTGAAAGTAACAAGAGCAGGATCTATTACAAAGTGTATTCATGGGCAGCAGATTTAGTTATACTGCCTAGGTCAGATCAAACCCTGCTCAGGGGAAAATCAGCAGGCAGGTTTCTTTTGTTTTTAATTGAAAAAAAAGCAGCCATACAGAGTCAAGAAAAAACTGGACATGGAGTCAGGAAGGCCTGGGATGAGTCCTACTCCAGATGCCCAACAGCTGTGAGGCCTTAGGCAAATCACTTAACCTTTCTGAGGCTTTCCAAAGTCATGGTAAAATTCAGAGAATCCACCACAGGACCTGTTATGAAACAAGGCTCTATTCTCGACCTTCCCCCAACTGTGTCCTAGGTTCATGATGACACACTGAGTGTCTTCTTTACTGTACCGTGGAAAAGGCAGTGAGGGGCTAGTTTCCCACATTCCAGTCTTGGCAATAGGTTTCTCCACAAGGACATCCAAGCCCCAGTCTAAGTGTCAATACAAGTTTTTCTGCCTTAAAGGTCTTTATCAATGCCCGAATTAGAAGGAGAAGAGGAAGGCATTCTTTTCTGCTTTTTGACCAGGAGTGAAGAAGGGTTCTCTCCCCTCTCTGGAAATCCTGGGAGAGAAGTCCTCATATGCTTATTATACAGTAAAGAGGCTAAAAGGGGAATCAAGCTGGTCTTCTCTCATCAGCATGAAACCAGGAGGCTGGAAATTATCTTATGATAGTGGAAAAAAACAACTAAACTTGCTGATTATTGAATGATTTTATTTCAAGGCTTCTTCTCTGATCTCCCCTCATTCCCACATCTCTTAGGTTTTTTCAGACTGATCTCTGGCTATCTGGAACATTGGGAGGCTGGAGAAAACTCTGGGCAATTTCTCTGGCCCCAAAGATGCTTTGAAACCTAAATACGTAGGTCTGGATATATGGCTATGTATACAGATATATACACTCATGGTAATAGTATGTATTCATGTATGCATGCATGCATGTTACATATGTATACACAGAGACACACAACTATATAAATGTTTATATATGTGTATACGCCTACATATATACATATAAACATACACATATGTACGTGCATTATATGTGTATGTATGTATAAAATGTGCGTATGTATGTGTATGTGTGTAATGCTTTTCTTCTGAAGTACTTCTTTCCAGTCAAGGACAATTGGCTCAGGAGCCAGGGAACCTGAGTTCAGATCCAGTTTTCTGCCTGTGTGATAGGGTGGGAGTCACCATAAATGGCAAGGGTTAGACTAGGTGCTATTGGAGGATCTTTTCCAGCTCCCAATGGGTGATTCCATCATCTTCCTGGGCTTCATTTTCCTCATCCGTAAAATGGGAACGTTGGGCTAATTGTCCTCTGAGTCTCTTGGTTCTAGCCTGAGGATCTTGGGACCACGAGGGGTCCCTCCGATTCATATTCTTCTGAAGAAAGCCTGGAATTTCGAGGAGGGCAGTGATGAGCTAATTGTCTCTGTGGCTCAGCTCATTTACTCCAGGATGTTCCTACAGGTGGTTCCTGCCTCATAAGATTTAGCACTTCCATCCTTGTGTGTGTGGTCATTGTCGGCTCTCTGCTCCCATTTGGAGGAGGATGAGGTCTCTGCCAGCTCAGGAAACTGAAGGAGTTTTAGCAAGGCCTGGGTTCCAGGTGCATGGCTACCCACTAATTCCCAAGGACCTTAAGGATTCAGTGTCATAACCTTGAATGATGGGCATCAGAGTTGGATGGTTGGAGGTAATGTGTTGGACACATTTGTCTGGGGACCAGGCTGCTGCCTATGGAGGGTGCTAGGGACCAGGGAACACTTCTAACTCCTATCTGCTATTGGACGGAATGATGCACAAAGTAGGTGCTTAATAGATGCTTATTGACTTGACCGAACAGCTAGGAACCCCAGGATCTTGGTTCAGTTCTCGGTTCTGTTCTTCTGAGTCTCTTCCATAAGTGACATATTAAAGAGGCAGATGACAAAGGAGGCAAGATTCAGATCATGTTCTTGAGGATTCCTGAAGGAGCCACAGCTTCCATCCCCTGCCCCTCCCCTGCAGCCCCCTTCTGCTCTCCTGCCTCTCTTTGCCTACTCCTTATTCTGTAGCCTTTCCTCATCCAAAGTCCACCCTCCCCTGCCCCTGCGCAACAGCTCTGCCCTTGAGGGGAGAGCAGAGACATCGTCAACACTGGGCATCCTGCCTGAATCTTTGGTCCTCCATGAAGTTCTAAGGCCACCAAGCTCTTCTCTTCAGCCCCTTCTCAGTGGCCTAGTCACCTGCCTTCAGCTGTCTATGGAGACAGGAGCTGAAAGGGATCTTAGAGGCCTCCAAGTCACAGGACTTTAGAACCTTAGACCTAGAGCCGAGAGGAGCCACAGAAGCCTTCTCGCTCAATGGCCCCTTCATTTTATAGATGAGAAAACACCCTTCCCCTAATTGTAGAACCTGGAAGGAAACTGGAACTGGGACAATTTTAGGAATGGTGTCAAGGACAAGAGATGCTGTCTTAGGCCTCTGAGAAAAAATACTGTTGGTCGAGGAAAGGCTCACACTGCCCTTCAAATCACCCAATCTGCTGGGTAACCATCTACTTAATCTTCCTGTAGGGTCACTTCTGCCTAAAGCCCTCCCCCAAATTCATTCACTCAGCATCCAAGAAACATTTTAAAGCCCTGCTATGTTGCAGGTGCAGGGAAACAGGCAAAAATAAGCCACTCTCTGGAATTTGTGGAAGCAATTATAAAGGGGAAGAGACACTCACCATATATGTGTGTGTGTGTGTGTGTATACACATACATACATATATACATATATATATATATTTAAATCAGTTTGGGAAATAGTTACTTTCTTCTTCCTCCTACAATGGGATGTTCAAACTAGAAGGAAAATCTGAGGTCAATTAGTCCAACCATTTCATTTTTAAAATGAGGAAACTGAGGCCCAGAGAAGTTGCCTGAGGTTATGCAGCTAACTAGTGACATCAGGCCTAGAAGCCTCCTTATTCCTGATTCCATGTACTTCCTGCCAAGAATTATCTCTAGCTTCCTGCACCAATAATACAACTCCAAGCCAACCCACCATCTAAGGCCATGATGTTGGGCCTGGGTCCTAACAATGTGTCAATAACACTAGAGCCTGAAATGCAAAATGGATGACTTTGATTACATTAAATTAAAAAGGTTTTGTACAAACAGAAGCAATACATCCAAAGTTAGAAGGGAGGTGGAAAACTGAGAAACAATTTTATAGCCAGTATTTCTGATAAAGGCCTCATTCCTAAAATATATAGGGAACTAAATCAAATTTATAAGAATCCACGTCATTCCCCAACTAAGAAATGGTCAAAGGATATGAACAGGCAGTTTTCTTCTTTTTTTTTTTTTGCGGGGAAATTGGGGTTAAGTGACTTGCCCCGGGTCACACAGCTATTAAGTGTCAAGTGTCTGAGGCCAGATTTGAATTCAGGACCGGTGTTCTATCCACTGCACCACCTAGTTGCCCCTAACAGGCAGTTTTCTTATGAAGAAATCAAAGCTATCTATTGCCATATGAAAAAAATGCTCTAAATCACTATTGATTAGAGAAATGCAAATTAAAACAACTCTGAGGTACTACCTGAGCATTGTTGGTGGAGCTGTGAACTGATCCAACCATTCTGGAGAGCAATTTGGAATTATGCCCAAAGGGCGATAAAGCGGTACATACACTTTGACCCAGCAATACCCTTTTTCCCAAAGAGATCATGAAAAAGGGAAAAGGACTCACATGTACAAAAATATTTATAGCTCCTCTTTTTGTGGTGGCAAGGAATTGGAAATTGAGGGGCTGCCCATCCATTGGGGAATGGCTGAACAAGTTGTGGTATATGAATGTAATGGAATACTATTGTGCTGTAAGAAACAGTGAGCAGGGGGCAGCTAGGTGGCACAATGGAAAAAGCACCAGCCTTGGATTCAGGAGGACTTGAGTTCAAATCCAGCCTCAGACACTTGACACTTACTAGCTGTGTGGCCCTGGGCAAGTCACTTAACCCTCATCCCCTGCCCCCCCCCAAAAAAAAAGAGAAAAAAAAAAGAAACAATGAGCAGGCGGATTTCAGAGAAACCTGGAAGGACTTGCATGAACTGATGCTAAGTGAGATGAGCAGAACCAGGAGAACATTGTACACAGAATCAACAACATTGTATGTTGGTCAATTGTGATAGACTTGACTCTTCTCAGCAATACAATGGTCCAGGATAGTTTCAAAGGACTCATCATGGAAAATGCTCTCCAAATCAAAAAAAAGAACTGTGGCATCTAGATGCAGATTGAACCATACTATTTCTATTTTATTTTTATTTTTTGAGGTTTTTATTTTTGCTCTAATTCTTCCTTCACAGCATGACTAATGCAGAAATATGTTTCATGTGATTGTACATATATAACCTACATCAGATTGCTTGCTTTATTGGGGAGGGGGAGGGAGGGGAGGGAGGGAGAAAAATTTTAAACTAGAAATCTTATAAAAACAAATGTTGAGAATTATCTCTACATGTAACTAGAAAATAATAAAATACGTTTATGATTAAACAACAATCAAAATACACTAGAGCCTGAAAGTCCCTTGTGGGTAGGTAAGAATGTCCCCCTTAAATTCCATGTCTTCAGCACTCAAAATAGCATCACACACAACATTGTTGGTAGCCAGTGCTTGTTGTGGGTTGTTGCTGTTGAAAGACTTGTGGGGGCTCTGCTGTGACGTGGAGGTCAATGAACTTCCCCTTGCTGTTTCTGCTGAGTAGCCATACAGAGGAGGCACCTGAGGTTGGCCAACAGGAAAGAACCAGTGAGTCATGGCTCATGTGCCCTTTGCATGCAGAGCCAGCCTCTTCCCTACTGTCCTGTATCCTCACTGATCTTAACTCAGAGACACCCAGAAAGGGCCCAGGAGGGTGGGTCCTTCAGGGTCATTGTCCTTTCTAAGAGAAGCTCCTGGGGTTTTGTCCCTTATTGTGGGCACTGTTACCATCCAAAGACCACCAAGGGCAGGGAGGAGAGACTCTCCTAGGAATCTGGAGTTACCTCTTCTGGGTAGGGCTAGCATTTCCCACTGGTGTTCCCTGGGGGCTCTGAACCCCAGATCAGCCTCTGGCTGGGAAGTCAAGTGGTCCCGTCTTCCTGGGACATGATGCAGGACAATTGTTCTTACATAGCCAGAGGTATGAATTTGGGGACCATTCTTCATGATTTCAAGAAAATGGTCAATGAATATGTAACAGCTTCTGGGGCCATTCTCCCAATCCCAACTCAAATGCATGGATCAGGTCTCCAGAGTGTGGCTAGTACATTTTCCCTAAGGATCCTAGGCGTAACTCGAATGGCTTTGAGTGGTGGTTTTTCTAGTACTATAGCTCATAAGTCCCTACCAGTGTTCTCCCCTTATTAACTGATATCAGTGACCTAAGCAGACTTAATTAGCCTTTTTATACCATATTTAATAGTGTATAATAATACCATTTAATATAATGAGACCTATTAGTACAAAGACCTCCCTAAATCAGGGGCCCATTCTCTCACAAGGAGAGAGTCCAGGAAAAAGTGGAGTTAAGCTTAGAGCCTAGGAGTGACTCAGCTCTGGGATGGGGGAGAGGTAAAGAAGAATCCTCTTATATATGTAAGGCAAAATTATGGTGAGCTGTCGGATTATAAGCATGACTACTACAAAAGACCAGCCCACTGGCCATCTGCAGTAGTTTCAAGGACCAAGCTTGAGAACCATGGTAAGGACTAACTTCCAACCTGGCTATCATAAGTCAATCTATCTACAGTCTCTACAAACTTTATCTTATACAATAAATATTTATTTCCCATGTGTCTGCCACTATCTTGGGTACTGGGAAAGGTAGCTTAAATGTGACTTTAAACTCCCCTGTCCCCTCTGTGGCTTACTGGCAGGATTACAGTAATAGCCCAAAGTCAACAAGGCCTTTTGCTTCCTGGGACCATTCTACTAACATAGTAGCCTCTGTGTGTGTCTACTACCCATCTGTATCAGTACGTCTCTGAGGGAAGGAAATACACCTTCCTTTTCATGAGTCTTGGCATCCAAGAGTTGAGGATGGTCCTAAACATGAGATACTAAGCAAATTCTTTGTGGATAATGATGAGTTGAATGGTAGGGAGGTAAGTAAGGAATGGATAGATGAAATTGAATGAATGCATATATAAATGATGAATGAATGAATGAATGAATGAAAATGCATTTAGCATGTACCTACACTGTCCAAAGCACTATAAATTCTGGGGATCATAATGGAAAATCCTGATATCCTTTGCTCTCCAGGAGCTTACATTCTGATTGGTAGAAATAACACATATAAGTGAGTTCAGGTGGGCAGACAGGAATGTTCTTATCTTGGCATTCCCCAAATCATTTTTGGACTCTAGACTCTATTGGCTGTTGGTTGGTTGATTGTTATCCTTATGCTCAGAGACCCAAAATAACATCACTATGTCAGGGCCAAGTAGTGGTGATAGTTGGGATAATGAATGGTGGGAATCAATCAGGCTCAGTTGAGTAAGAGGAAGAAGATCTAGGAGACATTCAAGAATCTGAAGGACTGGCATAGGGAATGGGTATTAGACATGCTTGCTTGTCCCCCCAAAAGGGAACGGTGTAAAAGGTGTGAAAGTCACAGAAATTTAAGTTCAATATCAGCAAAAATCCCTCATAATCAGAGCTAACCATGAGCAAAACAGGCTGCCCAGGAAGTCAAGAGTCTCTCCCTCCTCAGTGGTCTTCAAGCAAAGACTATATTCCCCTTGTCAGAGATGGTACAGAGAGGATTCTTGTTCAGATATAGGCTAAGGAGAAGCCTCCCAGGGCCCCTCATTAGTCAGATATTCAATGATTCTGAGGCGTTGAAGAGAACAGATGTGATTTATCCACAAAAGGAGACTAGGTGAGCAGTGTCACTCCTTACTAAGAAAGCATTGGATAATACAGAAGCTCACTGATCCTGATTATTCTGCCCTATAAACCTGCCAGGGACTTTTTGCAAGCCCTTAAAAAAAGAAAAACAATGTATTCAAATTATTTTGGAAATGTCTTTCCTCTTTCTTTTATCACAAGATAGAGCCTATTTAGGTCTGAAGTTCTAAGGAAAAGGCTCGTTGAAAGGGAGTTGGGGGAAAAGGACAGAATGTGGCCAGAGAAAGACGTCATCTGTGGTCAGTCTGCTTACTCATAGCAACTCTGATTATAGCCCAACACAGCGGCCACAAATGAGGCACCCTGTCTGTGTCAGGGGAGATGAAACAGGGACAGGACAATGATTCTAAGCCCAGCACCAGCCAAATTCTTCCTTTCAGTGATTTTCCCCTTAAAAAGCAAAATACTTGCCATGTCTTTTCTTTTTTTAAATACATTTTTATTGTCATCTACTATTCTCCTTTATAAGAACTTTAA
This sequence comes from Dromiciops gliroides, assembly GCF_019393635.1. Classification (NCBI taxonomy): domain Eukaryota; kingdom Metazoa; phylum Chordata; class Mammalia; order Microbiotheria; family Microbiotheriidae; genus Dromiciops; species Dromiciops gliroides. Next base: position 491,255,504 of record NC_057864.1, on the reverse strand, counting down.
ATTCCAGATGTTATCCTCCCCATGTTCAGTCATGAGTCTTCCCCCATACCCCCCCCAAAAAAAGAAGCCAGTAGGGCTATAAAAAGAGGGAAGAAGAGGGAAAAGGTGGCAGATTAGGATCCTAGGATCATGGAGTTTGAGCTGGCAGGAACAAATATTGACTCCAATATGGTACAGAGGAGGGAACTCCCAAATGATATTCATGCTCAAGGGCCAGGGGCCACTAGGACCTCAGGTTCTAGAGGAAACACTGTGGGGCTATACTAACAGAAGAGCTCACAAGCCCCTACTAGTGTGCTTCATATTAAACCTTCCTCTCACTTCTCCAGAGCGTTCTTCCTCTTCCTCTTCTCTGCTGAGCTTCCTCCCTTTTCTTTCTATTCCTTTAAAAGTATTGCAGCAGGGGCAGCTAGGTGGCACAGTGGATAAAGCAATGACCCTGGATTCAGGAAGACCTGAGTTCAAATCCAGCCTCAGACACTTGACTCTTACTAGCTGTGTGACCCTGGCAAGTCACTTAACCCCAACTGCCTCACCAAAAACAAACAAACAAACAAAAGTATTGCAGCAGTTCTATAAATCTCAAGACCTCTTCTCAACTAGAAATACAAGCAGAGGAAATACCTTAACTGTTCTCAAAAAAATCGCAAACTGTCAACAACCACATTAAAGAAATGATCCAAAACACTAATAGTAAGAGAAATCCAAGTTAAACAAAATCTGAGGTTTTAACTCATTCTCAAGAATTAGCAAATCAACAGCAAGCCAGTAGACACCATTGTTGCTATTCAGATGTTTTTCTGCCATGTCCGACTCTTCATGAGCAAATTTGGGGGTTTTCTTGACAAAGATACTAGAGTGGTTTGCCGCTTCTCCAGCTCATTTTACAAATGAGGAAATTGAGGCAAACAGGGTTAAGTGACTTGCCCAGGGTCACACAGCTATTAAGTGTCTGAGTCTAGACTTGAACTCAGGGCTTCCTGACTCTAAGCCCCGCACTCTATCCACTGCACCACCCAGCTGCCCCACAATTAGCTCTTAGCAAATGCATAGGATCATAGATTCAGAACAAGGAGGGACTTTAGGGGCTATGTAAGCCAATCTTCTCATTTTATAGATAAAGAAATTGAGGGGTAGAAATGCTAATTAGCCCAAAGGGAATACCTGGAAGCAGCTGGGTTGATGCTTGGATTGCGGTTAGATATGCATTCTTCAGTCATAGCCAAAATTATCACCTCCCATTTATGTAATGCCTGACTGATGTCACCTTGTTTGAGTCTCCCAACAAGTCCATTAGGCAGGTACCACTATTCCCATTTTACTTGTGAGAAAATTATAATTGAGAAGTTCAGTGACCCCTACCTCCCAGGGTGGCAGGTTTGTAAGGATCAGAAATAGGATTTGAATCCAAGTCTTCCTGAAGCTCAGTCTAGTCCTATGGCAGATTTCATCCTTCTAAAGCAAACCAGCTAGTCCACCTAGGAATCCCACACTTTCATTCCCTATTATCTCTACATAATAATAGGCATGTATCTCCCAAGGATATTGGGAGGTCAAATGAAATGAAATTTGTGAAGGTTTTAGCCTAGTTCCTGGTACACAGTAGTCCCTAATAAATGTTTCTTTCCTTTGTTCATCTATGTAGGTGATGCCCAAATATCTACGTGTGATGGCTGGACACTTATCCTGATTCTTTCACAAAGCCTGTTTCTGGACTCCTGTCTCCAAGGGCAAACAATAGGGACACAGCTGCCTGGAACCTAGGGCCAGCTCTTGGGCTGCTCACAATTGACCTACCCAGGAATCCAACCTCTGACCTGGGTCTCCAACTGACCATGCTCTTACCACTGGGCAAGAGGCTTATCATTGACCCTTAATATTTCAGACTTGCAGAGAAAGGGCAGCCATCAGCAAGGACTAAGAACTTGCTATCCCTGTGACTTTGCCTCAGAATCATGAGAATCTCCCTGGACTGGCCATTCCACTCTGTCCAAACTGGCTGAAAGTTCAAACACTTGGAGGAAGCACTGGACTGGACCAAGTGCCTCTGGTAGAGTCTCATAATTCCAGAGCATTGAAGAAGGGCTTCCCGAGATCCTCTCATTAGAAAGATTGTTTGGGGCTCATCACTCCTGCTGCTCCTCTCCAAACGGGAAGAGCTGAAAGTGGGCTAGAGGTCATTCCAGGCCCACAAGGAGCATCTAGAGTGCAGAAGCTGCACCTCCCAGGGCTGGCTGCAGGAAAGCTGGAGCATTTATTCAAGAAGCAGTGATGAAATGCCTATTATGTGTGAGACACTGGGGGTGCATGGACAAAAGAAGGAAATGATTCCTACCGACAAGGAGCTTCCATTCTGTTGGGAGCACATGACACACACCAAGAAAATTAACTAAGAACTTTACATGTGGCAATGGGTGGGGGCAAGTCAAGACAGGCTTCCTGTGGGAGGTAGTGCTTCTGCTGAGCATTGAAGGAAGCCAACGATTCTCCAAGGAAGAAGAAAGGAGGGAGTAGTTCTGAGCAGCTCATTTCAAAGCCAAGGAAACCGAGGAAAACGTAAGGGAGACGACCAAGGATGCATGGGGAGGAAGACGCAAAGCCCAGATTTGGACCCAGGTCCTCTGACTCCAAGCCCCCCCCCCCATGCCCACTGCACTACCCTGCCTCCCTGCTCTATGTGTGAATGGTTCTTCTCTCTCCCCCATGTTCTTATGACAGCCAACCTTCTGAAGCTCAGGCTGGTTCCACTGAATGACACACTCTTCTCAGAGGAAGCCGACTGCAGACACCGTCACCCCCTGCTTAGCCAGCTCTGAACAGGGACGAGGCTTCTCTGGGACCACACAGCAGAAGCATCAGGCCAGGATCTGAGCCTAGATTCCCTCCAGATAGTGAGCGTCAGGGTTCTTGCCTTTGTGTACCCATGCTCTCTTGAGTCATTCCCTCTCTCATGCACACATACCGACCCACAGAGGCCAGACCCTAAACTGTCGGCCTCCTCCCGGGCTCTGTGGGCAAACCACGCCACTTGGAAGACCCCAAACTGAAGCTCAGCCTGATCATCAGCCCCACCACTGTGTGGAAAGGAGGAGATAAGGCCTCCTGCAGCTCCATCACAAGAATGACAAAAACAAGGCCAGAAGAGGTGATTGTGCCTTGGGGGGGGAGAGGAGGAGGGAGGGAGAGAAAGATATGTATATATATATATATATATATATATATATATATATATATATATATATATATAGAGAGAGAGAGAGAGAGAGAGAGAGAGAGAGAGAGAGAGAGAGAGAGAGAGAAATAAGGGGGAGCCCCCATGTTGTACTGGGTGCTTCCTCTCCAAACCACCTGAGTTGTCTGTCAGAACAAATATCAAGTGGAATTGTCAGCATCACCCAGCTGCAAGTCAGGCTCAAAGCTTCCAATTTAATCAACCAAGACCCAAGGTCTGTGTTAATCTGGTTTTGTTTTTGAGCGTGTACCAAGCACCGTGTACCGCTGGGAGCTAGGGATCCCTACAAGTAAATACTGAGGTCAAAGGATGGAGATGAGACCTGTGCTGTCACTCATCCAGGGCCCTTCCAGGTGAGGAAACTTCTGGCAGATCGAATGACATCCCAAGGCTCGGGCAGCCTCTCTGTGGCAGAGGAAGGGAATGGACCCAGATCTTCATGGTTCCTGGCCAGCTCACCATCCATGACCCTCAGGGTTGCCTCTTGCATGCTTAGTCTAAACTAGACAATTTTGGGGTGCAGGCACTGGCTGTTAGGTGCCTCAGGGAGCCCTGAACACCCTTCAGCCATCCTCATCTGAGGGCCTGATGCTCACCTGGATGCAAGAAGTCTGGGGAGAAGAGGGACAGAGCATCAGGGACCACGACTGCTTCTCTCTTTTCCTGGCATCAATATCCCCCCCCCCCCCAGGGAAAATGTCAGTGAGAAACATCTGAACAAGCACAAGATATTCCTGCCTCAGAGCATTTCTGTTTCTCAAAAATGCCTTCTCAGATCACAGGAACACAGAATGTCATGCAAAGAATGTCGTCAGGCTCAGTCACTCTGCTTCAGAATCACTTAGGGCCCCAAAGTTAGAATGTCTAAAAACAGCACATGTAAGGTGCTTTTAAAACTTGGATGATATTGTTATTGGGGAAATATGCTCAGCGTCAAGACAAGTCAAGAAGTATTTAGTAACCACTTTCTGTATTCCAGGTACTTGGGCTAAGCACACATCGATGACATTATTGTGCTCTTCACTGGGTCCTTTTGGATTTGGGGTTAAGCAAAAGGAAAGTTAAGCCAGGATAAAATCTGCCTGTCTATCTAGATATCCATCCATCCATCCATCCATCTATCCATCCATCCATCCATCCATCCATCCATCCATCCATCCATCCATCCATCCATCCATCCATCCATCCATCTATTCATCTATCTATAAATTCATCTGTCTGTCTTTCTATCTGCCTGTCTAGCTATCCATCCATCCATCCATCCATCCATCTATCTATAAATTCATCTGTCTGTCTTTCTATCTGCCTGTCTAGCTATCCATTTATCTATCTATATATCCATCCATCAGTTTATCCATCCCTCTCTGTCTATCTATCTAACTATCCATCTATCTAGTCTAGCCTATCTAAATGTGTTATTTAAAAAAAGAGAACTAAGATTGAAGAAAGAGGTGGGGGATAGGAAGGGCTGGCTGAGGAGTCAGAGGACTGAGGTTTGAATCTGTCGCCCACTTGATGTGTACCCTTGGTCATTGACTTGACCCTTTCTGGGACTCCATGTCTTCATCTGAGGAATAAGTAGGTTGAAACTATGACTTCTAAGGTCCCTTTGGGCTCCATCTTCAATACTCTGAATATGGGAAGGGAAGGAAAAGGAAAAGGAGGAGGAAGGAAAGGGGAGAGGAAGTACAGAAGGGAGTAACAAAAGGAAAAAGGAAAAGAATTTGATCATGAGTTAGGTTTCCTTTAGTGGAAGAAAGGGTGAGGAACGCTGAAGAGCTCTGTCACACAATTCTGTTTCTGGATGGCAGCTCTCAGGCACTTTGAGGGGACAAAGGGTCCTGCTCTGGATGTTAGGACTTAGTGAGCTTCCCCCTTCCCCACTTTCTCCTCTCCAACAGCTCAGGAGCTGGGTTTTTCTTTTTACTTTCTGGCCCCAGGATTTTCATCTTGCTCTTTTATCTTACATTCAGCCAAATAGATGGGATGCTAGACTCAGAATCTGGAAGATCTGAGTTCAAATCCTCCATAAGACATTTAAACACCTCTGTGACTTTGTGCAAGGGAGTTCATCTTTCTGAGCCTCACTCCCCCCCCCCCCCATCTATCACAGGAGGGGGTAATCTCGATGAGCTCTCAGGTCTAAATTGATGATTGATGATTGTGGATGAGGAAATTGTGTGCCAGAGAACTAAAGTGATTTTCCCAAGATTATACAATCAGTACATGTCCAAGGGATGGTTCAAACACAGGTTCTCCAGCCAGGCTCCAAGACCAGAACTCTTTTCACTATGCCACTTTCCTCTTTCAATGCACAAGACATGAAATCTGGATCCTATGTCAATCAATCAGCCATCAAACATTTATTCATCACTCACTGTGTGCCACTGTCCTAGATGCTGGGGATACAAATACATAAATGAGACAGTCTCTGAAATCAAGGTACTTACCTTCTCCTGGGGAAAGGGAAGAAAATGCATTCAAAATTAAGTAAGTGTGAGATACATTTCCTTAAAAACAGCTGTTAGAGAGGGGCAGAGCCAAGATAGCGGAGGAAAGACATTAAACACACAGAGTTCCTGACACAATTAACCCCAGAACCGCAATAAAACAAGCCCTGGAGCAGCAAAACCCACAAAAAGATGGCTGAGATTATTTTCCAGATTAAAGGGGGCCATACTGGGCTTCAAGCAGAATCCAACCTTGTGATCACACTGACATAGACCCCAAACATGCTGCGCAAGTGGAACCTCCCCCAGCCTCAAAATCAGCTGCAGCGCCAGCATCTTCTGGAACTAGACTTGCCATCAGGTGAGAGGGCTGAATGACTGGGGGGGGGGAAGAAAATACAGTGGTGTCTGTGGAACCTGAGGAGGAATTTGGATATCCCACCCAAGCAGGGAACCAGGAGGGAGTCTTGGTCAGCAGGCCCAGGTGGGGGAGGGGTGCAGGCTTATGGAAGCTAAAAACCACTGCAGCTCTCTGTTGCCTGGTTAACTAGCAAGTTGGCTTGGGGTTGCCTTCAGACCAGAGAACAGGCCAGGAAAGAGAAAAACCTGCCCTCCCTCAACCCAAAACACCTGGGACCCTCTGAAGCTTGGTACAGTGTGGCTTAGAGGTGGGTCCCCACTGTAGGAGAGAGCTAAAAGTCAAGTAAAGAATGGCAAGATGAGCAAGCAAAGAAAGTTGAGAATAGAAGGTTTCTTTAGCAGGGAAGAGTGAGGTGCACCTTCAGAAAGGATGACAACCTCAGGGCCCCTGCAGCCAAGGCTTCCAAGAGGGTTATGAGTAGGTCTCAGGCCATGGAGGTGCCGAAAGGGGACTTTGAAGAAAGGGTAGGAAGGATAGAGGGAAGATTTAGAGAGGGGGAGGAAAGAATGGAGGGAGAAATGAGAGCAATTCAGGAGAGCCATGAAATGAGGACAATAGCTTGAGAGGCCAAATGGAAAAGGAGATAAAAAAGCTGATGAAAATTATTGCTTAAGAACTAGGATTGAACAAATGGAAGCCAGTGACTTTATGAGAAACCAAGACACAGTAAAGCAAATCCAAATGAATAAAAAAATAGAGGGCAATGTGAAATATCTCCTTGGAAAAACAGCTGACCTGGAAACTAGATCCAGGAAAGATGATTTGAAAACAGCTGTTAGAGAATGGCCCACACAACTGAGGGAATCAGGAAGAACCTCCTGAAGGAAGTATCTCCTGAGCTAAGCCTGGATGAGAGGGAGGAGTCTTGGGAGGAAGAGCAGAAGAGACCCCAGGCACCGGGGCTGGAGACTGAATGCTGACCTCAGGGAAGAGCAATTAGGACTCTTTGGTGGTGCCTTGACTGTGTGAAAGGGAATAATGGGCTCATGCAGGACAGAGTACTTGACTTCTGAAGGGAGCTTGGATTCCAAGGCTGAGAGGTAAGGATGGAGAGCATGAGGGAGAGTCTGTGTGCAAGGATGAAGGTGGGAGATGACCCACCCTTTTTGGACAACAGTAATAAGGCTGATTTACCTAGAAGACTCCAAAGTATTTGAATGAAATCAGTCTGCAAAGACAGACTGCCCCAAGAATGTGAAGGACTTCAGTAGCATCAGAGCAATTTCCACCTAGAGGTAACAGGGAACTGCCACCCAAGCTTCTTGAGCAAAGCAGAAACAAACTTAGCATTTTACCTACAACAATATTAAGAAGTTGTGAACCACCAAATAACAATGTTTCACCCAAAACTAAAAAAATACTCAAAGCTTTTCCAAGCTCATCAGATTTCGAGTCTAAAGATATAGGTTTACATATCATCTCTGCTAACTGGAGTGACCCTGGGAAGGTCACTTTACCTCAGTTTTCTCATTTAGAAAATGAGATGGTATCTTATTGCTAAAGTAGCTTGTCACCCAAGTTTTAGTTATGCCATCTATTTAATATTTTCTACTTATATATTGCTTGCCCTAAGTATCTCAAAATATTTTAGAGACATTGGGTATCTTTCTGGTTATATTCCAAAGTGGATAGAAAGTGATTGATATTAAGTTGATTTTTTTTAAAAGGATTTGAAACCTAGAGAATGTAAGAGACTTGATCAAAGGTATACATTAGAATCCATGACAATGCTTTGAATAAAACATTTTTACTCTCTGTTGAAAAAAAAAGAAAGAAAAAAGGAAATGAGATTGGAACTAGACCACCTTTAAGACCCTTCTAGTTGTAAATCTACAGTCCACTCTTCCTATATCTGTACTCAAAACCCTTTAAAGTTTTCCCAAGAAATGGAATAAGGCTTATAATAGAGGAAATAGAGGATGGGAGCAGCTGGGCCAAGCACATATTCTGCATGTATGGATATGGACAGGCCCAGAGCTCAGCTCTGTGGAGTGGCAGCAGACCAGCACATTGGGTGGATCCTCTGTGGAGATCTGTGGGAGGATGAGGAAGAGGAGAATGTGTATAATGAGAAAGCACAAGACACTTGCAATTGGTTGAAAATTAGTTGATTGTGGAAACCAGGGATCATTTAAAAAATAGATTGAAAAACACTTTTTAAAGTATTGAAATCACCCCAGGTTGTCTTCTGACTGTAACCAACCCCACCGCATTTTTCTTATGATAGGAATTTAGGAAGTGTCCCAGGTAGAAGTGGCCTCACAGCTCTTCTAGCCCACTTTTCTCCTCTGTTAGCTGGAGCACCTGAATCTCAGAGGGGAAGGAGGTCTCCCAAGGTCACCAGAAGAGATGATGGCCCTATCCCAAGTCTTGTCTGGTCCCTCCATTAATGGTCCTCTCCATTCTTTCTGTGTTTCTGTCATTGTCATCTACCAGACCCCATGTTTTCTGGACTAAAATTTGAGATTTCAAGCTGAGGTCGGAAAAAGAAAGGAGCTCAGCTGTGGGTTTTCTTTTCTTTTTTTGTCTCTTGTGACAGACTTTGCTGGATTAGCGCTCCTATCAGTGCCAGGCAGCCAGCCCGGCTCTGTGAGTGAGTGCTCAGTGAGAGTTCAAAGGAAGCCCCCACCCCCATACAGGGGGAGAGGTCATGGTTTGGCATCCCATCCATGTCCTGACTTCTTAAGGAAAGACTCGGTCTTTGGAGTCCTGACTGTGGACTTTGGTGCTACCAAGCCATAGGAAAATCCATTAGCAGGTAGGTGAAAACCCGCCTCTTTGGCATGAGCCCTCGGAGAGCATCTGGGCCGGAATGGAGCCTCCCAAAAGAGAATAGGAATTGGTGGGCCAGGACCCTGACACCTCGGCTGCCTCTGAAGGGAGGAGACATAGAGGAGTAGGCTCACCATCTGTCCATCCCTGGCACAATCTGGGGCTGAGCTCACAAGCTAATAGGCCTCTAGAAGGGTGGCAAGGCTGGCCTCAGTGTGCCTAACAAGGAAGGGGATGGGTCCTTGCCAGGAGTCTCCTGTGATACTTGTGAGTCTTCAACCCAGGGAGCCTGGACAGGAAGGGGTTGACAACCTTCAAAGTATAGAATGTCAGACATGGCAAGAGGCCTTTGATGGTGGCATCCAGGGCTTCCTGACTGAAACTCCAAGAACTGTCCTTTAGGGTGGTTGTTGTGGTTTGGGTGGGCCCTGTGGTTTCACTGGTGGGAGGAACTCACCATGAGAAACTGCCTCCCTGCAAATAAAGACTTACACCTTCTCCAAACTCAAGGCTTGGAGATTTGGCCTCAGTCAGTAGGGCCTGGGTTCGAGTGTCAATTCAAAAACAGACTGCCTGTGTGGCTCTGGACAAATCAGATAATGTCTCAGCATCCCGAGTGTCTCTTGGAGTGACTGGTAGCTCTTAATATGAATTCTCGGGGCGGCTAGGTGGCGCAGTGGATAAAGCACCAGCCCTGGAGTCAGGAGTACCTGAGTTCAAATCCGGCCTCAGACACTTAACACTTACTAGCTGTGTGACCCTGGGCAAGTCACTTAACCCCAATTGGCTCACTAAAAAAAAATATATGAATTCTCTCCCCTTTCCGGGCTGGGAGCCCACCTCCCCTCCCCAGCTCACTCTGCTGACAGCCATGACTAGGTGGCTTTTCATCTGACTTACAGAACACAGGAAGATGGTGGAGCTGAGGAATGTGCTCTCTACTGAAACAGCTGCCAGATTAGACAGATGTTGCCGGTGGTGCCTGATTTGGTGAAAACAAGAAAGGAGACACACCGGCTACAAGGTCATGGGAAGGGGTGGGGGGGTGGCGGCTGTGCTGAGACCAGACCAGCAGTGTCCATACCCACCTAGCCAAGGCAGGACGATGATGCCCTCCCCCACTCCTTCCCAAGCCCTGTTCTTGTGTGAGGAGCAGGCTGACTTTGCATTAACCCTCTCTCCAGTTCCCCCAAGATTTCCCTCCTCCTTAAGAACAGCTCTGGAAAACAATTGATCTTCTCCCTCCTGGGCCAGCCAAAGAACATCTCAAGAGGTATTTGGATTTGAGCCCATGTTAATGAAATGAGTGGCTGCCCCCTTCCCAGTCCAGGCCCCTGCTACTGGGCTCTGTTTCTCTCCCACAGGTGCAGTGGACAATGGGTCACTGTGCAGACCTCTGGACCTTGGCTAATTAGTGTCTGCTCTGGGGGGTCTGGCTTGGTCTCCTCCTGCTCCCTAAGCCCCCATGCCGCTATTCACAATGCTGCACACACACGGGTTCAATGGGGCTGCTTCAAAGGATGGGTGTTCAAGGGGAAATGAGGATTTTAATTGAAAATGTCAATCAACTCAAAGTTTTGAAGGAGGAAGGAATCACCCACAGGCTTTCTGGGGAAACCACAGTTCTTTGTTGTTATTGGCGATGATGATGAATTTGATTTTTGTTTGTTTGCTTTGTTCTGCCTTTTGTTTTATTTTAGTTTTGCTTGTCATTTATTATAGCTTCTGGCCAAAGCAGGCTAGCAATGCCTGAAAAATATTTCTACCATTTCAACCAATCAATTGACTTGCATTTATTAAGCACCTACTATATGCTTCTGGTTCTGGGGACACTAAGGCAAAAAAACAAAACAAAAAAACCCACAACATTTCCTGCCCTCAAGGTGCTTACAGTTCTATCTGGGAAAAGATATGTGCATTGATAAATATATACAAAATATGCAATTTACACATGCAAAGTAATTATGTGTGTGTGGTAGGGTGCTATTGCTTCTGTTCTTTAAAAGGAATTGGGGAGAGATGCAGCAAAAGAAATGATATCCATAAACTATGGAAAGATGGGCATACTTACCAGCATCATTGTATGCTTCAAAGTCAATTTCCACTCTAGGATCTTCAGCCCTAAATAGTTCTATTCAATTCAATAAGTATTTATTATAGAGCCTTGCTATGTTCCTGATCCATCCTCATTAAGAGATAATCTTTAATACTATAAATGAATTGTTGAGTTCTCAGTGGATTCACTTCAGCCTCTTTAGACAACCCTCACCTTTCTTCCTCACCAGAATTAGTTCTCTTTGTCACTTCAGAATATCATTCTGGAGAGTTCCAAATCCTTCTTGGACTAATGTCACCTCTAGAAATATGGGCTGCTTCCTGTGACCCTTTTGAAACCCATCAGACCATGGCTAGCTTTCTCTTCTTCTATCACATAGTCTAAGATGGAGCAGCCACTTCCTCCCCAGGCTCCCATCAATTCCCACCCAGCATCTATTCTTCCTTTTTGTTGAGAATCAGATCCAGGATAGAATTTTCCCTAATTAGTAACTCCACCTTGTAAGGGCCAAATTTAATATGGGGAGAGTTAATTGGGTGGCTTGCAATAATATTGGGGTTCAGAAAATAATGAGGGACCTCTAGGTCCAAAGTTTCCTCCCTTCTAAACTGACTTTTTTAGTTATTTCTCCCAGGCCAATAAGAAAGGAGATTTACAGCCTCTTTTCCACAAACAAATCAGGGTTTATTAATGGGAATAAAATATATAATAAAGGTGAAATTAATAAAGTCAAGAACAAGGGAATAGGGAAAGAGAAAAATGGATAAGCTCCCTGGCTCTAGCAAAGACTGACACAATCCCCAAACGTGCGTCCAGCTCAGCTAATTCAAAGAGCTGGCCTTGTTTCTATTAATTCACCATCTGGGGTCCGTAGTTTCTATAGAAATCAGCTGAGCAGCCCCTCTCCAGTCTGCTCTTGGAAGCTCACCAACAGGAAAGCAAGCTCCTAGCCTCAGCATTCTCTTTTCTACCTTTTCTCTCCTTCCCCCAAAAGGGAGGTCCTTCAAGTTGCAAGGCTCAGATTGGTCCCCCTGGTGACATCAGTAGTATGCATCACTCAGGGCAGGCCAGGTGTGGCCAATATCTAATCATCTCTAGTAGGTACTTAGTACTTAGGTACTAGATCAATCAAGTGGGACCCCTGGGCATCTGCCAAATTCCATTATTTTATCAAAACTTTTTGAATACAATGAATGGATCATAACTGTGATAGACTTAACTCTTTTCAACAATACAATGATCCAAGACAATGCCAAAAGACTTATGGTGGAAAATGCTCTCCACATTCAGAAAAAAGAACTATGGTGCCTGAATGCAGACTGAAGCCAACTATTTTCACTTTTGTTGTTGCTTGTTTGGTATTGTTATTGTTCTTTTTATTCTTTCTTGTGTTTTTGTTATCCTTTTGTTCTGATTCTTCTCTTACAACATGACTAATATGGAAATGTTTAACATGATTGTGATGACAAACTTATATCAAATTGATTGCTGGCCTCAGCGGGGCGGGGAGGGGGGATTTGGAACTCAAAAAAAAATCTTTACATGTAATTGGAAAAAAATTTTAAGTAATTTAATTTAAAATAAATAAATAAAGGTTTAAAAAACAATGAATGTTTGGTGAATTAAGAACTTATTTGCTTCTTTCCTTTTGGCAGAGAAAAGGTTCCAGCACAAATGAAATATTTCCAAACTACTAACTTCTGCTACTGCTCCATCTTTGGGATGAGTTTCTGGACTCTTCTTATACTTCTTTTCAACTAGTAATCTGTAATATGCCCCAGTGTTTAATCCACCTTCTATGTGACAACCCTTCAAATACTTGAAGGCAGCTACCATGCCCCACCTAAATTTTCTCTTCTCTAGGGTCAACATTCCCATCTCTGGTCTGTTTCTACTTCTGTTGATCTTCACCAAGTACTCTCAATCATTGTTCCCCATTGTGGGTCCTGGGTTTCCTCACATGAGCATTTCTTCTTTATATTCTCCCTCCCCTAGGTTAGCAAGTTTTTTGTTTGTTTGTTTGTTTGCTTGCTTGCTTTTTTTTAATAAGGTATATCTTTCAAAATCACATTCTATTTGATGAATCTCATCCCAGAGAGTCACAGAGATACTTAGTGGTCCAATTTGCCTGGTTCTTCTTGTGTGTTGCCCATAATTTGAACATTTTGCATGAGCAATTTGAGATGGTGGGTTTTATTGTAAACTATTTTTCTATATATCTCTTTCTGTGAACTTCCAAGGGTCTCTACTGCTATTCACTTTTCTATATTACATTTCCTATGTATATGATTTCTAGTTATATATGTCCAGTTCTGTTTCTCCTCTCTTCCTTTTCAGTTTAAAATCTCCTCAGTTAGAGATTTCCAAAGCCCCCTCCCAATCCATTTTTATCAGCCCTTGCAGTTAGGGTATGCTCCATCCTTGGCCAGGAGTCTGTCATTTCTATGACATAAGTCATAGTCCAGAAATTCAAATGCCACCATCTTCTTAACCAACTATTCATTTGAACAGACCTAAGCACAGCGTGTGCGATGGTATCAAGGATGAACCAATTACATAAGCTATTTTGACCTTAAAACAGAGAGTTGGTACCAATCACATAATGACGTGGTGCTGAAGCAATATGGGTCATCTTCTTCTGACGTATGCTGCATTATTTGCAGGCAAAGGTTCAAAGCTATATATTCACAGAGAGCTGGATGACTGAGCCAGCTCTGTCACATGATAAAGGATGGTTGATCCCTTTCTGTCTCTGGTTTGCTGGTGTGTTTTTTCTTTCCTTTCCTTCTTCCTTTTCCATCTGTTAACTGCTTGAAATCAAAATGCCAGCTCAGGATGCTAAGAAATTTATAGCCATCTGTTAATTTACTGATTTTCCTTGTGTGTGTATGTGTGTGCGTGTGTGTTTTGCCTATTACAAGGTACCATTCCCTACCCAGGGAAGGAGATACAAACCAGATATTCTCAGGGAGAGACTTGGGCTTAAGAAACTAACTCATGCTTCCATAGAACTAGCACAGAATCCAATCCTTTCTGTGCCTTAAAGTTCCCCAGAATTCTGCCTATTAGTATGTGATAAATGGCAAAGACCTGAATCAAATCAGCAAGTTAAAATGGGAAGAGCTCAGAGTCAGCGGTCTGCTTACTTCCTGAGTAACCTTGGATGCTTCTTCACCTTAGGTTTATCCACCTGTAGAAAAAGGAGGCTGGGCTGAATGAACTTCGTGGCATGTCATGTGTTGAAAGAGAAAGCTGCTGAATTTCCTTTTCATCCAAAGTTCCTCAAAGCCTCACAACGATCAGACTAAGGGTTTCCAATGTGCCTCCATTCAGAGGTGTGTGCATGGGTGTGTGTTCAGGGCTTCAGATTGTACCCCACAGTGACCAGCACTTTACACACATTAGTTCAGTGGATCCTCACAGGAACCCCATGAACTACTGTAAGTACCACAAGTATTCTCATTCCCATTTTCTAGATGGGGATACTGAGACACAGAGAGATGGAACAACTTTCCTAGAGTCACACAGCTAGTAAGGAAGTGGTAAGAGTCCAGATCCAGTCTTCTGGATTGTTCTTCCCAGTGGTTCTTCCTCGTTCTCCTCTGACTTCAGCAGGTCAAGTCCACTGCCCAGAGAGGCTATGGGTGTTTTTAACAATGTAACTGTATGAGTCCAAAGGAGGGAAGAAGTGAAGCTGCCCTCAGTTCAAGCCTACCTTCCCGCCCAGTCCTACTCTTTCAAGAGGTATCATCAAGCTCACGCTCCCCACCTTGAGGGTCTCCTATTCCTTCAGTCCCTCCATGAGCAGAGAGGCTACCACAATTCAGTGACACAGATGACCTTTGACAAGGTGGTGAGAGCACAGAGATGGAGGCAAAATCTGAAAGTGGGAGTGTGAAGATTATGGTTGTCAGAGGATCAAGCTGCCTGTGTGACCTTGGGCAGGTCACTTACATTTCCTGTCCTCAGTTTTCTCATCTGCAAAATGAAGAGTTGATTTAGATGACCTAACAGGTGGTGTCTAGCTTCATTCTATCTTCATACTGTTTCTGTGATTAGAACTCAAGACCTTTGACTTTCTGTGTGCTGCCTTCTATTGCCATAAGGGGGCGGTATTCCACAGAGATTACACTATGCTTCGGCCCCAGGCACCAGGCTGCAGACCCAGTTCTACTGGACTTGGGTTCCCTGATACTCATGTTTGGAAGGGAAGAATCTTAAAGAGGGAAGCTTCGAGTAGTCAGCCAATTGATCAGCAGATATTTGTCAAGTACAGACTGTGCTCAGGCCTGGAAGAAGGAGATGGAGGTTTAGATCAACTGGCCTTGCCACCTCTGTCCAAACCCTTAGGCCAAATGTAAGAAAAACAAAAACTGACCCCAACATTCTGTTCTTTTTTCTTTCTTTCTCTCTCTCTCTCTCTCTCTCTCTCTCTCTCTCTCTCTCTCTCTCTCTCTCTCTCTCTCTTTCTTTCTTTCTTTCTTTTGACGTTTTCAAAAAGTGTTTTGAGTTTTTTTTTTTTGGGGGGGGGGGACCCAACAGTAGTAAGGACGTAGTTCCATCAAACGTAGAATATGATGACACTGAAAACCAAACGTCATGGAAAAGTCAGAAACACACTTTTTTCCCATTTTTTTTTCAATGAGAATCTATCTAAATTGTATTAGATGTGCTCCAAGCGGGAGGCTCCTCCTACTTTTACAAACTTCCTGTTGTTCTCCCTCCCATGCTCAAGGTTCAAGCTGGTCCATGCGCTGTCGGCTGAACTTGAATCATCATCTCCCACCTCCCTGCTTTGCACAGCTCGTTCCCCAGCAAGGGAATGCACCCTGACCCTTGACTTCACCTCTTAGGATCGATCCTCAGCTTCCCTCAAGGCTCAGCTGGGGGCATCCACACTGGGCGTTGTATTCTTAGCACCCAGCTCAGTGTCTGGCACGTGATAGGTACTTAATTCATAGTTGTTGAATTGACCTGAACATGCTCTTGGCTTGCTTTGTAGCCAGAAGAAACCAGGGAGCCTTGGACATCAGAGAATTTTAGGTATTTCTCTGGGGTTAGGGACAGGATCAGGGTGGGGAAGCTAGGAAAATTCAGTTCTAGAAAGGAGCCAGATATCTTGCTAATTGATTTTCTGAGGCTTTTTGTGAGATTAATTTCAAAAATCATAAAAATAACCTTCCCCATGATCAAGTGGAAATGAAAATTCTGATTCATTTATGAATTAAGTGACAGCCTGCTTCTCTATGGATTGCAGAAAGCTGGGAAATGAAGCCAGTGTGGATGGATAGTGATTTCACAGCCCATCATGCCTACACCTAGAACCCATTCCACCTGTCATATCTAACAGGAATATTAAGAGACATAATTAGTGCCAGGATATGATAGAGAGATGCCAGCTTGTCACGGACAGAGACTGTCTATCTTTTTATTGTTGTAATCCCAGTGTTGATCACAGGCCAAATGCATTGGCAATTTGTGATGATCTCCATTTCAGGATAGCAAATCCAACTTCTAGGAAATTTAGATGATTTCAGACTGTCCTAAACATAGGTAAGAATCAACAGGAATAGCTTATTCACACACACACACACACGCACATACACACACATATATATGCCTGCTCATTAGGAGGGTAGTTCATACTATAATATTCAATTTTTCTTCTCCATTAAATCCTAGATGATTCAGAATTATGAAACTTGGATTGTGTCCATCCTTATTTTTATGTTGCTGTGGCTTATATGGGTGGTGGTAGTGATAGAGGGAAGGAAGGGTGGGGGGGGGGTTGCAACCCAAAGTCCTAAAAGGACTTTGGTATTTAATTACCTTGGTATCTAATGAATCAGGAAAAGAATGGCATAATGGAAAGAGCCAGTCTTGGAACAAGGAAAAACCTGAGTTCAAAATTTGTTTCTGATGCATACTGCCTGTATAAGCCTGGGAAAGTCACTTAACCCCAGACAGTAGCCCACACTTTCTAAGCTCCCTAAGACTGGAAGTCGCAGGGTAAGTGCCAAACTGCAATTATAAAGAATTTTCTCACTGAGAGTTCCTTCTTTCCTAGAGTCACACAGCTAGTAAGGAAGTGGTAAGAGTCCAGGTCCAGTCTTCTGGATTGTTCTTCCCACTGGTTCTTCCTCCTTCTCCTCTGACTTCAGCAGGTCAAGTCCACTGCCCAGAGAGGCTATCCCTGTATCACCATCATGTCAGACTTCCTCATCTGTCAAATGTTGTCCTCAATGATTGCTAAAGTCCCTCCCAGCTCTGACCTAAAACTGATTGTACAAATCAGGGTTAGAGTCATTCATGAACTAGTCATTTGGGTCTCAATGTTCTCACCTGCAGATTGAAGGGTTTGGAGTAGCTGCTCTAAATGTTCCCTTTATTCTCTCCATCCTAACGTACCTCTTCACTCTTCAGAGGGCAGGGCATAAAGTAGCAGGAAGACCGTCATCACAAGTGAATGGAGAAAGGTCATAAGAAAAAAAAGATGTTTGTATGATTTCTTGATTGGCTAAGATCAAGGTAGTTTGAGAATTCATGTCTCAAGGGAGCCATTCATTCGTAATAAGGAGAAGGTTCCTGGTGCCCTCCCAAGTTCACAAAACTTCCCGTTTGGAAGAGCTGTCTGTTATCATCTCCTTTAACCCCTACCTGAATAGGAAGCTTTTCTTTGGAATACTTGACAGGTGGGCATCCTGAAAGACGTCAGGTGATGAGAATCTCACTCCCTCTCCCTCCAAGCCAGTGCACTTCACCTTGGAATAGCTCTCATAATTAAGGAGTTTTTCCTGAAACCAAGTCTCAAGTCAATTCTTGGTTATTTCCCCCCTTTTCTCCTGGTTCTGCCTTCTGGGGGAAAGCACAGCAAGTATGTTTCCCTCTCTCAAGAGAGCTCTTTATTTTTTTTAGTGAGGCAATTAGGGTTAAGTGACTTGCCCAGGGTCACACAGCTAGTAAGTGTTAAGTGTCTGGGGTCAGATTTGAACACAGGTCCTCCTGAATCCAGGGCCAGTGCTCTATCCACTGTACCACCTAGCTGCCTCTATGGTATTTCTTAATCAATATCCAGCATATCCACTGCAAAGCCATCAATAAGCCCTAATTAAACAAGTTCTATCATTTCTAGACATTGGGCTAAGCACTGGGCTCATACAGACAGAAATGAAACAATCCCTGTCCTCAAAGAGCTGACATCATGGAGGAGGAGGAGGAGGAGGAGGAAGGGGAGGAGGAGGAGGAGGAGGAGGAAGGGGAGGAGGAGGAGGAGGAGGAAGGGGAGGAGGAGGAGGAGGAGGAGGAAGGGGAGGAGGAGGAGCAGGAGGAGGAGGAGGAGGAGGAAGGGGAGGAGGAGGAAGGGGAGGAGGAGGAGGAGGAGGAGGAAGGAGAGGAGGAGGAAGGGGAGGAGGAGGAGTGTGGTAGGAAATGTTGTGTTTGTCTTCAGACCTGGATTTAAATTCCTGCCTTGCTGCTTATTGCTTATGTGACATGGTGTTGTTCACACCCCATCTCTTGTCATAAGTTTCCCCTGAAAGATCAAGGAATTGGACCAAATGACCCTGGTTACCTCTCTTGGAGTCTTGTGAAAGAACTTGATTGACAGATGACTGAAAGAATGGAACCTAAAAAGATATTTGGGCAATCTCACATTCCCACTGGTGCTGATCTCTGCTATTTATCACTAGTTTTCACTTCCTTTCCCAGGGATACTTTACCTCTCCAGGATGAGACAACCCTTCTCCCATGACTTGTGTGTAGCTCCTCATTGGAAGGATTCTGCTTCCTATCCATGTCTCTCAGGTGCCGTTGGGTCTTTCCATTGTTCTGATGAACACTCCCTCCTGCCCAGTAGGAACATGTGAAATGTACTATGCCAATTGTCACAAAGAATGTGGGTCATGTGTAGTTGTAATGGTTCGGAAATCAACATTGATTGGCTCATAAACAAATAACATAGCCCTAACAACTCAAACAATGAGCATTGATTGTTTTCAATTTTGTTCTCAACTTAGCAAACTATTGAACTGAGATCTTGTTTTTATCCTTATTGGGCTAACATGTCACAATGCTAACAGTCCCCTCTATGACTCTCCCAATGCTCTGTTCCACTGTCATTGCTTTCCTGCCATATTTTGTCCATACCCTACAACATGAGACATGGAATGAATTTTACATTTAAAGAAACCTAAGCCCAGGGAAATTAAATCACTTGGCCAAAACTGATTCATTTACTTCATTCAATAAGCTCTTCACTCAGTAAAGAGCTACTGAAGGCTAGATACTGTTGTTCAGTCATTTTTCACTCGTGTGTGACTCTTCGTGACTCCATTAAGGGATTTTTTGGCAAAGAAATTGGAGTGGTTTGCCATTTCCTTTTCCAGCTCATTTTATATGTGATGAAACCAAAGCAAACGGGTGTATGTGACTTGCCCAGGGTCACACAGCTATGAAGTGTCTGAGGCCAGATTTGAACTCAGGGAGATGAGTCTTCTGGTGCCACTTAGCTGCCCTAACAGATACCTAAAAATGCAAATTCATAAAAACAAAAAACAGTCCCTCGGGAGATCAGGCACAACATTTGAAGTGATCACCGTGAGTTCATGGCTTAGCTAGAATCGACCCTGAAGATCATTTATGCATTTTACAGATGAGCAGAGTGAAAATGGGATGGGTGAAGTTACCTGCTCAAGGTCACACATCAGACTGAGTGGCAGAGTAGCCTGGGAGATGATTTTGTTCAACTCTCTCCTTTTGCCAGTGAAATAACTAGGCCTGTGTGACTTTGTCTTAAAGTTTTGGTGTGACTGAGGTTAAGTAACTTACCCAAAGCTCCTCAGTGTTTCACTAGCAGTCCTGAGACTCAAACCGAGCTCTTCAGGTAGGGAGTCCAGTTCACAGGTGCCAACACCGGGTTGCCATTGAAATGGGGTCACCTAACTCCCAAGCATCCTGGTCAATATGGAGACAACAGATCTTCCTGCTGCTCTGTACAGGCTGAATGGGAGGAGCAAGAAAGAGGTCACCTTCATCTTACCAGGCTTGGCTAGTCCTCTTCTATGACGCAGCAGGCAAGACAAGGAAGCCAAACGCAGCTGAAAGATGCAGAAGGGGCACAGCCAGCTGACCAGGTGCAGGTGTGGCTGCAAAGCTTCCCAGGCAAGCAGTTACTTCAAACATCCTACTCTTTGTGCCTTCTCCTGGTTTACTGAGTACTCCTACTTTCCCTCTGGATAGGCCTGGACAGAAGACCAGAATGGGAGAATGGAACATTGGAGCAAAAGGAAAAGAGCTTGGGTTTGAATCACTGGAATATCATCTGAGCTAGACCCAGATGTTGAGGGAGAAGGTTTAGGACCTCAGATGATGGATGAATATTTCCATAGGTGTGCACCATAGCTGGCTTTGTCCTACCCATTTTTGCCTTTAAGACACACCCAAACTTGTAAGATGTCCTCCTACTTTCCCCAAAGAGATTTCACCTTACAAGCATTAAGAAGGTGAATTATGAGTAGTTTGGGTCATATGTTACATCTCAGAATCTGAACTGGAAAAGGCCTCGGAAGTTATAGAGTCTAATCCATACTTAAACAAGAATCCTATTTACTACACACCAACAAGGGTCCATCCAGTCTCTGCTTATAACCCTCCAATTACGGGGATCTTACCTCCTTCCAAAGTGGCCCTTTGGGATCGCTTTCATTCTTAGGAAGGTGTTTTTTCTTTATATCAAGCCTCAATGTGCCTTTCTCTAGTCTCTATTCAACTCCAGCTGGCTGCTAATGTGATCCATGGTAATAGCTGTTTTATACATGGAACTGGGATGCTCAGGGGAATTCCCTTATCTGCTGGACTGGTTCACCCTGAATGAAGCTAGCTAAGACTCACGTGTCCAGTTCCCTGACAAGTGTCCCAGGACAGCAGATCAAGGGGATGCTCTGTTCCCTGCTCCTATACACTGTAGTTTTAATCACTGTGATTATTTACTATTGATTTGCAATCAGAGATTTAAGACTCAAAAGGATCTGAAAGGTCATGTCATCCTCAAAGTATCAGGAAACTGAGGCCCAGAGAGGACCAATGATTTGCCCAGGGTCACACAGACATTAACTATCAGAAATGAGATTTGAATCTTCATCTTTTGACTCACAGGCCAAGCCTCCTTCCCTTGTGCTGTTATTCTGTCATCTCCGACAAGCTGTGGTTTCCACCTATTAGCAAGTGGAGCTCCCAGGGAGCAGAGAGCCTCCCTTCTACTTGTACTGCCAGAGCCCAGTATACAGTAATCACTTCATAAATGGGTTTCCATTCCAATTCCAATCCATCACCTAAATAGGGATTATACATAATGGTATTATTCAAGACAAATGTACAATCTCAGGCTTCCATCCATTGGGGTCATGCTTGGGAAATTCAAAATCAATTTTAAAATCTAACTAAAGTCTTGGGTTAGGAGGAGGATTCTTCTTGGTGGGGGGAGACAAAGACATATTTCCAATGCAAACTTTTCAGATATAACAATCACCCTTGGTTTTAGAATGTCAGATGCTCACTCACAAGTCAAAGGGGATGGCAATATCAGTGCTGATGAGCCATCCTCTCTTCCCATTTAGAAGTAGCTGGGTGTTGAAGGGAATAGGGAGCTGGGCCTGAAGCCAAGAAGTCCTGAGTTCAAATCCAGCTAGCTTCAGATGTTCACTAGCTGTGTAAACCTGAGCAAGTCACTTTCCTCAATTTCTTCATCTGTAAGATGGGGAATAGCACCTTCCTTCCAGGGATGTTGTGAAAAATCAAAGGAGAAATTATTTGTAAAGTACTTAGCACAATGCCTGCTACATAGTTGGTGCTATATAAATGCTGAGCAGCAGCAGCAGCTGTCATCATAGAAAGCATGAATTATTTCTGAAGATCTCCTATGGTGCAATTAAAAGCACAATGGATTTGGAGGCAAGATTTGTATTCAAATTCTGACTGCAACAACCCAACCTTAGAGAAGTCATTTAAACTCTGCCCAAGGAGAAGCTGGGCTGGATAATTTCCTAGGTTCTTTTAAGCCATGATCAGTAGACAATAGCACATATGATTAATGCTACAAGGAAAATAGAGTGAAAATATAATATGAGGGATGACCTGCATCTGCTGGGCTGGGGCATCTGCTGTGGAGCCAGAGCGTTGGGCAACCTTAGACTTACCCACTTAACCACCTATAGGCATCTATATGTGTGTATGCACATAAGTGGATACATGCGTTTCTGTTTATTTAAAAACACAGTACCTACATGGTTCTTATTACAAAATCACGCGGACACATGGCCAGAGATTCCCTGGAAGCCGTCTCTATTGAGGTGCCTTTCAGGCCCGCTGGATCGGTAGGGAATGGGTTAAATCCCAGGCATGCCAAACAGCTTGAGTAATCTGAGAAGCTCTTGACAAGAGAGAAACGATGTCGAAAACTGTTTGCTTTCCAAACCAGCCTGACAACTGCCATGTGAATGCCGTCGAGGCTGATAGGGCTTATCGGCAGCAATGTCTATTCAGAGCCTCCCCCAGTGGGCCAGATGCAGGCCGAGATGGAGGACGAGGCCAGGGCTTGGAACAAAGGACTCGGGAGGGTGGATGAGAAGATGATCACACACAGTCAAAGGTGACGATGGGCCACCCACGAAGAAATAACAGCCCAGGCCTTTCCCAAGGGAACTGCAGGGGAAACTGAGGCACTTTTCTTTGGTTCTGTCAGCAAGAAGAGTCCCTCTCCCTTCCAGAGATGTCACACAACCTTCAGGATGACCGAGCCCTGGAACAGGACCCCCAGGCATATCCAAGGGATGCATCAGGCTCAGAGTGCTGCCCACCACCATCCTTTATGGCGCTAAGAAGGCGTTTGGAAAGGTTTGCATTTTTCCCGACTTTGCTAGTAGGGAATTTTGATTTCAAGGCTCCCCGTTGATGGGACCACCTGAGCAGAGAATTGACAAGAATGGGGCTTTTTCCCAGGGAATGAGAGAACACCTTCCTCCTCCTCAGATAATGCACAGAAGCGCCGTCCTCAGATCACTTTGTGTTATCATTACGATAATTCAGAAAATGAGTCAGTGTGGGCAGGAAGCCGCTTCTAAGTCAATTTCACAGATGAGGAAACTGACTCACAAAAAGCCCCGACTCGACATCATTTATGCCAAATTCGATGGGGCTCCAAAAACCTCCTGACTCTCAGTACGTTTAAAGGGGGAGGCCCCGGGTGAACAATAAATGCACTGGAGTCACTCAGTGGTCCCTGGGGAAGCTTCTGCTGCAGTTTTGGGCTGCTCATAAAACCAGCGATCAAGGCTGGTGTCTGATAGCAGAGTGGGAAAGGCCTCCACTTCAGGGACAGTGCACAGAGTGCTGGGACTCCTGCCCAAGGCACTACGTGACCCCTCTGTGCCTCAGTTTCCTCATTTATAAAACGAGACAGGTTGAACTTGATGATCTCTAAGGTCACTTCCAGCCCTATATCTGTGATCCTGTGATCCAGGCTCATGTGAGGGTTGGGTGGAAGAGAGAGTACCTTCCTCACTCTCTACTCCTTCCCCATAAACGAGTGTTTCTAGCTTTGAGAAAGTTAGAATGTAGGATCGCATTAAATATGATGAAAATATTAATCATGCAGATTCAGCTTTAAAGTCCCCCCTAAAGCCAGTTGTTAAACATTTACCAGCGTACCCCTGCCACTGGACCACACCCTACCCCACACCACCTCAGTCTGTGGTGGAGAAGGCCCAACATTTAGCTCCATTCTTTCATAGCCTTGGTTCCACCAAGTCCGTGCCCAAGGTGACATTGGTGACGGGCGTTTCCTCATCTCATCTGT
This sequence comes from Dromiciops gliroides, assembly GCF_019393635.1. NCBI lineage: Eukaryota > Metazoa > Chordata > Mammalia > Microbiotheria > Microbiotheriidae > Dromiciops > Dromiciops gliroides. The sequence goes on along the minus strand of NC_057864.1, from coordinate 491,231,723 downwards.
CCCTGGGCTGGCATCTGGAATGTTTGAAGGTTACTTCTGGACGTTGTTCTTGGCTCTCTGGGGTATTGATGATGAGTGGGTTGCAAAACCTAGCCTAGATGCTGACTACAGGATCCCTAGGCTTTTGTTCTCCCAACCATTTGAAATGCCCCAGATCAGTCTTTCTCTAATCTTCTTCCCCCCAAAGGGGAAGAGAAGAAGTGCAGAGACTGAGGAACAAGGTTTTTCATTGGGCCATACAGCCTCAGCAGAGAGAAGACTCCAAGGCCTCTCCCTTTACCCGGGGTTTCTCACCAGCAGCTAGGACAAAGTCACAAAGCTCCCTCAAGAGCAGCTGAGGGAGCCTGGGAGATGTCGGAGCCAGCCGGCCTTCTTGAACATCTCCCAAATCAAAGAAGAGCCTCCTCCTCATAGTGTGGGTGGCTGACCTGAATCGGTTACTGAATGGCTGTCTATGTGTGCTCCATCACATCACCCTTCCTGGAAGCCAGCCCCACCCCCTACATGGAGAGCTCACAGGAGATGAGTAAGCTAATAGGCTGCAGATCCTCCAGACCCCCACTACTGATGGATGGAGTCAACTTCAAAAGGTTTAGGCAATAGTGAAAGGAACTGCCCCCTACTCCTCCTGGCCCACTCTCCTGTGCATGAGAAGAGTCAGCAGCAGTCATGGTGTCCAGGCATAAGGAGTCTTCAGGAGAAAGTCCAGACTGGGCGAGCACTGGAAGGGGAAGGAATATGAGAAGAGATCTGGGATGAAGGGGTGGGGTTCTTATCATAGAGTGGGGGGCAGGAGGCAGAGGAGAAGAGGGACTGGGCAGGGATGAGGCTGAGCTGGGTGGATGTGAGAGTGAGGGGGGCACTAGATAGAGTCTATTTGAATCGTGTCTATTAAAAGAGGTCAGGATAGCTAACAATGGGGTAGGGACATGCACTTCATGGAGGCCATTCACCTGACTGAAGCCAACGATGGTCCGGAAAGACCCGGTGAAGAAAGATGTCAATCTTGGGTGGCACAAGACAACGGCCCCCTCTTTTCTGGTGTCTGCTTCAATTCAAATCTTTATAAGGGAATCTTCTATTCTCTTCCAATTATCAGCCTCTACTGTACCCAAACCAATCTCCCTGCCTGTCCCAGCATTAGCCTTTCCTGACCACTCAGCCCACTATGTCACCCTTGCCTCATCCAAACCCCTCATTCTTGTCCTTCCCCCTCATTCAAATTCCCCCCTCTGGGCTTCTTTGATGAGCCCCACCCAGATCCAATCCTGAAGTCAGGTCCCCCTAACTCTCCCTGAACCCTCTACTGGCTTTCATTCTCCTCAGACACCCAGCCCGCCAGGAAGGATCTTAAATATCCCTTAGCATAATCAGCCTACAGAATGGGGAGAGCAGACAATGGATCATTTTGGCAACACAAGCAATTTGGATGGGCCAAAAATTCCAGTGAAGACAGCACTCATCAATTACATAAAGAAACCTGAAGGTAAGAATAGAAGTGTCCACAAAGGGACAATCAATTCAGTTGCTGATCCATGATGAGCATATTCAGACCCATTAGCTGTAATTGGTGTGGATATGCCTGAGGCTTTTCATGGCCTCACTCTCTCTGCTTTCTCTATAATGCTCCTTCAAGTCCTTTCCTGGGTTCTTTTGGTCTGTGCCAACCAAATGGAATGTTAGGAGTCAGCCTGTTTAACCAATCTGAGCAATGGGTACCTCAGTCCCATTTAGCTACTTGGAATGGGATGGTGTGAAGGGTCGACACCTAATAATTGACACCTCCATCTCCAGACTCCAGACAGAACAGGAAGTCTCAGGAAAGTGAGATCCCAGCTGGATCATGTGACATGGTCCAAGAGGCAGTTTTCTGCTGTCAACAGGACAGAACTTCTTTGATTTAAAACACTTTTCCCTCGAAAAATTTTAGGAGTGAGAGAGAAGTTCTATCAGGGATGATTTTCAGATCTGGCATAGAGGTGTAATGCAAAGGGTATGGGGTGCCTCCAATTCTTCCTGCAGTTGTTCAACAAGTATGCTAAGCACTTCCTCTGGGCTGAGCTCTATTTCAAGTCCTGGAAATATAAATGAGGCAAAATCAGGATCTGCCCCCAAGGAGCTTACATGCCAGTGGGGGAGATGACATTTTTGCAACTAGACACATATACGATATATAGAGAATGGATGGAAGATAACCTCTAAATGGAAGGCACTGGCAGCTGAGGGACCAAAAAGGCCCCCTGTAGAGGACAGACCTTGAGCTGAGTCTTAGAGAAAGCCAGGGAAGTTAAGAGGTGAAAGTGGGGGTACAGAGCATTCCAGGCAAAGGGGAAAGCCAGTACAAACGGCACAAAGTGGGTAAATGAAGGCTTGTGTGTGAAAAAGAGTCAGGAGGAGGGTACCTAGGTGGCACAGTGGATAGAACACTGGCCCTGGAGTCAGGAGTACCTGAGTTCAAATCCTGCCTCAGACACTTAACACTTACTAGCTGTGTGACCCTCAGCAAGTCACTTAACCCCAATTGCAATTGCCTCACCAAAAAAAAAAAAAAAAAGAGGAGTAATAATTGAAACCTCCATCTCCAGACTCCAAACAGAACAGGAAGTCTCAGGAAAGTGAGATCCCAGCTGGATCATGTGATCCAGTGAAAGATTGCAAAGGTAACCAGAAGCAAAGTCCTGATGAGCTTCAAAAGCCAATATATTTCAGCCTGGAGGTAACAGGAAGCCACTACAATTAATTGAATGGAGGAAGTCAAACTTGTACTTTAGGAAAATGACTTTGGTTGCTGAGTAGGGAATGGACTGGAGTGGGGAAAGACTGGTCTACCTTGGGCATGCAAGCAAGGGTCCTGATGCTGTTCTGCACATTCAATTTATTATAAAGGGAGAAGTTATCAATAAAAGGGATCTTTAGTTCCTCAGCAAGCCAAAAGATCCTGAATGAAGGCTCACATGTTATTTTTTTCTCACCATTCTTATATTTCTTTTTTAAAATTTTATTTAGAATTTTATTTTTCCCAAATTACATGTAAAAACAAATTTTAAGATGGATTTTTAAAACTTTGGGTTCCAAATGCTCTTTCTTCCTCCCTCCCCACCCCCCTTAAGAACTTAAGCAATTCAATAAAAGTTATACATGTGTAGTCATACAAAACATTTCCACATTAGTAAGGTTATGAAAGAAAACAGACAAAACCAACTTAGAAAAAGAAACAAAAAATTATGCTTCAGTCTGTATTTAGATACCATCAGTTTTTTTCTCTCTAGATGGATTGCATTTTTTCGTAAGTACTCAAGAGTTGTCTTAGATCAGCAATACAGCTGAAAATAACTGTCATTCATAGCAGATCATCTTACAATATTGCTGTTATTTTGTATACAGTACATTTCACTTTGCATCAGCTGATATAAGTCTTTCCAGGTTTTTCTGATAGCATCTTGCTCATCACTTCTTATAGCACAATAGTGTTCCATCATAATCTCATCCCGCAATTTGTTCAGCCATTCCTCAATTGATGGTCATCTCCCCAATTTAGAATTCATTTTTAATCTCTTTTTGAATACCAACTTAGTAGAGGCAATACTAGGTCAAAGAGCATGCATGGTTTTATAGCCCTTTGGCCATAGTTCCAAATTGCTCCACAGAGTGTTTGAATCAATTTACAACTTTACCAAGAGTGTATTAATGTCTCATTTCCCCCATATCCCCTTCAACATTCTAACAGATTATTTTTACCGAGTAAAGGAGGAGCACCCTCCAACAGAAGGCAACATGATAGATGGGAAAAACAATATAATTGGTTACAAAGTCTGAAACATCATAAGCATGGGAAACAAGATAATTGGAAAGAAATTAAGAATGTGGGGCTAGCAACCCCTCCTTCCATCTTGTTACTAGAAAAACCTGATTGATTTAGTCTATCGTCAAGAATAACTAATGGTAAATATATAAGAGATTTACTATAACTGGTCAAGGACAGATCATGGTATAACAAGATATATATATATATATATGTGTGTGTATATGTATATATACATATATGTATACATGCACACATATGTGTGTGTATGTGTGTGTGTGTTCTCACGCATCCTGATGCTGCTCTGAACACCAGATTATGGAGACGGTCCACATCATCAGTTACTGAGGGGGAGGGGTGTGGTGTCCTTCCACACTCATCTCTGAAAGCCAGCTAGTTTCCTGCTTAACCTAATTTTCCACCAAAGACAGCACTTCAGGGCATGAGTTGTAATTGGGCTCAACACACCACCAGGCTTTTTTTAGACTCTTCCAGCAGGGCACATCTGGTCTCACCACCACCTCAGCCAGTCACAGCATTCTCCCATCCCTCAACATGTGGTCAGAATTCTTGAGTGACTTCCTCACTGTAAGAGGGAGGAAGGCGTTTGTCTTGCTTTCTTGGGAGTGGTTTTTAGAGAAAACAGACCTAAAGCAACTCTCCTTGCTAACATTAGTGAGCTGCTTTCCTTCTCCTGCCTGAAGGCAACATCACAACTGCGGACAATCTGTCACTAGCCATCTGGGATGATCCTTCCCAGGCCCAAGGAATGAGGGGCTTTGTCTTGTGTTTGTTTGTTTTACAGCTGGTTGGGGCAGGGCAGGGCTGCCCTGTTTGCCCTAAAAAATGGTTGAGAATTCTGGTTCAGTGAAAGAAGCTCTGAAATTAGAGTCAGAATTCACATCTCAACTTCGCTATTTACTATCATTGCGACCTTGGGCAAAACTCTGGGCATTATCTGAGCAGGAAGGGGCTTGGATTCAGTGACCTCTAAGGTACTTTCAAGCTCTATGATCCCATGAATACCAGAATTGGTCACCTGGCTCATCCCTTCTGAATCTCCTCTGTGCAATATTCACTCAGTTAGAAGGAATGTTAGATGATCTAATCCAACCTCCTCCTTCTACAAAAGAGCAAACTGAGGATCAGGGAAACTTGCCTAAATCCATTAAGTAAAAAAGCCAGGATTTGAACTCACTTTCTTGGACTCAAAATCCAAGGCTCTTGTTGAGTTCTAGCTACATGCAAAATAATCTCAACAAAATTATCAGGCAACCTTTTGTGAATACCTTCAGGTTCAAGAAACACACATGAAGGACTGGACCTCTCCATTTGGGGATTCCTTTGAAAGTGTTTCTTTATATTGGGCCCAAATCTGCCTTCCTAACTTCTGCCCATTGGCCCAAGTTTTCTCTTCTGGAGTTGTTATAATCCTTCTTCCAGGTGGCAGTCCTTTCTTTTTTTTTTTTTTTTTTTAGTGAGGCAATTGGGGTTAAGTGACTTGCCCAAGGTCACACAGCTAGTAAGTGTTAAGTGTCTGAAGCCAGATTTGAACTCAGGTCCTCCTGACTCCAGGGCTGGTGTTCTTATCCACTGCGCCACCCAGCTGTCCCAGGTGGCAGTCCTTTCTATGTCTATAACTATCATGCCCCCTCCCCCACAGCAAAATCTCTTCCCAGGCTAAACATTTCTAGTTCCTTCAACTTGCAATTCACACCTATAAAACACAGCAGTTTACAAAGTGTTTCCCCACAACAGCCTGCCCACAAATGTACCCAGCTTATCTCATCCTTACAACACCCCCCCCTCCACACGGAATCCTCCTCATCAGTAGCACTCCTAGCTACTGACTTGTCTACTCCCTCCCTCAGCCCAAATCCTGGAAATCTTGTGTACATTTTGTGCCTCCATTTCTGTTGTTGCATGGACTTCTAGACCCTCTGCTATTGGGTTTTCAGCCTCATCAATCAGCTGAAACTGCTCCCTCTGAAGTTACTGCTGAGCCCTAATTGCCAAATTAAATGGGTTTTTTTTCTTGATATGTCTTCTTCATTTCTCTGCAACATGTCATACAGTTGGCCACCTCTTCCTCTGTCTTTAGTGGTCAGGGATAGAAATTCACCAGGAATTTAGCTGTACTTCCCTGGCCTATACTCCAGAGAACCCATGCTCTTCACTGGCTTGGAACTTTAAATAGAATTTGCCTGTCACCAACCCCACAGTTCCTCTCCATTTCCACTTTTTTTCTTGGAGATCAGAGACAAGCAGTTCATCATTCATAGTCTACAATTAATTTATTCAGTCCCTTTAGTTACAATTCATTCAAACTTGGCCACTTGAACTCATTGAAGGCAGCTGTATGGCATTTTATCATCTCCTTACTTATGTTGGTTTTCAAGTTTCCATAACACCATTTTGTCCTATCTTTCCCAGTCTGAAAATAATTCTCTTTCATAGGGAAACAGAAGCAGGATAGAAATTGGGGGCTTCGCCTCTTTGCTTTCAACAACAGTCATCTTCTCATTCCCCAAAGCAGGCTTCCAATGTATTCTTTATTTCTTCTTTGGACCCCCACACAGCTAGGAAAAGTCTTTTTTTGTTGTTGGCCTTTTTTTCAAGGTTTATCTCAATAGGAACATCACCCTTCCGGTCATTTTTTTTTCCCAGGACTGAGCTGTTCTTTTGTTGTCTGCCTTTGTTTACCTGCTCTTGTTTACATTTTTGATGTCTATGCTCATCAGGGAATTCATCCCTTTCTTCTTTTGTGGAATCATTTGGATTCCCCCTTGCAGTATCTTATTCTAGAGGATGGAAGAATAATCATTGAATAGAAGTTGTTGAGAGGTAAATAATGTTCTAAACTGTAAGAAAAACAAAAAAAAACTTCTTAGAAATTAAAGGTATATAAAAGTAGAATGGACAGCCTGGGGAGGGGAGGGGCTATCCTTCACTTAGGGTCTTTGAGTGATGACTGGATAGCCTTTTCTTGAGATCTTTGTAGAGGGGATAATCAGATCAGAATTCCAACTTGGAGACTGAAATTCTGTGATCTAATATACTCTTTCCCCAGTCACTACCTGCTGTGAATTCCCAAGTTGCCCCACAGCTAGCTGTCCTTCCTATGCCCATGTTTCTCTCCTGTGTTTCCATTGGCAGTTGTTTCTGGCTAGTTTTCTCCATCTCTTTCCACTTTCAGCATGAAGCCCTTTAGGTGTAAGTGCCCTCATTCCAGTGTTTATCACCCTCACTACCAAGAAATATGGGCTGACTCCAGCCTACCTTCACCAGATTGTCCCCTGGGTGCGAGTCTATCTCCCTGTGAGTGAGATCAGAAATAGCTTGAGGCCAGGACTGGTGACTTATTTTATTGGTACATTTCCCACATACCTAGCACACTAGGTGACAGAGACCTGGGACGTAAGTGTTGTTTGTCCTTTGTTCTAAAGAAGACCAATGACACTACAGGCTGATATCTTTGCTCCTGCATGAATTGGGTTTAAGTGAGGCAGAGTTGTGTAAAGTGGTCAGCCTCACTCTTTTTCCCAGAGTCATCATAGTCCAGTAGCAGGATGAAAGTCGAAATGAGTATGCAGCAGATGACCTTGGTATCTTCAATGCAGCACCTGCTGCAGCCACCTTTTGTGACTTTGTGACTTCCCCACAGGAAGAAGTCTTCACATAGGACTTAATAAATGTTTATTGAAAGAATGAAATAAGTGTTTGCCCAACAGCCATCTTTCATGCCTGATATCTGGAAGATACATAGAGAAATTTACTCCACTAAGGCATGAGAGGGAAAAAAGAGAGAATATCCATCCCATTTACCTCTGAACCCTCCTCATTGCAGTGTGAAGGTGATCCTTGATTCTGGAAGACTGGAGCAACAATTCTTGTAAACCCTGGGTAGCTGGGGAAAGTGAGGATAGACACGGTGGCAAAATCCATGTGGATCCCTGAAGGACAACTTCAGCTAATTCTGGAGAGGCGTATCACGACAAAGCACTCAAGACAATAAAGCTGGGGTGCTTCATTGACTTACAAAGAATATCTGATCAGGTATGGAGGGATTGTAGCCTACATTGGGACAGGGAGAGCCTATTTGATGCTAGATCAGATATAATCACATAGGAAAGAAAGAAAACCCCCTCAGTCCTGGGACCAAAGGCACCTCAGTCTGATATTTTTCCGTGGGGAGAGACCAAGTCTCTCTCTCTCATACACACACACACACCAAGAGGAGAAATTGGTGAGGGGCATAATTAGTGTACATGGTCGAGGGGCAGAATTGTGTGCATGGTCGAGGGGCAGAATCGGTATGCATGGGTGAGGGGCAGGCTTTTAATGTTCTGAGCTTGTGGAGAAGCAAGGAAGGACCCTGAAGTAATCAACAGCTCAGCCTTGCAGGAGGCAGCAGGAGGCACTTGTTCCGTCCATGTCTGATGACCTCAGTTTGGGCTATGACACCGTGGATTAGCTATGTGCGGCAGCAGGGCTTTGTCTCAGAGATGGGGTGATGGGAGGAAGCCACAAGGCATTCTCCACAGTTTGGTTTCGATGCTTTGGTGGTCTGAAGTACATTAGGTGCTAATTATAGTGGGCTGACATCATCTCTCCCCTCTTTTCTAAAGGATAATGACTTAGCAGCTCCTCAAGGTTAAGTAAGAAGAGGGCAAGGATCCACTGGCAGTCACTGTGTCTCTGGCCTAATGTGTTTGAATCTAGGAGCAGGTAGAATGAAAGCCAGATACCTCTTTGCTCCCTGTTCATTCGTTGGTGTAGACATAATGAAGGAGGGGAGGTGGCCCATTTCTGGGCCAAGGGTTCCAGACTCTCTGCTTCCAGACCCAAATCTGGTATGTGATGCTTATGTAAACTCAGTCATGTTTGTGCCCCTTATCCTCAGTTTCTTCACCTGTAAATTGGAGTCATTAGATTTAATTGTTTCTAAGGTCCCTTCCTCTCTTCTCAATGTTTTATAAAGAGACAAAAATCTTAAGGATTGGGAGGGACCACAGAGGCCCTCTTGTTGGACCTCATACCTAAAATGAGAATCTCCCGTAGACTGTTCCTGACAGAGGGTCAGCCAGCCTCAGCTTGGGCATTTGTAGTCATTCCACTTCGTTTAGAAAGTTTCTCCCACAATGAATCTGAAATCTACCTCCTAGGCCTTGAAGGTAATCTAGTGCTGGTGGGATGTGTGGGTTGAACGATTATAAGAGATTACTGATGCTGTCTGGAAGGCCCTGCAGTGATGGGGGCTTAAGGCCCTCAGCTCATGGCTATATCCAGACAAGACTGGAGGGCCACACCATCCAATCCCTCCTGACCTTGAATTCTCTGCTGATTCTCTACCATGAAGAGGAAGGAGGAAGTGAAGGGCATAGACACGTACATGGCCCCTGCTCTGTGGCAAGCAAGGTGCTAAGCATCTTTACAAAGTGGATCTCATCTGAACCCCACAACAGCTCTGAGGCAAACAGAGGTGAAGTGACTTGCCCAGGGTCACACAGCTAGTAAGTGTCTGAGGCCAGATTTTAACTCAGGACTTTGACTCCAGGCCCACCACTCTGTCTACTGTGCCACCAGCTGCCTGGAAGGCAGGAACCCCTTTTGTGAATGAAAGAATGATTGACGAGTTATTTGCTGAGCACTTACCATATGCCAAGCACCAGGGCAAGTATTGGGCATAAAATATGAGTCAGAAAATAAACCCAATCCTTGAATGCTTTTGTTTTACTGGCGAGCAGGTTGGGAAATGGAGTCTTGGCAAGATAACATGGAAGCTCAATTCTCAGAGGTCAGGAAAGCTGAGGCTGAGCCTTAGGGGCTCCATCCCTGTGGGCCTCCAGTCTGTGGGGGACGGCCGGAGATGAGGCAGCATGATCTGGATGCATCTGGGAAGAGAGCAGGGTATATCCTGTTCTTTTGTGCCTCATTGGATATCAATAAGCAAAAGGTCAGAGGAACAAGTGAATATGTGAAACTGAACATTATAAAAGTATCTTGAACCAGCCTGGTCCCAAGGAAGAAATACAGGAAGCAGCCTCCCCCATTCGTGAGCATCATACTGTGGTTCCATGAACTTCTGGTACTCACAGGGTCCTTTGTCTTCTTTAATTTTCCCTTGTCATAGTATTTATTAATGAAACTTTGGACTTGTTAAGCTAGTTGGAGAAAGAAGAGACTGGGACCGTGTGGCTGCATCCTCCAGCATGCCAGCCAAGAGAGAAAAAGAGAGTGATGGAGAGAGGAGCCTCCCCCATTCTTTGCAAAGGTGGGGGTCTGTGAGTATGGAATACCATGTATAGTATCAGACTTTTTGGGTGTATTGCTTAGTTTTACTGAACTGGTTATCTTTTCCATTAAAAAAGGAAACCTTTGTTATAATGGATGACTTTCTGAGGGAGAGAGAGACAGGAAACAATTAGGAAATATAGGATATAAAAAAACAAAAGATAGCGATAAAAACTGAAATGTACATTTTTTTGAAAGAAACAATTAGTCACAAAAGTCATCATCTCACATGATTTGGGCATTTTTAGGAAAGACATCTTGTTGGAGAACCTTCCAGACAAAATCCTACTTAACTAAATAATAGCTTTTTATTTGCATTTTGGGAGGCAATGGGGTTAAGTGACTTGCCCAGGGTCACACAGCTAGTAAGTTTCTAAGGCCAGATTTTAACTCAGGTCCCCCTGACTCTATGGGTCAGTGCTCTATCTACTGTACCACCCAGCTGCCCCAATTAATGCTCTTTAAGAATACACAAACAGGTGTGGTGGGGTTGTGCATTCTTTGTACTTTTCAATCAATCATGTGATTATAAAAATATGGCCACTTTTATGTAGTACCATCTAGAAAAACTTGCCCCTTTTCCACCTAATACTTTAACCAAGAGCACTCCCACACCTATAGAGTCTATATCCTGTGTATAGATAGGAAGACAGGAACATGTCCCAGAAGTTACTCATATTCCCTTGGTCATTTTGCAAGGGGTAACAATAAGGAATGAGCTCTGCTGTCCTTCTGTGTGGTGGCACTAGTGCATTCCTCTGCCAGTCCATCTAACTGGGTCAGACCCTGTGATGGGGCCAGGAGCCAAACTCAGAATTGATCAAGGTTGTTCTGAGTGGCCCAGATTGCCTTTGGGAAGCTGCACAGGGCATGTAGTGGCTACAAGCTTCTGCATGAAATGAAGCCCATTTAAAAAGTATTATTCATGCATTTCATTTCTGCACCATCTGTGCTTCCCAATGGATTTGTCTTCTATCCCCCAGAGAGCCATCATTATAACAAGGAATATACAAGAGGTGTGTGTGGGGGGAGGTGGAGTTCAGCTAAAGTAACCCACCCATCAGAAAAAAAAATCTAACATCCCCCTCTGCAAAAATGAAGGAGGGGCAGGGGCCAAACCATCTGTTTCAGGATGATCCTCTTCTGGCCATGCCATAGGACTGGAAGGGGAAAGCAATGCCTACAGCCTCCAACAACCTGCAGATGAAGATGATCAAACCACAGTGGGGAGTGAGCCTCTCCTGACCACAGTCCATCATAACTGATGTAATCCAGAGAAATGGTGACCAAAGGTGCAGAGAAATGTATGTCTGTGGAAAAGGTTTGAATCAATCACTTATAGAGGGAGAGGGAACCACATGGAAATCCCTTCTCTGCCCGGCTGGGTCAATGTGGCCTCCAGCACATAGGGTGCATGTATTATGCCTGGTTTCTGAAAGGACATTGAGAAATAGACATGGCTGGGTGGCAATCTGCCTCTTTGGAGGGAGCAGCCCTATCAGGGAGATCAGGGTTCCATTGGAGCCCGGCTCTTCAAAGATTCATCCCTTTGGTGCCACATAGAAACAGTTCAATGTCCACATGTGGGCCCTTTAAATACTTGAAAATATGGAGGATTTTCTCAGGCAGAGACCTTGCTCTGGCAAAACACTTCCATTTGAAGTCTAAGTCTTCCCTTCTCTAGGCTAAGAACCATTCCCTGTATGACAGAGTGTTGAGCCCCATTTCCATCTGGATCTTTACCTCTGGAAATGGTCTGGGTTAGTCTCCTGTTGAAATGTGCTGCCCAATGCTCCAGCCCCTCCTTCCCCCACCTTTGCAAAGGCAGAGGGTGAGGCAATGGGGCAAGGCATACAATGTCAGACTTTTTTCCATGGGTTGGTAAGTTTTGCTTAATTGTCTCCCTCATTAATCTTCATTATAAGGGATGGCCTTCTGGTAAGGAGGAAGGAGGAGGGACATGTTGGGAAATGTAGATCATGCAAAACAAAAGATACCCATAACAATGAACTTTGTAAAATGTTTCCCAGAACCGGAATATTTTAAGATCCATTCTCTTCCCAACATAGACTATGGGGGATAGGGGGAGGAGAGATTACTGTGACCAACTTTCAGCTAGATACCACTCTGCCACTGATGCCAAATACCTTTGCATTCACATTTTTTTTAGGAGACAAGACACATTGGATTCTTAACAAGCCTGGAATCAGATCATATCCCCTAGGTCTCTTTACATGAATTGCTGTTGTCTCCCTCTTCTGTCCTTATCTGTCTGTCTGTCTAATCTAAATGATCAGCTTTCCAAGCAGCCCTATCAAGTTTCATTTCAGTAGTTTCAGTCCCATCCTTCTGGATATTTCTGGATCCTTGATTCTTCTGTCCAGGGTCTAAGAGCTCTTCCTCCTATTTTCAGGTTAGCGGAAAATTTGATGAGCCTTCCTTCTGTCTCCATCAAATTCAACTTAGTTTAACAATCTTGTGTTTAGAATGGGAGGGGGCTGGAGGAGAGGACAGTATAGCCTTTGGTCAATCTTGTAGGAGAATGGATGGATAGATAGATGAATGAATGAATGAATATAAAAGCACTTTAATAAGTGTTTACTATGTGCCAGGTACTATCTGAGAACTGAAGATTCAAATACAAACCAGATAATCACTGTCTTCAGTGAGGTTACATTTTTTAAAAAATTCTACTTATTTTATTTGAAATTTATGGAATCAAACAAGGATTCCCATAACATCATACAATAAAAAAATATGACTACATATGGAACTGCAAATCTACTCTGAAGAACTTGTTATTCCTTTAAAAAAATACAACAAAATTATCATAAATTTGTTTTGTATTCTTCCCTCCCTGCCCTTTTGCTCTAGAGATAGCTACCATTAGACACAAGTAGGTATGGAGAGATAGGTAGATAGATAGATAGATAGATAGATAGATAGATAGATAGATAGATAGATAGATAGATAGATAGATAGATAGATGATAGATATATAAAACTATTGTATCCATACTTCTATTTATCAGTTCTTTCTCTGGATGCATATAGCATTTTCTTCACATGTCCTTAATTTGGATAAAACAACACATATAGCAGAGCTAGAGTTAAGCAGGAGAGAAGTTTATAGATAACCAGCAAGTGGCATGGTAGTCTGGTTCCAGACAAGAGGAGGTGAAAAGCTCAGCTGTCAGAGACTAGGGTCCCAGGAGCAGTAGCCCCAATTCCAATAGGCAGAGGAGGAAGCCAGAGTACAGGGCATTTTTTGATACCTCTGACTAGTCCATAGAGTAATCATGGATGAGTGCTGCTCAGGAAGTCACAGAGGGAATTTCCAATGAGTAATGTGTTAGCCCAAATGGCTGCTGGAATTGTTTCTGACTGAGTTTTTGGAGTTCAAGATCTATCTCTTCCATTTACTAGCTGATTGTTGTTGGGTAATTCCCTTAAACTCTCTGAACCTCTATTTTCCCATCTATCAAAAAAGAATTCTAATACCCACCTTTTGGTTTGGGACAATGTTCAACAAAGAGTATGTCTACGTAGCCCTTTACACAACTTCAAGCATTATGGTAGCTATGCATTCTGGGTGAATAACTTTGAATTCTATGTTGTTTTAAGACCTTCCCATCCCAGAGGACTGTAAGGGGTTTCTATGACCCCATCTTTGGCTAAAATTAAAAACCCCAGTTCATGCCCGTGTGCGCTGACCCTCCCCCCCACCCCCCTCAATGCATACCTGTGCACACTGACCTCATGCCGGACATCCACATGCCTACATGGGCCTGGCCAAATTATACTGCAGGGAAGCCCCGCCATGACGAGAAGCCTGGTGAGGACAAGTCAAGTGGTCTTCAGCATCCAGAAGCTGGCTGGCTTGAAGCTGTATGTAGAGCTGGCTTGTTAGCTTTGTCAATCAAAGGTGCCAGCCAATTAGCTTGGGGCTATGTGTGTGGTAGGTCCTGTTTCCCAGTTGTGAGGAGGTTTTCAGGAAGAAGCTGGGGGAGGAGAAGCTCACTCTTGTGAGAGAGAGAGAGAGAGAGAGAGAGAGAGAGAGAGAGAGAGAGAGAGAGAGAAAGCCGCTGGTCTGGCGGATCTTCAGATCAGTCCTGGGGAATGCTGATTGTCTTTGGAACTGCAGATTCTGGGTGGTGGTGAGTTTGTGTTGTTGAGGTGAGGCTAGCTCCTTGGAGCTAGCTGGGCTCTTCCCCTATTCCCTTTCTCGTTGTCCCTATCTCTATTAACCTCACTTGTGTTTTAAATTTGTTCCCATTAATAAAACCTGTTTTGTTTATTTTTGAAACGAGGCTATTAATCTCCTTTCTTACCCCAATATTATGGCAAGCCACCCAATTAACTCTCCCCATATTAAATTTGGCCCTTACAGGACATTGTTCATGCTTCTCCACACCACAGTGGACCATATTCGAAGGTTCCCATTTCCTTGTTCTTATTTTAAAGGCATGTGGAATAAAAGCAAAACATGGAAAATAAGGAAGAACTAGTCATGAGTTGTTTTGATGTTTAGTTTTTCTTTCCACTAGTATGTCTCAGTAAGTGCTGCTTGTGCTGTCCCCTCTGTTGAAGATAGCCCACAGAGCATTAAGTGAGGTCATACACATTTCCATGCATTGGCTTTACTGAAGTACAGTTATCAGATAAGTGCCTTGGGGTCTCATGCATCCCCAGATGGACACAGGCATGGAAGTCTTGGGCCCTGGCAAAGACAGGGTGGGAGCAGCAAGCAATGGTGCAGGCCAGCACCCACTGAAGTGAGTATGCATGTGGCCATGGGTCCCTGGGACCACATTCCTGTCAAAGATTAGTGACTGGCACAAAGTAAGCTCCTAAGTGATTAAGTGACCTGGAAAAGAAGGGAATTTTGAAATAGGCGGCTACCCTCATTCAGGTGAGTTATTGCATGGTTTGTCAGGGAGTGACAAGAATCATTAGAAACTCACATTATTATCTTGCTTTATAATTTACAAAGCACTTTTCTTCACAACCAACCTACTTTTTTGTTGTTTTAAATTTTGATCAGATCTGTGAATGGTAGGAGTAGAGGGAGAGTCCAGGGAGGAACCTCCTTTATGAAGATAGGCCATTCAGCCAACAAGCATTTATTAAGCCCTTACTGTGTACTAAGTGCTAGAGATACAAAGAAAAGCAAACTACAGTCCCTGCCCTCATGAAGCTCATAGTCTAACAGTTCCTTCTCCATAGAATTATAGACAATTGCCTCTCTAAGTGATGCCCACTTGAAATGCATGGCTCACAAGAATGAAGTAGTTAGAACATGATTATTCCATGCATGGTGTTAGTTATTCTTTCACCACCCTTTCTTAGATGATTTATCTTCCTTCAAGACTCAGTTCAATTGCTGAAGAAAATCTTACCTGAACTCTGTAATTCTTTTTTGTTTTTATTTTTTTTTTACAGGGCAATGAGGGTTAAGTGACTTGCCCAGGGTCACACAGCTAGTAAGTGTCAAGTGTCTGGGGCCGGATTTGAACTCAGGTCCTCCTGAATCCAGGGCCGGTGCTCTATCCACTGCGCTACCTAGCTGCCCCCTTACTTTTTTTTAAATTTTTGAACTCCCTAATTCTTAGTGCTAATTCATCAAATTATGGTATATTTGCTCACTTGTGGTTGAATTGTTTTTACCAGTAGAAGACAAGCTACTTGAGGGGAGGGACTATTTTTTAATTAATATTTATTTGTTTTAACTTCTTCTAAATTGGGGGTTCCAAACTCTCCTTTCCTCCTACCCCCTACCCCACTGACCAAGAAGACAAGCAATATAACATCAGTTATGTGTGGGAAATCATGCAGAACATATTTCTATATTAGCCTTACTTTTTCAAAAAAGCAAAATTAACAAAGAAAGTGAGAAAAGTATATTTTAATATGCCCTCAGAGTTCATCAGTTCTCTCTCTGTAGGTAAATGGCATTTTTCATCCTGAGTCCTTTGGAATTGTGTTGGATCATTGAATTGATCAGAAGAGCCAAGTCTTTATCATCATTATAACATTGCTGTTATGGTTCACAACGGTCTCTTAGTTCCTTTCACTTAACTTTGCATCAGTTCATGTAGGTCTTTCCATGTTTTTTTTTTTTTCTGAAACCACCCCTTTTGTCATTTCCCATATCACAATAGGACTCAATCACAATTATATGCCACAACTTGTTCAGCCATTCCCCAATTATGAGCATCCCCTTGATTTCCAATTCTTGATCGCCACAAAAAGGGCTGCTATAAGTATTTTTGTACATATATATCTTTTTTCTTTGATTTCTTTGGGGTACAGACCTAGTAGTGGTATTTCTGGGTCAAAGAGTATGTGCAATTTTATAGTCCTTTGGGCACCATTGCAAATTGTTCTCCAGAATGTTTGGACCAGTTCACTACTCCACTAACAGTTCATTAGTGTACCTACGTTTTCCTCATCTTCTCCAGCATTTTTAATTTTTGATAGGTGTAATTTGGTACCTCATAGTTATTTTAGTTTGCATTGCTATAATCAATAATAAATTGAGAGTATTTCATATATATATATACATATGTACATAAATACATACACATACATGTATATATTTTATAAATGAGGCTTTTATCAAAGAAACTTGCTATACAATTTTTATATTACTTCAATATTTATAGAATCTTTTAGCAAAATACAGTTTCACTGATTATCTCTTTTAGTTAGGACTATTGTTGTCTTTGCTTTGTCTGAGAATATGATTGCTACCCCTGCTTTTTTTTAAAGCATATTAGTTTGTACTCTGGCCTCATATTTTAAGCTTGTGTGTGTCTCTCTGTTTCAGTTGTGTCTCAGAAATAGCATAGTGTTGGATTCTGATTTTTAATTCATTCTGATATTCATTTCCATTTTATGGGAATAAGTGTCTGAGGCTGGATTTGAACTCAGGTACTCCTGACTCCAGGGCCGGTGCTCTATCCACTGTGCCACCTAGCTGCCCCCCTAGTCAAGTAATTCTTAAAGTACCTCTACTCAATCTATTTTATAGGTCAGGTTTTTTCCCCCAATAAGGCATTTTGCATTGTCTTCTTGTGTCTTTTTAAAATTTATTTTGACTTCGTCTTATTGTTTTTTCATGTCTGGTGGAGTCAGTTTAAACTTGTCTAATTTTAATTTTTAAGGAATTATTTTCTTCAGTGTGATTTTCTACCTCTTTTAATATTTGTCCTACTCTGGTTTTTAAGGAGTTCTTTTCTTCAGTGAAATTTTCGGCTGCTTTTATCATTAGGCCAATTCTGTTAATTTTCAATATTTTTGTGCCCCCCCCTTTTTTTTTTACCAAACTGTTAATTCTCTTTTCACAATTTTCTTGTATCACTTTAATTTCTTTTCCCACCTTTTTTTTTTACCACCTTTACCTCCTATCTCTTTCTTTAACTCTTTCAGGAATTCTTGTTGGGCTTGTGTCTAATTGTTAATTTTCTTTGAGGTTTTGGTTGTAAGCTTTTTTTACATTGTTGTCTTCTGAGTTTATGTCTTGGTCTTCCCTGCCACTTTTATCATCAATTTCTTTTCTTTTCTTTTCTTGTTTGTTCATTTTATCATCCTCTTTCTTGACTTGAACTTTAAGTTAAAGTTGGGTTCTGCTCACCTGGGAGTGGGGAGTGACCATCCCAAGTTTCAGGGTTTTTTTTTTTTTCTGATGCTTTTTTCAGGGCTATTTCTAAGAGCCTGCAAGTTTTTGGTACTTCCAAGGTGGTGTAATCTGGGGGAAAGTGTCATTACTGTTCTCCTGGTTTGTCTTTACCCAGGTAGGGCCCCTGATCCCCTACAACCTTAAGGACTATCACCTCTCTGGCCCTGCATTTGTGATCAAATCCCCTGCTCTCCTGCAAGCAATGTGTTACTGCTCCTCTCTTCCTTGGAACTGGGACTTAGAATGTCTCAGGGCTGAGAGCTTTCAAAGGTGCTGCTGCTCCTGCTGCTGCTACCAATGTTGTGGTTGTTGATGGTTTGCTCTACACCTGGGCACCATACTACATTGCAACATGGTGTCATTGATCTCTCCTGCTGACCTCTTTGGCTTTCTTAGGCTAGCAAAATGTTTCGCCCTGGCTTTTTGTTGGCTCTGCCACTTCAAAATTTGATTTGGGGTGTTATTATGAAGTTGTTTGGAGAGGAATGTTGAGAGTTCAACTGGGTTTTTGCCTCTAATCCACTATCTTGGCTTCAATGCCAGGGATGAGGTTTTTTAAAATAATACTTTTTCAATCTTAATACCTTGCTCAGCATCTTAAACATATTGTTTAATTGATGCTTATTGAATTAAATTGGACCTAATTGAATTGAGTCATTATAGTTAATTGAGTTAAACTGAATTGTATTGCAATGAATTTAATTGAATTGAAAAGGGACCCAAAGAGTCATGTGACTGCACTAAAGAGACAGCTTTCTGTTATCATCAGAGATGGATCTCCCAGTTTCACAACAGCTTTGTTCTCTATGCCCTCTTAGAATACAGAAAGCCTGGTGCTGCCTCCAGCCCTCTAGTATGCTGAGGACAGGTGATGGAGGAGAGGTTCTGAACATTTTTTTGCATCATGAACTCCTTTGGCAGACTAATGGAGCCTTCTCAGAATCATGTTTTAAAGGCATATTAAAAAATACATAAGATTATAAAGGAAGCCAAGTATGTAAATAGTTATCAAAGCATTTTTAACCAAGTTCACAGATGCCAGGTTAATCCCTGATATAGAGAATCTAGTCAGAAGAAGATTTGTCTTGGTGACCTGATTAAACTAGAAGTAATAAGAAAGATTTGAAAACTCACAGGACTTCTGAGGATTTTCTGCTCCCTCTCCCCCAGCTAGAAGCTCTTCTTGCCTTTTGTGCAGTTGGGAGCAATATTCCTCCGGTGGACAAAGGAGACCCTTCACTTGATGCCTCTCACTTTTTCCTGTTCATTCTCCCCTCTCTCCTCCTTTCTTATAAGTCAGCAGCACCTAGTATAAAATTAGGCCCCACAGGACCCAGGAGAGGTCATCTAATTCCATCACACTTACAGGAATGTTCGGGTGTCTTCTACCCTTTGTGCTACTTTTAAAGATATAGTCTCAATTTTAGGGGTCATTTGGGGCGTATATTCATGCTTAAACTGAACTAGAAATTTCCTCAAAAGTTCATGTGCTTACTAGTCTTTTATCCCCAACCCACACCTAGCTTCTAATGCCCTCCCCTCACAAATTACCTTACAATCAAGTTCACTGATGTACATATTGTCTCCTCATAAGGTTAGAGGCTATATCAGTTTGTGTTTGTATGCCCAGGATCTAACAGTGTTAGCACACAGGTTCTCAATAAATGTTCATTCAATCACAGATTTAGAGATGAATAGGATTTTTTTGTACTTAATAGTATTTTTGAAGTTATATGCAAAGATGGTTTTCAGCATTCATTTTTGTAAGATTTGGGGTTCCAAATTTTTTTCTCTCCCCCTTCCCCCTCCCTAAAACAGCAAGCAATCCAATATAGGTTATACATATATAATCCACATTAGTCATGTTGTGAAAAAAGAATCAGAACAAAAGGGGAAAACCACAACAAAGGAAAAACAAAAAAAATGTAAAAAGTGAAAATAGTCGACTTCGATCTGCATTCAGACTTCTTTTTCTGGATGTGGAGAGCATTTTCCATCATGAGTCTTTTGGCATTGTCTTGTATCATTGTATTGCTGAGAAGAGCTAAGTCTATTACTGTTAATCATCATACGATGTTGCTGTTACTGTGTGCAATGTTCTCCTGGTCCTGCTCACTTCACTCAGCATCAACCCACTTAAGTCTTTCCAGGTTTTTCTGAAATCTTTCTGTTATCATTTTTATAGCACAATAGTATTTCATTACATTCATATAACACAACTTGTTCAGTCATTCCCCAATTGATGGGCATTCCCTATATTTCCAATTCTTTGCCACCACAATGAGAACTGCTATAAATATTTTTGTACATGTGAGTTCTTTCCCCTTTTTAATAATATCTTTGGACAGACTAATAGTGGCATTGCTAAGTCAGAGTGTATGTACAGTTTGATAGTCCTTTGGGCATAGTTCCAAATTGCCCTCCAGAATGATTGGATCAGTTCACAGATCCACCAACAATGCATTAGTGTCCCAGTTTTCCCAAAATTTGTCATTTTCCTTTTCTGTCATATTAGCCAATCTGATAGGTGTGAGATGGGACCTCAGAGTTGTTTTGATTTGCATTTCTCTAATCAATAGTGATTTAGAGCATTTTTATATGACTATAGATAGCTTATATATTGAATAAAGGGATTTTGAATGCCATCTAGTTCAACTACTATATTTTTCAGATGAGGAAAATGAGGCTCAGAGAGGGTACACAGCCAGTACATTTCAGAGGAGGAATTTGAATATAAATCTTCCTGACTCAAAATCCAGCCTTACATCCACTGATTAATTGAGAGTCCTCAATAAATGTCTTTCTAACTCTCTTGAGTGAAATTGTCTTTATTTCCCCAGTAAGTTTCAGCCTGACAAATATCCTAATGTCCACTTCCTACAAGAGTACAAGTAACTGGAAGGAGACTGTCAGTCATATTCTCAAATCCCTCATCAGAAGATATGTTTTGGCAAATATGTCCTAAATGGCAGTCTCAGCATTTGAAAATGTCACTGGAGGGAGCAGCTAGGTGGAGCAGTGGATAAAGCACTGGCCCTGGATTCAGGAAGACCTGAGTTCAAATCCAGCCTCAGACACTTTACACTTACTAGCTGTGTGACCTTGGGCCAGTCACTTAACCCTCATTGCCTCAGAAAGAAAGAAAGAAAGAAAGAAAGAAAGAAAGAAAGAAAGAAAGAAAGAAAGAAAGAAAGAAAGAAAGAAAGAAAGAAAGAAAATGTCACTGGAATGACTAAACCTGATTGTAGAGAAGAAATAAGAAAATGTACCTTGCTCTATTCATCATAGCAGTGAGAGACTATGGGTTTGTATTGTTGTATATAGTTAATCTATCTTATAGGGGATGGATTGATGGATTGCAGGGTAGGAGAGATGGAGGAATATTTTAGAAAAATGTCCCTAAAATGTAAAATTGAATAAGCAGTCTGTTGGCTGAGAAAAGGATGGCATTGAAAAAAAAGCCAACAAGTTTGGCAAAGTGGCTCAAGGTCCCAATGCATGAGGAGAAAGTACAAAAATCTGGCTCTCCCTTTACCAGAAGAGCATCCACATAAAGTCACTTGCTAAGCAACACTGGTACAAATGCAGATCAGTGGAACTTCATCATCACAAGATTATAAGGGAAGCAGAAAACTGGGAAAGAATTCTTGAAACAATTATCTCTGATAAAGGCCTCATTTCTCAATTATATAGAGAACTGAGTCAAATTTATAAAAATACAAGTCATCCCCCAATTGATAAACTGTCAAAGCATATGAACAGGCAGTTTTCAGACAAAGAAATCAAAGCTATATATAACCATATGAAAAATGCTCTAGATCACTATTTATCAGAGAAATGCAAATTAAAACAACTCTGAGGTATCACCTCACATTTAGCAGAGAGACAAAAATAACAAAAAAGGAAAATATTGGTTGTTGGAAGGGATATGGGAAAACTGGAATGCTAACCAACTGTTCGTGGAGTTATGAAAAGATCCAACCATTCTGGAGAGCAATTTGGAACTATGCCCAAAGGGTTATCGAACTGTGCATAGCCTTTGACCCAGCAATGCCACTACTATGTTCACTTCCCAAAGATATCCCAAAAAAGTAAAAGACCCATTTATACAGAAATATTTATAGCAGCTCTTTTTGTGGTGGTTAAGAATTGCTCATCAAAGGAATATTCATTAATTGGGGAGTGGCTAAACAAGATATGGAATATGATGGTGATGGAATATTATTATGCTATAAGAAATGACAAGGAGGCAGCTAGGTGATAAAGCACCAGCTCTGGATTCAGGAGGACCTGAGTTCAAACACTGGCAGTCTCAGACACTTGACACTTGCTAGCTGTGTGACCCTGGACAAGTCACTTAACCCTCATTGCCCTGCAAGAAAGAAACAAAGAAACAAAGAAAGGAGAAAGGAAAGGAAAGGAAAGGAAAGGAAAGGAAAGGAAAGGAAAGGAAAGGAAAGGAAAGGAAAGGAAAGGAAAGGAAAGGAAAGGAAAGGAAAGGAAAGGAAAGGAAAGGAAAGGAAAGGAAAGGAAAGGAAAGGAAAGGAAAGGAAAGAAGGAAGGAAGGAAGGAAGGAAGGAAGGAAGGAAGGAAGGAAGGAAGGAAGGAAGGAAGGAAGGAAGGAAGAAATGATAAGCAGGATGATTTCAGCAAGGCCTGGAAAGACTTGTATGAACTGGTGTTTAGTAAAGTTAGCAGAACCAGGAGAATGTTGTGCACAGTGACCGCAATATTGTTTGAGGAAGAACTGTGAATGACTTGAGTATTCTCAGCAATATAAGAATCAAAGATAACCCCAAAGGACTAATGAGGAGGAATACTATCCACCTCCAAAGAAAGAACTGATATTGATTGAACACAGACCGAAATATGCTATTTTTCACTCTTTCATTTTTTTCTTTTATTGAAGTTTTCTTATACAAAATGACTAACATGGTAATGTTTTACACAACTGCAAAAAAGAAAATAATTCATAATTATTCAAGAAAATGACTAAACTATTTCTACTCTTTGGCTTTAGTGATCTCCTCATTGAATATTTACTGTAAGTCAGACAAAAATATAAGTCCTATATGTACCAAAACATTCATGTCAGCCTTTGCAATAGCAAAAATTGGAAACAAAATGAATTCAATTCATTGAAGAATAGATTTTTTTAAACTGTGGTATATGAATTTAATGGAAAAATTTTGTTTACAAGAAATCATGAATATAAATAATTTGGAGATGCATGAGATCCTGTTTGAGATTGACTCCAAATGACCCCTCAAACATGGTTGTTGTTTGTCCTTCATTTTCAAGGAGGACCAATGGCATCATGGGTAATGTCTTGACTTGGAGGTGAATTGGATTTAAGTGAAACAGAGTTTCACAAAGTTGTCAGCCTCAACCTCTCTTTCAGCACCATCCCAGTCCAACAGCAAGACAAAAGAGAGGATGACTGGTGATGGCCTGGAATGCAGTGGATGGCCTTGGCATGTTCAACATCTGAGTGCTAGATGCATTTAAGTGCTAGATGGTGCCTGGCCTTTGGAATAAGTTGTTCTCATCTGCCCATTCTGCCAGGGGAACTCTTGCTTGGGGTTGATATCCCTCTAAATCACCAATGGGTTTGAGGCCCATCAGTTACCCTCAACCTGGCTTAGCCTGCCTGCCAAGACAGTTTTATCTGGGTGTGGCTGCTGCACACGCTACAGCTTCTTGGAGCCGCAGGCGAGAGATGGGTGAAAGGGAGACACCCAAGGTGGATGAGCAACCCTCACAGCAGACGGTCTAGTTCTCCCTGAACATCCCATACACCCCTGGAACATGAATATTTCCTATGAAGAGTATTTTGCTAAACAAGAAGAAATCCATCCATTACAAATTCTATCTCCTGGAGTGCAATCAGTAAATCGGCTAGTTTATGTTAACTACCAAGCACCATATGCCATGCATCATGTACCATGTACTATGCACCATGCTAGAGATACAAAGTTTAAAAAAAATAGTCCCGGGCAGCTAGGTGGCACAGTGGATAGAGCACCAGCCCTGGAGTCAGGAGTACCTGAGTTCAAATCTGACCCCAGACACTTAACACTTACCAGCTGTGTGACCCTGGGCAAGTCACTTAACCCCAATTGCTTCATTAAAAGAAAATAGTACGTGCCCTCATGGAGCATACATTAATCCATGTATGGATAAGTAAATATAAAATATAGGAATCTGTGGCTTCATTGACAGACAGAACTTGTAGAGAAGAAGCCTCTTGCAAATGATGCACACCAGCACCTTTCCTCCAGTGTAGAGAGCATAGAGAAGTCCCATGTCTTGCCCAAGGTGACAGGCAACATGTGTCAAAGACCAAATTTGAACCCAGGTCTTCCTGCCTTTGAAGCCAGTCCTGTATCCTTTACACAATTCTGCCTTTCCGGCATTAAACAGATACAAATAAAATGCAAAATTGTTTTGGGAGGGACATTAGAAACCAGGAGTGGGAGGATTAGAGACCTCTTCTAGGAAGCGGCACTGGAGCTGAGGTTTGGAGGGTTAGAGAGCTTCCAGGGAGCAGAGTTGAGGAGGGATAGCATCCTGGCCCTACAGGGCAAGTGTGCAGCAGAGTCTGGCAAGCATGAAAGACTCCTTCTGACAGCCCCATAGAGGGGAAAGAACCTGAGGTTCTGCAGTCCCATAATAAGCTGCCAATGATACTCCGCCCCGCAGCTAGCCTGACTTTAAAGTGGCAAATGGGGGCGGGTCCACACCTTTCATAACTGTGGGTATTCACACAGCTCTGTCGTTCATGGAATTCCTCAGCCTTCAGGAACTCCAAAGAGGGGCACTGATAGTGAATGTTGGAAGGTGGGCAATAACTGTGGAATGTTACCTCAGAAACAGGCTGGCTCCCAGACATCCATAAACAAAGCCATTCAGCATTATTGGTTAATGATCATGTGCTGAGAAAATGGACAAAGGGAGAACAGAGAATGGCTTCAGCTTTCAGGACATCACTTCATATGTCTTCCTAGAGTCATGCAGACTGCCCTGGAGCAATATTACCTCCTTCCTCATCATCTATAACTGAGCCAGCCTAAAGTCCTGGGATGTTGGATGGTCATCTCTGGCCACAGAGAGTTACATGATCAGTACGTTCTCAATGGAAACGTAAAATATCTTATTTTCACCATCTAAGGACTTGAATTGACTTTAGTCCAATTCTCTTACAAAGGGGACATGACTTCTGTTTGTTTAGCAGCAGACATGATAGAAGAAAGACCCATCTTGGAATTAAAAAGCCCACCCAAACATGGCCTGTGTGTGAAGATGACAACCAATGGAAGAGTCAAAGGTTAATATGAGATCATGGGAAAATGGAGGTGTCCTACTCTGATGGTTGGTGGAGCTGATGTCATCTGTACCTGAGTCCTCACAAATCGGCCTTTAATTGAAGGAGATAATGGATTAAAGTACTCTGTAAACCTTAAAGCACCATAGAAATGCCAGCCATTGTTGGTTATTGTTGCCTTGGTTGCCAGGAAACCAGGACCTCTTATATTCAAAATCATAAAGAAGGAAAAGTGCCCCTTACTTCTCATCTGCTCACCCTAAACTGAAATGCTGGTGTCAATCATCGATGCAGCTCCTTCCCCCAAAGACTTCTCATCCTGTGCCACTCTTGTCCATGGCCTCTCATAGACTCGACATGTGGACTCAACCACATGTGCCTTTCTCTAGATCACTGGGAATTGCATGGGCAACAATGGCATGCTTGGTCTGTCCACGAGGAATTCTTCCTCAATATGAGAAGCAGTTAAGGTGGTGCAATAGAATGTTGTTGGACTTGTAGTCAGGAAGTCCTGAGCTCAAATCCAGCCTCAGACACTAGCTCAGTGACTCCAGGCCAGCCCTTTAACTTCTCTGTACCTCAGCTTCCTCATCTAACACGAGCACCTACCTACCAGGGTTGTTGTGAGGATAACATGAGGTATTTGTAAAGAACTTTGCATGACTAGTTTACATCCTTTTCCATTCATTCATTTTGCCAGTGATGTCTTTGATGTCCCTTCTCCATCCATCCATTCACACCCTCCATGCTCCTCTCCATTTTCCTTTGAGCTCCCTTCAACTTTAATTGTCCAGACAGTGGGGAATTTCCTGCTTCTTGGTCCCATAACACCACCAGACCTATAATCAATACTCCAAGAAGGGAGAAGCTTGGCATCAATAATAACCAATGACAATTAGACAAAGGCGAGCCAGCTCACTCTCCTCCAATTCAGTTCTGAGTTCAGCTTGTTTCCCATTCAACACATTTATCTAGACACAGTTAGTGATAAATCAACTCTATAGGTGTGCCACTCAATTGCATATAATAGTCTGGTCTGAGTCTCCCAAATGTTATTCATTCAAAAACATATACTAAATACATAAAATATTACATATACATGCATATCTATATTTAATTATATGCATATTTATGCACGTGTCATTATTTATTTTAAAAGTATACACCTGTACTATTTGACCTGGGGCAGCTAGATGACACAGTGGAGAGAGCAGTGAGCCTGGAGTCAGAAAGACCTGTCCAAAGTCACCCAGGTAGGGTGGGATCTAAGCAGACCCTCTGACTCTGAAGTCAGTATTCCTTCCCTTGTAGCTTCCTGACTCCAAACATGCTTCCCGCTGAACCAAACCGCCCTGCCCCCAGAGGAAATAGACATGCAGAGTGGGTGAGTGACTCGTCAAACAGCCAGTCCAGATGGAGATTCAGGACTGTAAGTCAGAGGTACTGATCCCTAAACCAGCGATCCAGTCCTCATTCTCTGCTTCAGCCCAGACGATGCCTTGACCTGAGGAAACAGCATTTCACTCTGTTGTGAATAGCTCTGTAGTTTCCTCCCTTTGGGAAAATTCACAGTTGAAGATGAGATGCCTAGAGGAAGCAGGGCTCAGTACAAAGAATTCCTTCTTAATGGTGGAATTCCAGGCAGTGTGGCCCTGGATGGGATGGAGACTAGGGAGTGGGGAGACTTTGTGTCCTTCAAGTCACACCATGCTAGAAATCACCTAGACTCAAGTCCAGTCTTCATGGAGACTCTAGTGGCCAGGTGCCAGACAGACACAAAATTAGCATCAGAGAACAGGAGCCAGGAAGAACTCTGGCTCTCCATGCATTGGGTTTCCTTGGTAACAGGCTACCAAGAGCTGTGACAGATTCAGTTGCTTTATCAAGAACAGCTACTAGACCTGGGGTTGGCAACCTTTTTTTAAGGAGAGGAGCCTTTGGGCACTTTTATTTTTAGAATAAAAGCATGAAGTGCTTCATCCTATTTTACATGAATTTGCTAATTAAGGCCGGGAAGATATTTTTTTCACCAACTTCGTCTGTTTTTGTCATTTTGTTTGCATCTGTTTCATGCATTTTTAATCATGTTATTTATTTTATTTAAGTTCATAGGATCATGGTTCTGGAGCTGGAAGGTACTTCAGAGGCTTCTGATTTAAGCCGAACTTGAAGAATCTCATCCGTGACATCTCACAAAACTGGTTTTCTGGCTAAAAGTAAAGTCCTCTAGTGAGGAAGATCATACAACCTCCTGAGGCAATGTAGTCCAGCTTAGATAAATGTTTGTTAGTAAACTGGGTGCTTCTCTGGGTTTCCCTGAAAGAAAAGCTAGTGCTAACATCCTCATGCAGAGATATTGATACTTAGACGTGAATTGGTTCAATCTTTCTACTAACAGCTAACTCTCTATGACCTTTACAAATATCATTCAGAAAAAACTGCTGAATAATAGAGCCTTCACCTTCATAATCTCATCTGATCCGCATAAGTAGCCCTTCGAGGCAGTTGTTACATCCCTCATCATCCTCATTTTAGAAGTGAGGAAGATGAGGGACACACAGGGTCACACAGCTGGCGATGGAGCTGGGAACTTGGGTCGGCTTGACTCCAAGTTCTGTTTCCTATTCACTTTTCAATGTTGCCTCACTAAACATAGACATAGAACTGGAAAGTATCACAAAGGCCTTCTAGTCAAAAGCCCTCATTCTATACATAAAGGAATGACATTCCCAAAGGGGACATTGAGGCCCATGGAGATTAAACAACATATGCAAAATCACACAGCCAGTGGCACAGCCAGTTTTCAAACATAAACCCTGAAGTCCTACTGTCTCAACAAATATTCTTCAGACCTGCTTTGATCAAAGCTCTCTTTAAGGGATGGGTTTTCCAATCTTCTTGGATCTGCCTCAGCAGCTCACACAGGTATGGACAAAAAGCTGGTGTTTAGCTCTTAATGGTCAGTTGATGATTGATACAATTCTCCTGCAGACCAAGATTCATCATATGCCAAGACTCAGTGGTGCATCACTGGTAGATAGGAATTCAGAACTAGACAATCCTACTCGATGAAGTTTTTGTTCCTAAACTAGCATAAAATTAACTGACCCCACACAGGCTGGTCAACAGAGTCACTGACCTCAGCAGCTGGCATGTGAGTCAGCAGCCAAAAGCCTCCTTTACAGAAGTAGGGCCAAGACACTCACTCTTTAATCATGCTGTGTCCTCTTCATCAAAAAGGTCTGCTAAGACCTGTCCCATGCCCTTCAAAGCTGGAGTCCTGACCTTAATTGGTAGTTGCTTTCCCCTTGGAGGAAAAAATAAAGCCCTGCCCAATGTCGTCACAGGCAGTAAGGGCTCAGGGTATAATTTCCTCCACTTTACTCCAGGAATGGCATGGACATTTTTTAAAATGTCAACCACCTGGAAAAGGTGCCAAGGAGAGCAAGAAGAGCTGGTGCCATTGCTCTCTGAAGCTCATTCCTCCCTTGTTAAATAACCATATTACATCTTTTGTGTTTACAAGGCCTTGGATGTGCTTGTCTCTCCTCTTCTACCCACAAAGCCATCGCTTGCAGCAAAGACTTTGAGAAAGAGGGACAAGTCAACATCCTTCTTATTCCACTCCCATCCTCTCCCACTTCTTCTAAGAGGGAAGAAGGTGACTATTCTCCTTTCTTCTGGGAGAGCCAAGCTAAGTCATTATAAATACACAGAACTAACTGGTGCTCGATTTTGTCACTGTTCTTTGGGTTCAGTTGTTGTGATCTGGCATGTGGTGTTTTCCTGGTTCTACTTCACTTCATTTTGCATCAAAGAGATCTTCTCATCCTTCTCTGTGGTCTGAGCATTCTTGTCTTACAGAGCAGCCACACCCCATTATTATTCATACACAACAGCTGTTTGACCATTCCTGAATAGAAGGAAACTGACTTTCAAGCCCTGTTCCTCTTACAAAAGTGAACTGCATTTGGGCATATCATTAAGGAATAGAGAACGGGGCAGGAAGACACATATGTCTCAGAGGATGTATAACAGAACCTATCCCTGTCTAGGAATCTGCTCTGCTTAGCGCAGTGGCTGCCATAGAATAGAGGCACAATTGTTGCTTAATCCCTCCCCTCTGATATTTTTGGGGCTCTATCTCCAGGATTCTACCAAGCGATGACAATGATGGTGGTGGTGGTGATGACGACAACAACGACAACAATGATAATAATACTTAGGTACTACAACATTTTAATGTTTGAAAAGTCTCTTTCTATGCATTGTGTCAAGAGGGCAGCAGAACACAGGAGGTAGAGTACTAGACCTGGAGTTGGAATTGCCTGCATTCAAATCCTGCCTCAGTCACTTGTTGGCTGTGTAATCCTGGACAACTCTCATTTTCCTTTTCTGGAAATGGGGTTGCATCCCCTGCTTCACGGGGTTGTTGTGCAGGCCCAAAGAAATAACCTTTGGAAAGCACTTTGCCAGTCCTGGAGAGCTAGGGAAATGCTCACTGTTACTATGATCTTATCTAAGTCTTTGAAAAGCTCTGTGAGGGGGTTTCTACAAGGATTAGGACCATCCCATTTTATAGAAAAGGAAGCAGAGGTTAGGTGACTCACTCAGGGTCACATAGCTAGCAAGTGTCTGATGTAAAATTTATACCCATATCTCTCTTAATCACAGGAAGCCACTGAACCACTGGGACACCCTCCCCTTTCTCTCATCCCCATCATCTCTTTGTACTTAATCTCTCTCTGAGAGGCATCAGCCAAGTGTAAGACTAGCTTTCCAGTCAGGAAAAGGCCCTCCTGCCACACATTCCTGTTTCTCCCAGGCAGCCCAAACAACCCCCTGATTTTCCATCCCTTCCTCACTATCAACACTGAACAAGCCTTCATGGGTTTCCACTGAAAAACAAATCACCGCCATGACCCCCTTTTCTTTGTGACCATGAGAAGCTCTGCACAGGAAGGAAAAGACAAAAGAATGAACAGGAGATTCCAGAGATGACTGCCTTGGACCCAGGTTCCCTTGGGCTGGATTTCTCTTGTGGGAGACTTAACGGCTGAGGTCCCCCCACCCTGACAGCTGCACTTTGACTTTACGTCTGGATGAGACAGGACAAAGTTTTAGGCTGATTCACTCCTCGAGGTTACATGGTAGTGCTACAACTAGTTCAGGACAGCTGGGGCTTTGACCTAGGGTTTCTCATCTGAGGGGGGAGGTCCACAATTCCTTCCCTGGGTAGTCTGCCTTGCTATCCGATGGTCACATCCAAGGGTCACAGCCAGTTTACACCTCTATAGGTTGAGGAGGGAGGGAGAGAGGGAGGGAGGGAGGGAGGGAAGGAGGGAAGGAGGAAGGCAAGCTCTTTGGAAGGGTGGCAGAGGTTGGTGGAAAAAGGGAAGTGGACAAGCAAGCATCTCCCACACTGCTACAATTGTACAACTGTTCCCACAGGTCAGATTATCTCTCCCACGGCTTGTCTACATTCTTACATTCTCCCAACCATAAAAGAAGAACAATCTGAGCTCTCTGGGGGAAAGGGAGTGTTTCTCCACATCCTCCTCCTGAATTTGAAGGAATGAATTGTGATAAAAATTATCTGAGGGGTCCTGATTAAGGACTGCTGCCAAGCACCGAGTCAATCACAGAGATAGTTATCGACAGATTTGATTTCTACTCAGAGTGCAGGCTCATCTGTATGGGGTGGGGGGAGGGGGATAGTCAGAGAGCCCAGCAACCTTATAGAGAATGTGAATACACAAGCAGGATGAGGACAATGAACTTTTAGAGAGAGCAGGAGAGGAAGATAAGCACATTCACATCACACATCGGAAGGAGGGAGATAATGATTCTTCTTCTTGGGGAAGGTCAGGGAACTAACTGGTCAAAACTGGAGCTTGAAGATTGTGCAGTTGGTGTGATGGAAGCCACATCCCCTTCTTATCATAGAGCTTCGGTGCCAGAAATTCTCTTGCCATACAATGAATGAATGAATCTATGAATAAAAACAAAATACTGATAAAAATGCCAGCCTCGGGGACTGAGGTTTCTTCTCAAGACTTTGTTACAGTTGGCCTCAAGAAAACTACAAGAAGGACAAAACATGGGGTTCATTCTGGCTCAGTGGTAGTTTTCAGGAAGGCCTGGATTCAAATCCTGCCTCTGTTATTTATTAGTGTGGTATGACCTTGGGAATGTCACTTAATTCCTCTGGGTCTCAGATATTTGCTAAGATAGGAATATTTGAATGAGTTGGGGCAAGTCAAACCTCCGTGCACCTCATTCTCCTCACCTATAAAGTGAGGGGACTGGAAGTGAAAAAAATGAGGTGCAGGGAGGCCTCACACTCTAAGCACTGTGCCACTTCACTGCCCAGATGTTAGTCACAGCCCGCAGAAGGCAAGCTCTAGCTCTGGGGAGCAGGAGGCAGCCTTTCAGAAATTAGAAGTCTAGAGGTCCCGGCCTCACAGAAGAGGTGTGAGGGGATCCTGGATCATGGCCCATGGAACTTCCCAGTCATGCTGCCTCACTCATGGGTTGGGAAAGCAATGATGGCAACTGCCTGGGCTTCAGGTATCAAAGCTGAGCCAGGACCAGGGAAGTGAAGCCTGTTTCTAAACTGACAACCAAAGTCTACGCAGAGGAATTGAGTCAGAAGGTCAGATGCAAGCAAGATAAAGAGGATGAATGGCAAAGGGAGCACAGGAAGGGAGGCAGGGGGCATAATGGGAAGAGCAGTGGACTGATACCCAGAAGACAGGGGTTCAAATCCCGGCTCTGTTCCTGACCACCTCTGAGACTTTGAGCATATCAGTTAGCTTTCTGGGCCTCAGTGTCTCCAACTATACAATCAGGATTGGGGAGGGATTCTGGATTAGATGATAACTGTGGCCCCTTCTAGATCACAAGACCTACAATCCTGGGATCTTGGCTGAGTCATTTAATCCATCAACAAACATTTACTAGCAACCACTGAAAGGGAGGAAACTGAGGACTAGAGAGGAGGACCCCGTGGCTCCATATGATTTCCTGCTCTGTGTTCTCTATCCTGGGTGCAGTTGCAGGTTCCAGCCCTGCCCAGTTCACCAACTGGCTTTCAAGAACTTTTTAACTTACTCTAAAGTCCTTTAATTCAGTGAGTAAGACATGTTCTACTAGGAATAAGACATTAGGCTGTAGAAACTTGTCACTTACTTTAAGTCAAGTAGAGTAATTTGGTGACATCTACCTCTATTTATCTATCATCTATCTACCTATCTACCTATTTATCTGTCTGTCTGTATATCATCTAGCTATCTGTATCCATCCATCTATCCACCCACCCAGACACCCATCCATTTATCTATCCATCTATCATCTATCTCTCTCTCTATCTTTCTATCTATCTCCTTCCATCCATCATCAATCTATCATCAATTCACCCATACACCCATATACCCATCCACCCACCCATCCATCCATCCATCCATCCATCCATCCATCCATCTATCTATCCATCTCTCTCTCTCTCTCTCTCTCTCTCTCTCTCTCTCTCTCTCTCCTTCCATCTATCATCAATCCATCATCAATTCACCCATACACCCATACACCCATATACCCATCCACCCACCCATCCATCCATCCATCCATCCATCCATCCATCCATCCATCCATCTATCTATCCCTCTCTCTCTCTCTCTCTCTCTCTCTCTCTCTCTCTCTCTCTCTCTCTCCTTCCATCTATCATCAGTCCATCATCAATTCACCCATCCACCCATATACCCATATACCCATCCATCCATCTATCATCTATCTATCTATCTATCTATCTATCTATCTATCTATCTATCTATCTATCTATCTATCCACCAACCACAGTCCAACTGAAAAGCATTCTCTGTCAAGGAGTTAGGGAAAGACTGTGCTGGGCACAAGGGTTTGGCTCTGAATTAATCCAAGGAGCAAAGTGAGTGGGAAGCTACACTCTGAGGTGGGGTCAAGGAGGAGAGGGGAGGGGGGGGGATAAAGGAAACAAACCAGGACAACAAAGGACATGCTCCTTGTAGTTCTGTTGGAGGTTAAGATGGTGAAGAGAAACAAGTGCTGGGCGGGAACGGGGGGAATCCTTGAACAAAAGCAGGAAGTCTGGTCACAGTCATGAATGCCATTGAGTCGCATGGGGAGGAAATGGGGAGTTACAGTGTGGGGATAGGAAGCCCAGAGAAGAAAGCCCCTTGGAGTCTGTCCTTTGGGACAATGGAGCTTGGAATGGACATTGCAAAGAGCCTAAATTTAGCTACATGGGTCAGATGGTGGCTCGGTAAAGGAAGGGTGCAGGGAAGTCACCCTGATTCTTTACCAAGCCTGAGACCTGGCTCCAATTCCCACTCTTAGAATTGGAATCGAGCAACCTCAGAAGTCATCCCAGGGGTAATTCCTATGCACAGGTGTTGTTGTTGATGTTGTTTAATTATTTCAGTCATGTCTGACTCTCCATGACCCCATGTGAGGTTTTCTTGGCAGAGATACAGGACTGGTTTGTGATTGCCTACTCCAACTCATTTAACAGATGAGGAAATTGAGGCAAACAGGGTGAAGTGACTTGCCCAGGGTCACACAGCTAGTAAGTGCCTGAGGCCAGATTTGAACTCATGAAGATGAGTCTTACTGACACCAGGCCCAGCACTCTATCTCTTGACCACTAAGCTGTCCCCAACAGCTTATAGTGCCCCCTGGTTACCTTGTGTTTATTTTCTATATATTTGAATGAATGGATTCATAAACAGACAAATGAAAAGCCATTATTAAGCTTGAGCTAAATGCCAAGCCAGGTGCTAAGATCTGGGAAGAAAGAACACAACAATGAGACACCCCCTGCCTTCAAGGAGGTAGAGAAAAAACAAGAACAAATGAATTAATGGATGAAAGAAAAATCATTGAATGAATGCTTCCAAGGGACAAGGAGCCATGCTAAGGACTGAGGATGCAAACAGAAAAGTCCTACAGCCTCTGCTTTAAAGGATTTTAAAACTTAATAGAAGGAGACAACATGTGTAGGAGGCTTCAGGTAAAAGAACAAGAGGCGAAGGAATCATGTCAGGCCCACTGCATGTACATTTTCTGTATAAAGGAGAGTCAAAAAGAATCCAAGTTCAATACGGGTTGTCCTGCCACGGCCCCAGACAGGCAGTGTGCCCTTGGACCAATCACTTACATGCCAGTCACTGCAGTGCCCTAGACAGTGCCCTAGACAGTGCCCCATGACTGGAAGTGTTGCAGAGAAGGTGTTCATCTGAAGTGAAAGAAGATCCTCCCTGGCATCTCCCTAAGCCCAGGAAATCATAGTTAATGGAAGGAAAAGGAATTTTACTTCCATTCAAACTCTCTCTTAATAGAACAAAAGATCTTTGAAGGCAGGGGCTGTTTTGTCTTTGTCTTCACATTTTTGGTCCTTAGTATAATTCCTAGAACACAATAGGGACTTAATAAATGGGTAGTGATCATTTGGTTTGTTAAGGGCTAAAATTCTAGCTAAACTGTCTAAAATATCTAATGAGTGGTCGCCAATAAATTATAAGCTTTAGCAAGAGTTAGACTTTTAAGCATTTATTAAGGAGAATAAGAATTTGGTAAAGAGAGAGAAAAAGGCCTAGATTCCTATCTATTAAAGGGAGAGCACATTTCTAGCTCCCTTCTCCGCCAGAGTCCAGAGGAAAGAGCGCGAGACTAAGCGCCAGTCTCTTCCTTCCTCCTCCCACTAGTCCGCGTCACTTCCTGAATCCTGAAGAAAAGACTCCTGGTCTTGCCCTCAAAGACCTTCCCTTCATGGGCAGAACTCTTCTACAGTAAGTATCCAGCAGGTGGCATTATTCCAATCGTTACAGTCCCCCCTGTTGTTCCTCAAGAAACAAAATGTTTCCTTGACGGAACAGTAAAAAGAATATAATAACTATTGCTAACTAATAATATGTGAACAACAATATAGAAAAGGAAGAGAGGAAAGTTTTGTCCAGAGGGGCGATTTTTTTTTTGTCCTCATGAACTGACGCTTTGACATTAGTCTTGCAAAGGGAGGGCCTCTGCAGAGAATACATGTAACAGATGGTGTATATTATAACAGAAAGAGAAAAAAAACAACAAAAACAACAAATCAAAACTGTTCATTTAAAGTCTCTGAAAGTCTTTTCTCAGATGTCCTCTAGGTGTAGTCGTGGAATGGAAGTCTTTTCAGGGGTTGATGTGTGGATGCTGGTAATCAGCCAGGAAAATTTCCTACAAAATTGAGCTTAACACAACTTTAAAATAGCTTTGTCAATAATCAAATCAAACAATGAAAGTTTTCAAAAACATGTCTAAGGGAATTCAGAATCTTAGTTGTTACACATGAAACATATAATAAAACAAAAATTGAACCATTCTTTAAAATTATAATATTACTATAGTCCCCCCCTTATGGAGGGTAATTGAGAAGACAATTGCTGCGATATTAATTATTAAAAATAATTTTTTTATCTTTGTTTCATCACTTTTTGCATCATCTGCCTAATTATCCTCATGCCATTATGAGAAATTAAAAAATCTAATATAATTGGTAACAGGTGTCAAGGCCAAATTCAACACTGTATTTATCATGACACCTGAGATAATTATGGGGGTTACCATAAAAGAACAGAGAAATGATGGGATATGAGCATTCCCACACTTGAGCAATATGTACTGCCCATACAGTATGCCAGGCTTAAAATAGGTGGATGGAATATATGTCCATGCCACTGAACATATTGGAAGAAACTGAGTCAGACTTAATCAGATGCATGGGATTGAGATGTCCATGGCATCAGGCATATAGGAGGGAGCATAGAAGCCAGGTGTAGAAGTGAGATGGGTGGGATGAATACTTCCAGCCATCTGTACAATATTGTGGGGAAAAATAAAATAAAATATTAAACCAAGAGAATCCAACCTCAACATTTGTCAAAAGCCGTTCCCTTGGCCATACCTTGACTTCATGCATGTCTCCCCTCATGTGACAGTTCAGTGTCTGCTCTTGCATGTATTCCTCTTGTGATTGGATGGCATCTTGGCCAACTGGCATCTGATAACTCAGAATAAAGGCAATTAATGTCTTAAATGATAAGTTCCCATAATCCAAGTCTCATATGGATTTAAAAATTGAGGATAATAAATGATTGCAAAAAATGTGAATACATCTTGACTCAGAACACAATATATAATTATGCAACAATTTCAAATAATACCCCTTTTTTTACTTAGTATACAATTACTTTTGTGAAAAATCAGAACATATTTAAATACAAGTTAAAGCACAACAGAATCTCAAAGAAAACTTTTTTTTGAAAAAAGAAAACTTTTACAAATGTTCCCCTCTTTTTTTTTTTTGAATATGCTTATCAAAAATAATACTTCTTTACACTTGCCATGGCAACCAATTTGCCAGGGAAATGCTTCAAAGAGTTTGATCAAATAATCAGTTGAGAAAAAATAACAAAAACAAACAACTCAGAATATGGGAGCACAATACTCCTAGAATTAACATTGTATAATAAAAACAAAACCATCTTGCAATGTTTCAAAATTAGATAGATAAATGAATAGAAGAAAATACACATGGAACAATAAAAGACAATGAAATTCAAACTAAGGAAATATAAATGAATATGAACTTAATAAGAGTATTATAAAATATAAACTTGATCACATGACTATAAAAAAACTTTTACAAATATTCTCCTTGTTTTAAAAACTAAGTATAAAACACAACCTCAAAAGCATGAAAATCTCTATGAAAATAAACCCATACCATTAATTTCAAAATGTATATGTAATAGCATAGAAATCCTATGTAACCTCTGAACTGATACTGTTAATAATCTGAGTGAATTCAGAACACTCTTGATTCCGATATCTAAAATCCCCAATACTCATATCAATACCTTGCTGCTTACTTCTACATTTCTGTAAAATATATACCCTTCCATGGCAAAAGCAGAGTCTTGAACTATGTTGATGATTGTCATTCTTATTCAGCTTAAGTTTTTCTTCTTTAACCCCTCTATATTGTCTGTCAGTCTTTTCACCATACAAATGCTTTATAAGATTACTAATGAAAGACAAAAGCAGGTTAGCAAAATTATGAACAAAACGAGCATATCTGGAATTTAAAGAGTTTTCTAAGATTGTCTCAAAAGCACAGCCAGGGCGGGGAAGGGCTGAGCCTGAAGCTGCAAATGCAGTTAGAGAAAGTTGAGCATGCGCATTAGATCTTTGGACTTCCCGGGCCAGGGAAGCAATGGGCTTGGCCATGGGAGGAGTAGAGGGTGGGGTTTGGAGAGGAGGGGAGGGACCAGACCAATTAGAATCAGACATGATTTTGAACTCAGGCCTGGATTCCTCTTCCCCCACTTGGCCTCCAGGTGCTAGGGGATTAAAAGCTTCTAGAGGGTGGGTCATTGCCTCCAGGCATGCAAAATTAAAGCAACAATTAGTGTTAGAACTGCGAAAAGCTGCAGGAATCTCTTCAGGTTTCTCTGAAAAAGCATGGTTGGGAGAGGGAGAGATATTTCCTTGTGTGAGTAAGTTGCTGGCTCTTTTAACAAAAATAAAAAGAAAAATAGAAAATCCACAAAAACAAAGCATTAACATGATCTTATCTCCCATTTGTCTGGTTAAACAGACTAAAATCAAAAATAGGGTAATTAGGGAGTTTAAAAGGTCCATTCGAAAAAATTTAAAGGGAAAACACAGCCAGTGCGCCAGTACTTAGCAGTTTAAAGGGTAGGAGAAATTTCTTACCCAACCGGAAGATCAGAAGTGAGGTTCAGCTTTCCTCTTCGTGGTCAGCCATCTGTTAAGGGCTAAAATTCTAGCTAAACTGTCTAAAATATCTAATGAGTGGTCGCCAATAAATTATAAGCTTTAGCAAGAGTTAGACTTTTAAGCATTTATTAAGGAGAATAAGAATTTGGTAAAGAGAGAGAAAAAGGCCTAGATTCCTATCTATTAAAGGGAGAGCACATTTCTAGCTCCCTTCTCCGCCAGAGTCCAGAGGAAAGAGCACGAGACTGAGCGCCAGTCTCTTCCTTCCTCCTCCCACTAGTCCGCGTCACTTCCTGAATCCTGAAGAAAAGACTCCTGGTCTTGCCCTCAAAGACCTTCCCTTCATGGGCAGAACTCTTCTACAGTAAGTATCCAGCAGGTGGCATTATTCCAATCGTTACAGGTTCTAGTTTCCTCATCTTGACAATGCTAAGAGTTGGAGGCAGGGAGCCAGGGACAAGAAGATCCCCAAAGTCCTGCCAGACCCAGATCCCATAGGACCTGCAATGGGGCATATTTTGTACTGGAAGGGCTTCAAAGGTCCTCTGGTCCAAAGATATCAGATACAGTCCCACAAGCCCCACAGCAGCCCACAACTCCCCCAGTGCAGCCAAACCAGATGGAATGTAATTGGGAAATATTTGACAAAATAAAAATAAATAAATAAGTAAATGGATGAATGAATGAATGAATAGATAGATATGTGATGAAATAATGGGATTTAGCAGATACTCAAAGACCCACCTGGAGATGAATCTAGACTGATTGAATCAAGTGAGAGTGATTGACTGCTGATTAGCCTTCAAGTTAACTGCATTGTAATCACACCTGGCTAGCCTTTAAGAAGGTATTGTTCTCAGAATGAAAACACCTTCAAAACCAATGGATTTGGATGATGCCAACCAATCAGCTTGAAGCAGTGTGTAAGGACTGCCTCTGTTCCAGACCTATAAAAAGCTTCCACAATCAGCTTGTTGCTGAGTTCCTGATTAAAGCAAGCTCATGGATGAGGACTGTAGGAAGAACCCAACCAGGCTAGAACTCTAGGCTAGATAGACATTTTCTTAACTTTCTGAACTCCATGTTAATACCTGTATGCTTTAATAAATGTTTAATGCCCAAAGACTGGTGCCGAAGCCTCTAATTTAAGGCAACCACAATTTAGATTTTAAACCTCACAGATAGATAGATACATAGATACATAGATGGATGGATGGATGGATGAATGAATAAATAAATGAATAAAAATGAATGAATGGATAGATAAATAAATGAATGAATAAATAAATAAAATACAACAGGACATAGATAATGCCAAGATGTGGTTTTCTAAGTCAGTTTGCAACCCAAAGGGATCCTTATGTGTGACTTAGTGCCCTCCTCCCATTTCTATTTGAGTTAGACCATCCAGGGCAAATCCTTTCTATTTTAATATAACTTTTTAAAATTGGATTTTCCTTTGTTTCAATGGTCAAACACTTACTTTCTCTCCTTTTCAGCTTTCCCATTTGGGAAGCAACAAGAAACCCTTGTGACCAAGATACACAGTCAAAGAAAACAAATTGTTCTCTATCAGGAAACCGATGTTCAAAGAGTGACTTGTTCAAGGTCAAATAGGTCATGAGCAGCTGAGCTGGGATTCAAACCCAGGGCTCTTTCCCCTGTGTTGTGCTCCCTTCTTCACTAGACAAAGGCTGAATAATGACTATCTTCCATAGAAGATGTTCCTCTCTCAGGACAGTTGTGTCTGTGCTGCTGCTGAGCTTCTAGCTGCAAAATGCGGTGATTCAATGACCTCTCAGGCCCCTGAAGCCTGGGGGCCTCTCTATCTTTGCCCCCAGGATCTTTCAGACCATGGCCAAGTTTCCAAAAATAGCCCAGTGAGCTGAAATGCCCCAAATGAGTGACAGTCCCTGCATTTTTATCTCAGACATCTGGAGCGTCCCATGCCAGGTTTATTTTGAGGCATGGTAAACTGCCCGAGCATCCATCTTCAGCTGCCATGTGAAATGGTACCAGAGCTCATGGTGTTTATTCAGGCCAAGGTTGGGAACTTCTGAGTATACACTCAGTAAGCCATTCAGAGATATCATCTGGACATACCTGAAGCAGTGCCACAGGGAGCCCCCCCACTGGAAGCGGGTGACATCATGAGAGCAGGTTTTAGTGTAGGGAAGAGCTCTCTAGCAATATGGGAACTCTCAGGGACAGAAAACCTTTGAGTGGTTGGTTGACTAGGGATGTCAGAGAGTGCCCCTACATTGAGGGGAGACCCTAATGCTTGGATTGGTCAATTCTGAGATCCTAGTCAGTGAAAGGAAATCATGAAGATGCAAAAGATTATTGACACTAACCTTTCTCATAGCAGATAGCTCATTGGACTTGTTGTCTGGAAGACCTGGGTTCAAATCCCTTCTGGGGGACCTATCACAACCATGGGCAAGTCACAACTCCTCTGCCCTTCAATTACCTTATCCCTAAAGGGGGAATAATAATACTCAAAACAGCTCCTTCCCAGAGCTATTGGGAGGGTCCAATGGGTTACCATCTGTAACTCACTTTGCAAATTTTAGAGTGTTATATACATTCGGGCTCAGTGCTCATAGACTCCTTTGATGTCACCTCTAGAGTGGGAAGGGACC
Source organism: Dromiciops gliroides (assembly GCF_019393635.1). NCBI lineage: Eukaryota > Metazoa > Chordata > Mammalia > Microbiotheria > Microbiotheriidae > Dromiciops > Dromiciops gliroides. The sequence goes on along the minus strand of NC_057864.1, from coordinate 491,191,168 downwards.
TCAGAGACCACCTAGTGCCACCACACATTTTGTGAAAGAGCCAATGGAGGACCTTGGAGGTGAAGAGATTCGCCTGAAGCCATGTAGGGAGAAAGTGACAGAGCCAGGATCTAAAACCTGGGTTCCTGGTGGCCAAAGCCACCACTCTTTCTACTAATGATGCCATGATGATTCCAGACTTTTACATTATGATTCTCATTCTCATATTACATGTGACGAAGGATGGGAGCAAGTCATTATTCTACACCATCTTTTTATCTTTAATGTTCAGCGAATAAAATGGCTGCTTTTTGTAGCTGAATGAAACTCATCGATGCTCAATGAAAGCTTTTTGGGACAAGTCCAGGAATGGAAAAGGTGAAAGGGATGACATGTAAACTTTATCCAGTTCCCACAAGTTTTAGTGGTGTGATTTCTTCCAATAGGTCTCTGTGCTTTGAGAACTTTTCACTCTACATAGTTGGGAGGCAGTATATGAGTGACTTAAAGATAAGTAGAACAAATGAATGAATGAATGAATGAATGAATGAATGAATGAATCTACTAGATTGTGACCTCCTTGAGGGCAAACACTGTCTTTTGCCCCCTTTTGCATCCCCAGCACTTAACACATAACTGGCACGTAGTAGGCATTTAATAAATGGGTATTGATTCTTAAAAATAAATGAATAAATGAAAAAGCATCTAGTGAGCATTTAGTATCTGCCAACCACAGGGGATAGAGATAGAAAAGTCAAACAGTTATTATTTGCAAACAGCCCACTTTCTATTTGGCATACGATAGCCATGTCATTATTATTGGCAATAAAAATTATAGTAACATTTATGAAGTGCTTCAAGTTTTGCAAAGCACTTTACTTGATGAGGAACATAGAGGTTAACTGTTACCCTGTTCCTCATCTGGAAAATGGGCATAATGATCATCCATAGCTTAGAGCATTGTGACGTTTTCCTGGGTTGACACAAGTAAAGTGCTTTGCAAAACTCTGGCCCTCTCTGTGCACAGGTCACCGGGGCCACCAAGGCATTAGGAGTTCAGATTCCCTGGATCAACTCTGTCCTCCTTCCCCTTCCCTCCCCCAAATAAGCCCATAATGGATTCAATAGCATTATTCTGAGAGGGGGTCCCTGCACTTCCCCAGACAGTCAGACGGGTCTGTGGCACCCAAAGGGCACTGGGTCCCACTAGACGGTTTCTGTGTCATTATCCAACTCTAAATCCAGGAACAGAACAGAGTAGCTACTTTAGACATGCTGGTTGGATCGGTGAATGAATGAATGAATGAATGAATGAATGAATGAATGAATGAATGAATGAATGAATGAGTGAGTGAATGAGTGAGTGAATGAATGAATGAGTGAGTGAGTGAATGAATGAATGAGTGAGTGAGTGAATGAATGAATGAGTGAGTGAATGAGTGAGTGAATGGAAGGAAGGAAGGAAAGAAGGAAGGAAGGAAGGAAGGAAGGAAGGAAGGAAGGAAGGAAGGAAGGAAGGAAGGAAGGAAGGAAGGAAGGAAGGAAGAAAGGAAGGAAGGAAGGAAGGAAGGAAGGAAGACTTTGGATGAAAGGGAAGGTGATGATGCACAGAAAAGATTATAAACACAAGGTAGGGGAGGAGAGAAGAAAAAACAAATCTTTGCAGGTAAGTCAGGATTTGCATCTCATTAAAAAGTCTTTGAACAAAAGCATGATTTTCAAACACTCTTGGTAATTTACTTCTGCAGTAGAGGATTATTTGTACAGGCCCACCCTGGGCACTGGCTCTTTCCAGGAAAAGCCTTTGCTCTCTTCCAATAAGATGATGGGAATGAACCACCAATTCTGTGGGGTCCCGTTGCTGGGGTTTTGTTTTTTGCCAGCTTTGTTCTTTTTTTTTGTTTGTTTTTTACTTTATTTTTTTTTTACATATAAGGTATTTTATTTTTTCCGTTACATGTAAAGATAGTTCTCAACTTTTGTTTAAACAAGCTTTACAATTTCAGATTTTTCTCCCTCCCTCCCCTCCCTCCCCCCTCCCCTAGACAGCAGGTAATCTGATATAGGTTATATCTATATACATATAGATATATACACACATAATAACATTAATCCTATTTCTGCATTAATCCTGTTACAAGAGAAAAAATCAGAGCAGTGATGGAAAACCTCAAAATAGAAAAAAAAACAGCACCCAAAACAAAAGAAATAGTATGGTTCAATCAGCATCTATACTCCACAGTTCTTTTTTTTTTTTTTCTTGGATTTGGAGATCCTCTTCTATCATGAGTTCCCTGGAACTCTTCTGTACCATTGCATTGGTGAGAAGAATCTAGTCCATCACAGTAGGTCAACACTCAATGTTGATGATACTGTGTACAATGTTCTGGTTCTGCTCATCTCACTCATCATCAGCTCATGCAAGACCCTCCAGGTCTCTCTGAACTCCTCCTGCTCATCATTTCTTACAGCACAATAGTATTCCATTGTATTCATATACCACAACTTGTCCAGCCATTGCCCAATTGATGGGCACCCCCTCAACTTCCAATTCCTTGCTACCACGTAAAGAGCACCTATAAATATTTTTGTACATGTGGGTCCCTTTCCCCCTTCCATGATTTCTTTGGGCAAAAGACCTAAAAGTGGAATTGCTGGGTCAAAGGGTATGCACAACTTTATCGCCCTTTGGGCATAATTCTAAATTGCTCTCCAGAATGGTTGGATCAGTTCACAGCTCCACCAACAATGCATTAGTGTTCCAATTTTCCCACAGCTTCTCCAACATTTATTATCTTCCTTTTTTGTCATTTTAGCCAATCTGATAGGTGTCAGGTGGTACCTCAGAGTTGTTTCAATTTGCATCTCTCTAATCATGAGTGATTTAGAGCATTTTTTCATATGGGAATAGATAGCTTTGGTTTCTTCATCAGAAAACTGCCTGTTTATATCCTTTGACCATTTCTCAATTGGGGAATGACTTGGATTCTTATAAATTTGATTTAATTCCCTATATATTTTAGAGATGAGGCCTTTATCAGAAGTACTGGCCTCAAAAATTGTTTCCCAGCTTTCTGCCTCCCTTCCAATTTTGGATGCATTGCTTCTGTTTGTACAAAAATTTTTTAATTTAATATAATCAAAATCATCCATTTTGCATTTTATAATGTACTTTATCTCTTGTTTGGTCAAAAACTGTTTTCCTTTCCAAAGATCTGATAGGTACACTATTCCTTTCTCTCTTAATTTACCTATGTTATCACCTCTTATGTCTAAATAATGTATCCATTTTGACCTTATTTTAGTATAAGGTGTAAGATGTTGGTCTATGCCTAATTTCTGCCATACTATCTTCCAGTTTTCCCAGCAGTTTTTGTCAAATACTGACACAAATATGGTGGTGACACCAAAATCAGGCAAAGCAAAAACAGAGAAAGAAAATTATAGACCAATTTCCCTAATGAATATTGATGCTAAAATCTTAAATAAGATATTAGCAAGGAGATTACAGCAAGTGATTACCAGGATAATACACTATGACCAGGTGGGATTTATACCAGGAATGCAGGGCTGGTTCAACATTAGGAAAACTATTAACATAATCAACCACATCAATAAGAAAACCAACCAAAATCATATGATTATCTCAATAGATGCAGAGAAAGCTTTTGACAAAGTACAGCACCCATTCCTAATAAAAACACTAGAGAGTTTAGGAATAGGGGGAGCTTTCCTTAGAATAATAAACAGTATCTACCTAAAGCCATCAGCAAGTATTATATGCAATGGAGATAAATTAGAGGCCTTCCCAATAAGATCAGGGGTGAAACAGGGATGTCCATTATCACCCCTATTATTTAATATTGTTCTAGAAATGTTAGCTTTAGCAATCAGAGAAGAGAAAGGAATTAAAGGAATTAGAATAGGCAAGGAGGAAACAAAACTATCACTCTTTGCAGATGATATGATGGTATACTTAAGGAATCCTAGAGAATCAACTCAAAAATTACTTGAAACAATTAACAACTTTAGCAAAATAGCAGGATATAAAATAAATCCACATAAATCATCAGTATTTCTATACATGACCAACAAAGTCCAGCAGCAAGAGATAGAGAAATTCCATTTAAAGTAACGGTAGATAATATAAAATACTTGGGAGTCTACTTGCCAAGACAAACCCAGGAACTCTATGAACACAACTACCAAACACTCTTCACACAAATCAAATCAGATCTAAATAATTGGCAAGATATCAATTGCTCATGGATAGGCAGAGCTAATATAGTAAAAATGACAATACTGCCTAAATTAATTTACTTATTCAGTGCCATACCAATCAGACTACCTACAAATTATTTTATACAGCTAGAAAAAATAATAACAAAATTCATCTGGAAAAACAAAAAATCAAGAATATCCAGGGAAATAATGAAAAAAAATTCACAGGAAGGTGGGTTAGCAGTACCAAACCTGGAGCTTTACTATAAAGTGGCAGTCATCAAAACTATCTTGTACTGGCTAAAAAATAGAGTGGTAGATCAATGGAATAGGCTAGGATCAGGAAATGCAGTAGTAAATGACACTAGTAATGTAGTGTTTGATAAACCCAAAGACTCCAGCTTCTGGGATAGGAACCCAGCTTTGTTCTTAACCTTGTCAAGAAAGCCAGCGCATCTTGGCTGACTGAGCTACCTCAAACACGGTGCACAGTGGGGGCACATTGGAGATCATTCTGTCAGACCAGCCCCATCCACAGGACTTGTCAGTGGCTGTTGTGGTTTTCCACGCCTGGTGGTTTCCCGGGCTAGGATCAAAGCCTTTGGCAGCTGATGCTTCAAGAAAACCAACAAGACAATCCTGTCCAGGTGCAAGTCGACACAGACAAGGTGTTCAGCTTAGAAGAGCTAGAAGCTAGACTTTGGGGCTTGAGGCCCAAGGCCCAGGGCTGGATCATCCTGACTCCCCTTTGGGGATGGAGGAGTCAGGACCTTGGCTCTCTTCTTAAGGGAAGTTCAGTAAGTAGTGTACACCAAGGCCAGCAGAACAGCTGCATTTCTAGAAGAAGAGAAAGGAGGAAATAGAAAGTCTTGATTCTGCTAATTCCATGACTGGGCCCTCCCATAGGTGCCTGCTCCTTCCCATATAGCCTGCACACCATGACTAAATTGTTTGTGTTGTTCAGTGGTCTAACACTGTGACCCCATTTGGGGTTTTCTTGACAGAGATACTGGAGAGATTTGCCATTTCCTTCTCCAGCTCACTGAAGTGACTGGACCAGGGTCACACAGCTAGTTAGTGTTGGATACTAGGCCCAGCCCTCTCCCCACAGTGGCACCTATCTGCCCATGATTACTCTTCGGAAAACATTGACTTGGTCCCATAATTCCCTGGATCATAAACTTTTAGCAGCTTCCTCTGACCCCTCAAATGAGGATCATTCCATTCACTTCTATAAGCAATTGAATAAAAAATAAAATGTCTGCTCTGCACCTACCCTGTGCCAAGCCTTTCAGCTTCCTCAGATCAAGTGTCCCATGGGTACTTCAAGCTCATTGTGTTCAAAACAAAACTCATTATCTTACTTCTCCACCCACCACAATTCTGAACTTCCCTATTCCTGTCAAAGGCACTCCCAGGATCACAGCTTTGGTGTTAACCTAGATCTGAGTCAAGTCCCATCCTTTCTCTCTTCACAAAGTTAATGGGACCCCAGCTCTGCAGTCAGAAGGGACCTCAAAACCCATCCACTGCAACCTCCTCTTATTCCTAGGAGAGTCAGAGGTCCAAAGAGGCCCAAAGAGGTTAAAGGTCTCAGAGCTGATGCGTGTGAGGGTGAATCTAGCACCTTGGACCCCAACTCAGATGTTCTCTACTGAGTCATCACACCACCTATCAGAGGTAGAATTTGAACTCAGATCCTCTGATTTCAAAGTCAATGATCCAAAGTCATGCCTCTCACAAATAGCTGGACTTGATGTCCTGAAGACATGGGTTTGAATCCCATCTCTGACCTTTTCTGTGCCACCTGGGAATGTCCCTCCAACTCCCTGAGCTTCACTTTTCTGTCCCAACAAAAGGGCTCAAAGTATTTATAAAACTGCCCTCCCAGGGTTGTTGGAAGGCTCAGATGAGATCATAACCAAGGATCCTTTTGGGAGCAGTAAAGTGTTTACACAAGTGACCGGCTGGTGCTCTTCTTCTAAGAAAGGCAGCTTGTGCCTCCCCCTCCCATGCATTTGTATTCTTCATTTCTTATGAGAAGGGGTGCCCCACCTGGCCCTCCACTACTTTCCAGGCTCTCCCAGAAGCCTCCCCTTCCTCTTTGATGTCCCTGGGCATTTATCAAGTTTATCTTTGGTTTTTAAAGCAGCTACATCTGTGGAGTTCTTCCTGACCCTGGGCATGGGCCTCAGAGGTGAGCACATTCCTGAGCCCCATCTCCTCATACTTCACATTCCTGCTCAGAGACATATGGTGCTCAGGAAGAAGACTCTGTTACCATTAGGCAAGCTAGTGCTGCATTCCATCTGAGGACACTCATTTCTAAAAAGAGAAAGAAAGGAAGGAAGGGAGACACACACACACAGAGAAAGAGAGAGAGGGAGGGAGAGACAGAGAGACAGAGACAGAGACAGAGACAGGGACAGAAAGACAGAGACAGAGACAAAGAGAGATAGAGACAGAGAAAAAGAGAGATAGAGACAGAGAAAGAAGGAAGGAAAGAAGGAAAGAAAAGAGGAAAAAAGAAAGGAGGAAGGGAGGGAAAGAAGGAAGGAAAAAAGGAAGGAAGAAAAAAAAAGGAAGGAAGGAAGACAACATCCCTGGGGGAAAGGGATAATTATTATCCCCATTTTGCAAGTGAAAAAAAAAAGCCAAAGCAAATAAAGGTTGTGACTTCCCCAAGGTCACACAGCTAGTGTCTGAGGCTACATTAGAATTCAATTCTTCCTAATTCCAAGCCCAGTGCTCTATGCATTTTAGTATCTAGATGCTTAATCTTACAGGCTGTTCACAACAATCTTATGAAGCCTGTTATACAGATAAACTTTACCCCATTTTATGGATGAGACAACTGAGGCTAAGAGAGGTTAATGTATACTACATGCAGCTAATAAATGATGATGGTAGCACTTGAACTCGGGATCTTTCTGATTTCAAGCTCAGCTGAGACCACTGCCCCACTGTACATGTTAACTTCAGGCCTCCTGTGTTCCAGGCATTAACTGGTTCAAATGGAAATCAGAATTTACAAATGGGGCAAATGATGATTTTGACTTATGTCTTCTATTCAAAGTTCCATGATCACCTTTTAAACATGATCAGGTATTAACTGAATTCTGTTTTATTATTTTTTAAATTATTTCATAGCTTAAAGATTTAGAGCTAGAAGGAATCTCAGAGGCCATCTAGTTCAAACTCCTTCTTGACACTGGAGGAAATTGAGTCCCAGCAGATAGAATCATTTGCCCAAGAGCACCCAGCTATTTATGTGTGAGAACTGAGATTAGATCTCAGCTCCCCCAACTCCAAAGTCAACATTCTTTCTATTTACACATTTTTGCTTTGAAACAAGAGACACATCCCAACAAATACATTAACAACCCCCCCCCTCAAAAAATTAATTAAATTTAAAAGTACACTCTCTGGAAACAGTTAAGCCAAAGCACCCACAGGAGCGCCTCTGATGGATGGTACGTGTCACTTTCCACTTTGGTCTTTTACTGATTATAAACAGGAAGGAAGGATGGAGGCTCCAAGTTTCCTAATTTGCTATGATCATCCAATCCATTTTCATGCTCCAGGTCCCTGGCACAAAGGAGGCAGCAAAGAGATCAGTCACCATTCCCCACATATTTAAGTATCTTTATGTAGACTCAGTCAACAATCATTTATCAAGTGCCTACTATGTGAGGCAGAGCGATCTATCAGCAAATCGGGTTTTTCTGGGTCTTTGAATTTTTATTCCTGCCACTTTTACAGATGGAGACATTGAGGCATTGAAAACCCATTCAGAACTATGTTGTAATTCAGCAGGGAAGCCCAGAAAATCAGCTAAGCCCCAGGCCTCCTTTTCAAGGTGCCATCAATAATAGTAGCAGTCACACAGCAGCCACAAGAATGGCCACCATTTACTTTGTTCCTAGAGTAATTCCTTCTAGTTTCAGAGGCAGCCTCTCCTCTGGTTCTCTCAAATAGGCTGTGAAGGATACAGTGCAAGCAATATCATTCCCATTCTACAGATGGGGAAGACAAGGACTACAGAGGTCATAGGAATATAGACAGAGACTGAGGGGACCCCAGAGGCCCACTAGTCCAAGACCCTTCCTTCACCAGTGACAAAATAGCAGCCCAGAGAGATGGTATGCCTTGTAAATGACAGAGCCCACATTAGAACCCAGGTCCTCTGACACAAAATCCTTTTTTTAACCATATTATCTGCAACCCACTGGTTTTCCAGATAAGGAAACTGAGGCCCGATATGAAACCATTTTCTCATGATCACATGTGGAGTAAGTGGGAGAGACAATAATTGAACCTCTCGAAATTATTTTTCAACTAGACCGACCATACATCCTCCAAATATCTCATTTTCCAGATAAGGAAACTGAGGCCTAATTTAATTGAACAATCACCTATGAATAGGCAGCTGGCTGGTACAGTGGATAGAACATAGGACTCAGAATCAGGAAGACTCATCTCCCTGAGTTCAAATCTGGCCTCAGACACTTACTAGCTATGTGACCCTGGCCAAGTCAGTTAACTCCATTTGCCTCAGTTTCCTTATCTGGAAAATGAGCTGCAGAAGGAAGGGGGGAGCCACTCCAGCATCTTTACCAAGAAAACCCCAGATGGGGTCATGAAGAATCTGAACTACCCCCACAACAATCAGTTGTGAAGGGCACGCCATGTTCTAGTCACCACGTTAGGCTCTGGAGATACAACCTAAAAGATGAAATAGCCCTGCCCTTGACAAGCTTCCATTCTCCTGGGCCAGGGGCAGAGCACAGAATATGCATTAAAAAATAGATCACAGGATGACCAAAGTGATCAAAGACAGGGGAGGGAACACACTCTTTACATTGCAAGTGGGGAGGTCAGAGAGGTCCCACGTTGGAGGGGGTACTTAAGGTTTGTCCCCACAGAATACCAAGAAGAAGAGGTGACAGAGAGAGTGTTTCAGGGAGATCCTGGACAAAGGGGCACAAACGGGTGATAGAATGTCGTTCATGAGGAACAGGGAGTTGGCCATTGGGCCAGGCTTGAGCGTGCTGGTCCCCCCTTTCCCAAAGAGAAACTTCATTTGTGTTTCTGTTTTAGATACGTGTTGTCAATCAAACAAACTCTTAGAGGGCAAAGCCTGTTTCATTTTTGCCTTTGTGTTCTCACTGTTTGGCATAGTGCCTGGTACATAGTAGGCATATAATAAATGATTGTTGATTGATTGACTAAATGACTGCCTAGAGGGACTCTAAGATTCCTTTGGATGATCTAAAGGAATGATCCTAGTTGTTTTCATAATAAGAAAATACTCAGGGAAAGGAAGCCCAAAGGCATACGCTGGCCCCCCCTCCTGAGTAGGTACAGTGGAATACAAGAAAGCAAAGGCTTCATTTGTCTGATCAGCAGATAGATAGAAGCAGGAATTTCTCAAAGCAAAAAGTCTTCTAGAACTGGGCTCAGTCCTTTGCTGATGCCTGGGCTGAACAAGCTCTCTCCTTCAGCAAGAATGACTCCAGGCCAGGCAGCTAGGTGGTGCAGTGGATAGAGCACTGGCCCTGGAGTCAGGAGTACCTGAGTTCAAATCTGGACTCAGACACTTAACACTTACTAGCTGTGTGACCCTGGGCAAGTCACTTAACCCCAATTGCTTCACTAAAAAAAAAAAAAGAAGAATGACTCCAGGCACTGTTGCCTCCTAATCTTTCTTGAAAATCTGGCCAGAGGGTCTGATTTGCTCAGAACCCTAACCATGTATCTTTACAGAGGAAGGGCTGGAGGGATTCTTGATCCTGGCAGAAGCCCCTGAGGCTTCCCTGGGAGGCAGTGTAAACTGTCACCAAGCTCTCACTGCTTCATTCCTGTGGGGGGGGAATCTGAAGGCGTTAGCAATCTGCCTGGATGGACTTCAGCCGGGAAGGGAGGGGTTCCCTAGAACTGGAGATGACGGGCCAGTGTCAGGAAGCAGCTGGAAGCATGACCTCCATTCAAAGGACTCTGTCTCTTGTCTCACCATTAGAGCTGATGATGGCTGTTGGTTGGGTCAATTTCCTGACGCGGCTGTAGGATCAGTTTTCTAAAGCATGACCCTCTCTCGAAAGTGCATCTGAGGAATTCATTGGTCCATCCAACAAAACTCAAGCAATTGGCAAGCATTTCTTAAGTGCATGCTCCGGGTCAGGCTCTGTTGGGGGGCTGGAGGTGCCATGACAAAAATAAACCTTTCCCTGCTTGCAAGGAGCTTCCCTACTATCAAGGCAAGCTCATGCGCACCCTATCCCTAAACGCAGCACAAACTCCAAGTAATACCAAGTAACAGAGGGGAGAAGGGCACCCAACCTAGGGGACTTGGGAAGGATCTTATGAAGAAGGAGGGGGAAGACTTTAAGAAACCAAGAGGGTCACAGGGTAAAAGAATCTTCGAGGGCACCTAGTCCAGTGTCCTCATTTGATGGATGGTGAGAGCAAGACTCAGTGAGATTGAATGACTTGCTTGCTCAACATTCCATCAGCTGTAAGCGACAGAACCAGTGTTCAGCTGGGTCCTGGGGCCCAGATGGGCTTGTCCCACAGCCCCAGGAGAGGTGGGAGAGGATCTCTGTGTGCCAGAAAGAGCAGTAGACCCTACCCTCAGAGGGCTTTCTTTCTCCCAGGGTCGAGCAATGTAATGACACAAATTCATACAGACACTCACACAAACAGACAGAGACACACACACATACACACAGAGGAAATACAAGGGGATATATGCAGATTCAGGAGCCACAATCAAGGAATGCTGCTTTAAGGAGGTGGCCATCAGAGCTAAGCTTTGAAGGGAGCTTGGCCTCCTAATGTTGGGGGGACGGACTTGTGACCTGGATGGGGGAGGCTATCTCACCCAAAGAATTGGAGGCTCATCACAAATCTTGTAAAATCAAAAGATTTATTAGGAGAGAGGGATATGTGGCCAGGGGACAGATCACAATGGAAAACTGATTGAGAGAAGACCTGGTCTTTTGTATGTTTACAAAATAAAAGGGAGAGAAGGGCAAGATAACTGGGAGGGGATCTTTGAATAATGGGGTGTCAGTAGGACATGCAGCATCCATCCATCCATGTTCTGCATATCATCCTGCAGACCTTGGTATTATCAGTGTACCAGGATCATGCTTGGCAACACCCATTCCTGAGGCAGGAGACAGAGCTGCCCATCCCTCGGGAAAGTTCATGGATTCCTTGGGGGCTGGGGTCCCTCATCCCATAACATTTAGAGGCAGAGGGGAGCAGAAGGGCATGGAAATGGAATGTTGTGTACAGGAAGCAGCCAGCAAGCTCGTAAACAGTGCCATGAAAAAGAGTAAACCAGGCCTGGGGAGAGAAGGAAAGGATTCTCTCTGAAGACCAGTGTTGGGAGGGCAGGGGCAGAAGCAGGTCAGTTCTGAAAGCCCCTTGAGTCATCTCAATCACACAGGAGGCAGCAGGAATAACAGAAAAGGTCAGAGGGCACAGCCATGGGGAATTAAAGAGATGGTGTAACCTCATCACCCGGGTGGGCACTGCCTCTGGTGTCTGGGAATGGTTTTCTTAAACGCAAATCCTGCCTGCATGAGACAGATGGGAAGAGATAACCATCATCGCTGGATGAATTAGCACTGCACACTGGGGCTCAGTCACATAGAAGGCTGCCTAGAATGTGTGTGTCCTGGTAACACTGTCACTCATTCGATAAATGAGTCCACTGGTCTTCCTACTTCGTGGACACAGATTAGGATGGCCAAGGGGCTCCCACTCTCCATTGGTCTCCAGTGGTCTAATTTCTGGCTCAGAATGGCACTGTTGGAGGCAAAGCAGATCATGAAGCTTCCTGGCTCTACACCAATGCTGTGTTCTACTGTGCAATAGAATTCATCCTAGAACCAGCTATGGAAGCATATTACTCTACCGGATGGTTGTGATGACAAGAATGTTTGCATTATCCTATCTCCAATCTCTTCATCTTTGCACAGGCTGTGCCCCCTTCAGGGGAGTCCTTTCTTCTCACTGCTGCCCTGGCCCCCTTCAAATCCAATTTCTAAGGCTACCCCTTTTAAGAGGTTTTGTCAGCTCTTCACTCTTATCGGGGTTGCCGTTATTACTGTTTTAAAAACTGTATTTCTTTATCTGTGAACATGTGAGAGAGGCACAATATTCTAAGTGGTTAGGGCACCAGACTTGGAGCCAAGAAAACCTGAGTCCTCACTCAGAAACTGGCTTTGGGACCCTGGGCAGGTCATTTTAATTCTCTGTGCCTCAGTTTCCTCATTTGTAAAATGAGGGGACTAGGCTTGTTCTCAAAGATGCCCTTCAGCTCCAAATATAGGATTCTGTGTTGGATTCCCTGGTAGAATCCAAGCTTATTGAGGGCAGAGACAGTCTCATTCTTGTATGTTTCCCAGTATTTAGCCCAGTGCCTGACACATAGTTGCTCAATCAATGTGTGTTCATGTTTCATTGAAATAAACAGGTAGACTTTTCTTTAAAGAGAAAGCACGACAGTTTTTGTTTTGTTTTCCCCACCTTGGGCAGCCTAATTGAAGAAATCTTTTGGGGAAATTTTGCAGCCAAGGAGACTGCAGCCTCCCTTTACCTTGTGCCTTTCAGGCTGAAGAAATTGTTAAATTCAGTGAAGTACAGTGGGTGATTGTCTCTTAATGGAGGGGTGGGGTAGGGAGAATATTTTGTCTTCTCATTCTAGTGTAATATTTTCATTTATCACCGATTCATGCAAATACTTGTCAAATGCACAACCATCCTCCTTAGCCAGCAGGCAAAGCAGATGGCTGGCTTTCTCAGACAAAGAATGCCTGATGTCCTCCAGGGAATTCTGAAGACCGCAAAAATAAGAATGACTGAAGTCTACACTCAGTAGCCTGTAATGACAATGGGAAGAACATAGCTTAGTGAGCCAATAGGGCAGAGGTGATTACCTGCTTGTGTGACCCTGGGACAGTCCCTTGATTTCTAGGTTCTTCATTTTCCTCACTTGTAAAATAAAGGATTGGAGTTAGAGATTTTCGAGGTCCCTTAGCGATCCAGGTTTAGAGGACCTATTTCAAACCCTGGCTCTACCATTTACTTCCTAAGTGACCTTGGGCTATCACTTCCCCTCCCTGGGGCTCATTTTCCTCATCAGTAAATTGAGAGGGCTCAACTACATGGCCTCTAAGTCTTCTTCCTGGACAAAGGTTCCTAGGGTCCCCAACTTAGTATATTTCACCAGCATTTTCACACAGAGTAGCCCTGGATATCTAGAGATCAATTTCCATCTTATAGTGTGATTCATGAAAAAAGCACGAGTCCCTTGCCTTCTCAGCCAAGTCTCCGTGTGGTTCTGTCTTCTTCATTTCAGTCACATTTTTCTCAAAGTTCAAGAGCGCTTCCATTTTGCCAACAGGCTCTTGCTCAAACACGCCGGAGGAAGCTGGGCTGCTGTGACTCAAACTCTTCACTGCCATTCTTGAGATGCTTGGAAGGCTGGAGGAGAGCCAGGAATTTCCAGGCACTCGGGACTGCAGGAGAAGATGTGGCGAAGAAGGAAACTATGTTGCATCTCCTCCCAACCCCTGAAAACAGGCATCTTCTGCAAGGTTAGTCCTGATGCTATTGTGGGGAAACTCCAGAAACCACTGCAAGGAGCTTTCCCTTGGTTAATGGGCTACTTCCTTGCAGGACATCAATCATCAGTAGGACATGCGGGACATACCTGGTCACTCCCAGCAGTCCAAGACCAGCACCATGCTTGCTGGGCTTTTCTCCAAGTCAACTCCCTCTCAGTCAGAAATGTCTCCTACTGGAGGATGGTCACAATCCAGTGTGTCACGGGGGACCTTTTTACCCAAGCACTTAATTCAGTTTTCTCGACATCTGTGGACATCAGCTACCCTTCAGAGATGAACCAAACTAAGCCCATGATTCATCCTTCCCTGGAATAAGCTACACTAATATCCCCTTCCCCCAACACAACTCTTTCTTGACAGTTAAGCTCTTGCCTATCCTTCAAGGACCAGCTTGAATGCCATTTCCTCCAGGAATCACTGGATTATAGACTTTGAGATGGAAGGAACCTAGGTTCAGAGGCTAAGAGCTAGATGAGATGCTGCAAGTCAGCAAATCCTTCCCATCCTTCATTTTGCAGAAAAGGGAAAAGACTTGTCCTGGATCCAACAGCTGGAAAGTAGAAGGACCCCAATCTTAACCTTTGGCTCCAAATCTATGGCTCTTCCCAGCACACTTTCCTGCCTCCTGTCTCCCTGAGAATCCCCACCCCCAATCTCTGACACCTGTCCCAAGGGCTCTGCCCTTGCTCACTCTGAATTCCAACAATCCTCACCTTGTCCTGCCCTGTGGTACCCATCATGCCCTGCAGCCTGGTATAGGACAGGATGTACTAGTCCTGAAGCCAACAAATCCAGGGATTGTATCTCTCTTTGCACACTCATTAGCTGTGTGACCCCAGCAAGCCCCTTCACCTCTTGGGCTTTTATTTATATATTTATTTGTTTGTTTTTTTGTTTAGGGCAATGAGGGTTAAGTGACTTTCCCAGGGTCACACAGCTAGTAAGTGTCAAGTGTCTGAGGCAGGATTTGAGCTCAGGCCCTCCTGAATCCAGGGCCGGTGCTTTATCCACTGCGCCACCTAGCTGCCCCTCGGGTTCTTTTTTTTCTCATCTGCCCTTGTCTCACAGAGCTTTAGGAGAAGCCAATGAAATAATGCGAAGTTATTTGGCTGATTCCAAAGTATTATGTAAATATACACTATTCTTATGTATTTAACCTTAGATGTTTCCATGGCTCAGCATTCTCTCTTCTCTCCTCTCCCCACCCCCACCCCACAGTAAGAAAGTATCATAGAATTGAGTGTTGGCCTTAAAGTCAAGAAGACTTGGGTTCAGATCCCACCTCTGCCACTTCCTAGCTGTGTGACCCTGGAAAAGTCACTTAACCTCTCTGAATCTCCATTTCCTCATCTGTAAAAATGGTGGAATAACACATGGAGTCCTAGCCTGGAAGGTTTGTCAGGCTCAAAATCAGATAACGGATGTAAAGTGCTAGAAAGGATCAGTGATTATTCTCACACCTCACATTCAGCAGATGGCTACCAAATGCTTAGTGAACTGAATTGATTATCATTTCCTTGTGTGTAGGAAACATAGCTGAATTGTCTCTTCCCTCCCCACCCTCAAGTGCTTAGCACAGGACTTTATATATAGTAGGTGCTCAATAAATGCATGTATTTTTAAAAGTTCTATAGGAAAAAAAAGAGAGAAAGATGCTAATCTTCTGTGGAGGGTAATAGAGGAAACAATCCTTGCAAGGCTGAGGATGAGGAGATGGCAAGCAAGCCTAAAGGGAGGCTGTGGGGTCCACTGAAGGGAGTGGACCACAGTGGGAAGATGACTGTATTTAGTGTGGGTGGATCTGGATTTGAATTCTTCCTCTTCTTCAGTCTATGGGATTTGGGGCAAGTCACTTCTCTCCGGTCTCAGCTTCCTCATTTTCCAATGCAAGACTGGATTCAACTTAAACATGAATTAAGCACCCAGTGTGTTCCAGGACTTGTGCTACAGCTGGGGATGGATGCAAAGTTGAAAACAAATCATTCTCTGCCTTTGGGTGGTTTATAGTCTCCTCAGGAGGTAAACCATGCACAGACAGGCAAGTAAGAAAGAGATGATTTGTGGTATGGGTCTGGGCTAACTCAGAAGTTCTCATCCAAAGGATGGACACACCAAAGAAGTAATGGGAGATCAGGGGTGCTGGGACAGAGAAAAGTCCAGAAGTCAGGACCACCACCCCTTGTACAAGCCTTTCCCAGTCCCCCAAAGGACCTCTCCATTGTCAGGTGGTCACCCCATCCAGCCTCTGTAAAAGCTTTGGCCTTTCTTCTGTTCTGGGAGGAGGTCGTCTCTAAGCTATCTCCTTCCCTTGAGGCTGTCTTTGACTTTGCTCTTGGTCACTTTCTCTAGCACCCAAATAAAAGACCATTTTAATTCAATTTGGACTGTGTTAGAGAGCTGCTGTAATTTTTACCAAGCAATGCTTAAGGACACTAAACACCCATTTCCCTCTCAACAATTTGAAAATGAAGAGGGGACTGGCACTTTGGGAAGGGGGGAGATGTAGGATTGGGAAAGGTTTCAAGGAATGGGGACACCTGTCTTGAAGGACGTTAGGAGGGAGGTGAAAAGAGAGCATAGTCCAGGCATCTGAAGGGTCCTTTCCAGCGCTTAATTCTAGGATATTTGTTAAGGGATGGGGATAATTGAGACTTGGAGATTTTGGTTTTGAGACTACCGTGAATTGCATGAAGTATTAGAATAACAGTGGCTGTAAAAGATTGGGTAAAATGTCTCTGCTTAGACTGTATATATGTGTCTGGCACAAGATACGTGGTATCAGGCCTAAACCCTGAGATGTTGCTATTCCTCTGAGGCTCTTTTAGAGGCAGTGTAGTCATCATTTGTGAGAAATGAGGCTTCTGACATATACAATTATGCAAGAAAAGTTACCAAATACTGCCCTTTGACCCAGAGATCCCATTTGACGGACTCTATCCTAAGGAGATAATTGACAAGAAGAAAAGACCCATAGATTCAAAAAATGTCCCCAGCAACAGTACTGGTGATAACAAAAAACTAGAAACAAAAATAAGAGCTTAAAATGTGGAGAATGAAATGACACTGTGCTAGAAGTATGAACAAATAGGAAGGTTGTGGAGAAACATCAGAAAGCTGTTATGTACTGATGAAAAGAGCAAAAATGAAGTGCATAATGACTGTATTATACATTAACACAATATATGCTATAATATATAATATGTATACTATAATATACACAGTGAAGATACTAGACATTGTTGTCATATGTCCTCTATTTTTTTTTATGTATGAGGTATTTTATTTTTTCCATTACATGTAAAGATAGTTCTCAACTTTTGTTTATACATGCTTTACAATTTCAGATTTTTCTCCCTCCCACCCCTCCCTCCCCCCTCCCCTAGACAGCAGGTAATCTGATATAGGTTATATCTATATATCTCTATACATATACATATATATATATACACACACATATATATATATACACATAATAACATTAATCCTATTTCTGCATTAATCCTGTTACAAGAGAAAGAATCAGAGCAGTGATGCAAAACCTCAAAATAGAAAGAAAAAAAAAAACCAACAGCACCCAAAACAAAAGAAATAATATGGTTCAATCAGCATCTATACTCCACAGTTCTTTCTTTCTTTTTTTTTCTTGGATTTGGAGGTCCTCTTCTATCATGAGTTCCCTGGAACTCTTCTGTACCATTGCATTGGTGAGAAGAATATAGTCCATCACAGTAGATCAACACTCAATGTTGATGATACTGTGTACAATGTTCTTCTGGTTCTGCTCATCTCACTCATCATCAGCTCATGCAAGACCCTCCAGGTTTCTCTGAACTCCTCCTGCTCATCATTTCTTACAGCACAATAGTATTCCATTGTATTCATATACCACAACTTGTCCAGCCATTGCCCAATTGATGGGCACCCCCTCAACTTCCAATTCCTTGCTACCACGTAAAGAGCACCTATAAATATTTTTGTACATGTGGGTCCCTTTCCCCCTTCCATGATTTCTTTGGGCAAAAGACCTAAAAGTGGGATTGCTGGGTCAAAGGGTATGCACAGCTTTATAGCCCTTTGGGCATAATTCTAAATTGCTCTCCAGAATGGTTGGATCAGCTCACAGCTCCACCAACAATGCATTAGTGTTCCCATTTTCCCACAGCCTCTCCAACATTTATTATCTTCCTTTTTTGTCATTTTAGCCAATCTGATAGGTGTCAGGTGGTACCTCAGAGTTGTTTTAATTTGCATCTCTCTAATCATTAGAGATTTAGAGCATTTTTTCATATGGGAATAGATAGCTTTGGTTTCTTCATCAGAAAACTGCCTGTTCATATCCTTTGACCATTTCTCAATTGGGGAATGACTTGGATTCTTATAAATTTGATTTAATTCCCTATATATTTTAGAGATGAGGCCTTTATCAGAAGCACTGGCCTCAAAAATTGTTTCCCAGCTTTCTGCCTCCCTTCCAATTTTGGATGCATTGCTTCTGTTTGTACAAAAATTTTTTAATTTAATATAATCAAAATCATTCATTTTGCATTTTATAATATACTCTATCTCTTGTTTGGTCAAAAACTGTTTTCCTTTCCAAAGATCTGATAGGTACACTATTCCTTTCTCTCCTAATTTACCTATGGTATCACCTCTTATGTCTAAATCATGTATCCACTTTGACCTTATTTTAGTATAAGGTGTAAGATGTTGGTCTATGCCTAATTTCTGCCATACTATCTTCCAGTTTTCCCAGCAGTTTTTGTCAAATACTGAGTTGCTATCCCAGAAGCTGGAGTCTTTGGGTTTATCAAACACTACATTACTAGTGTCATTTACTACTGCATTTCCTGAGCCTAGCCTATTCCATTGATCTACCACTCTATTTTTTAGCCAGTACCAGATAGTTTTGATGACTGCCGCTTTATAGTAAAGCTCCAGGTTTGGTACCGCTAACCCACCTTCCTGTGAATTTTTTTTTCATTATTTCCCTGGATATTCTTGATTTTTTGTTTTTCCAGATGAATTTTGTTATTATTTTTTCTAGCTGTATAAAATAATTTGTAGGTAGTCTGATTGGTATGGCACTGAATAAGTAAATTAATTTAGGCAGTATTGTCATTTTTACTATATTAGCTCTGCCTATCCATGAACAATTGATAAATGTCCTCTATTTTTGAAGAGGACCGATTGCATTTACTTGCACATGGATTGGATTCAGGTGAGGCAGAGCTGCACAGAGTCATAGGCCTCACTCTTTTCCAGAGTCATCAAAGTTCGATGGCAGGACAAAAGTCAAAACTGGGGCTGCATCAATTGGGGAATGGCTGGACAAGTTGTGGTATATGAATACAATGGAATACTATTGTGCTGTAAGAAATGATGAGCAGGAGGAGTTCAGAGAAACCTGGAGGGTCTTGCATGAGCTGATGATGAGTGAGATGAGCAGAACCAGAAGAACATTGTACACAGTATCATCAACATTGAGTGTTGATCTACTGTGATGGACTATATTCTTCTCACCAATGCAATGGTACAGAAGAGTTCCAGGGAACTCATGATAGAAGAGGATCTCCAAATACAAGAAAAAAAAAAAAAGAACTGTGGAGTATAGATGCTGATTGAACCATACTATTTCTTTTGTTTTGGGTGCTGTGGTTTTTTCTATTTTGAGGTTTTTCATCATTGCTCTGATTTTTTCTCTTATAACATGACTAAATATATATATATATAAAACCTATATCAGATTACCTGCTGTCTAGGGGAAGGGGGAGGGAGGGGAGGGAGGGGAGGGAGAGAGAAAAATCTGAAATTAGAAAGCTTGTATAAACAAATGTTGAGAACTACCTTTACATGTAATGGGGAAAAAATAAAATACTTTATTAATTAAAAAAAAAAACAACTGAGGCTGGCTCAGGATGCAGTGGATAACCTTGGTGTTTCCAGTGTCTGACCAAATCCCAAGCGCTCCACAGAGCCTGCTTCAGCTGCCTTCATGGCTGTTAGAAAATGTTCTCATCCAGCTAATCCAGTAGGGAAAGTTTTCACATGCTTATCTCCCTAACTCACCATCAGTTGGCCCTCAAGCTGGTTCAGCCCCTCTGCCAAGACAGTTTACGAGGATGTGGCCACCGTGCATGCTACAGCTTCTTGGAGCCACAGGCAAGAGATGGGTAGACACCGAAGGTGGATGAGCAGCTTTTCCTGAAAAGGCTCATCAGCCTTCACACCCCATACAGCCCACCTACATACTGTACCATATACAAAATGAAGTTGAATCCACACTGAGAAGCAAAAAAATTAACTAACAACAATGGTCCCTGAGAGTACATACTGATAAAATAAAGGACTGCTCTCTCCTCTAAAGGCAGAGAAAAGAACTGTGAATTCTGAATTAAGTGACTAGGGTTCAAATCCTGGCTTCCCTGCTTTCTATATGTATGTGATCTAGGGCAAAATATTTAACCTTTGCCAGACTCAGTTTTCTCCTCTGTACAATGAGAGGGTTGGACTTGCTGACCTCTGAAGTCACAGAATCATAGATTTAGAACTGGAAGCCTCATGAGAGGCTCTGTATACCTCTCCCCTCCTTTTACAAAGGGGGAAACTGAGTCCCTAAGAAGATAAATCATGAGGCTGTGGTAAAACAGCTTGTAGATGATGTCTGAGGTCTCCTGACTGCTAGTCAATTGCTTTCCTTTCCAGTTCAAAGTCAGTGATCTTCTCCATGAATGACCACTAAACAATGTTATCACTACAGATATGCTTTATGGAAAGGATTGTGAGGATGTTTGTTGCAGTCTCTGTTATAGGAGAACAAAAAGTATCCATATGTTGTTCTAAAAGGAAACAGTGTTTCTTTGACTTCAACAAAGGACTCCCATTGTTATGGGGATTGTGGCCACAAAATGTTATCTCATTGACTGATTCTCTGGAATCAAGCAGGCAAGAACACTTGTTCCTTTTTAATCAGTAAGGAAAGTGGAGTCCAGAATGCCTAAGCAATGTACACGAGGTCACACCATTTCCAAGCAGCTGAGCCTCATTCCAACTCAGCTTTTCACCCTATAATTTCCCCCAGAGAATAGACGAGTGCTAGTGGAGGGAAACACCCCATGGTGTCCGAAATGAGCATTTCTCAGGTAACTCCATCCTATATGAGAGGGGCAAGAAAACAGGCCGGAAGTGCCCTTGAAGAAGGTCAGAATTCTGGACCCTGGTAGCAACATGTCCTAATCAGATCCTCCCAGGTTTAAAACCAGGGAGACACGAGTTCAAATCTCACCTCCCACATTTGGTAGTTTGGCACTGTTTGACCTGCCTCAAGGCCAGTGGTTTGCCCCTTCAATACGGACTCTGGAGCCGAGGCTAGAAGGGGGCTGGAGAGAGACAGAGTTAGAAGCAGGTTCAGACTCCATGGCCTCTGAGATCTCTTCTAACTCCAACCTGAGAAAGATAAACTCATGTCTTTTTTTTAATGTAATAAACATTTCCAATTTTTATCCCTCCTTCTCTCCCTCCCCTCTCCCCTCCATGAGGTGGCAAGCATTCAGATATGGGTTACACATGTATGATTATGTAAAACATGACCATATTTGTCATTTTTAATAAGAAAACTTGGGGCAGCTAGGTGGTGCAGTGGATAGAGCACTGGCCCTGGAGTCAGGAGGACCTGAGTTCAAATGTGGCCTCAGACACTTAATACTTACTAGCTGTGTGACCCTAGGTAAGTCACTTAACCCCAATTGCCTCACCAAAAAGAAAGAAAGAAAGAAAGAAAGAAAGAAAGAAAGAAAGAAAGAAAGAAAGAAAGAAAGAAAGAAAGAAAGAAAGAAAAGAAGAGAAAACTTGATTAAAAGTAAAAAATGAAAGAAAGTGAAAAATAGCATGCTTCAGTCCATTCCATCAATATCAGTTCTTTCTTTGGAGGTGGATAGTATGTTTCATCAATAGTCCTTTGGGACTGTCTTGGATCATTGTATTGTTGAGAATAGTAAGGTCAAAGTTCTTCAGCAAATAATATTGCTGCCTCTGTACACAATGCTCTTTTTTGGTTCTGCTCACTTCACTCTCCATCACTTCATACAAGTCTTTCCAGGCCTTTCTGAAGTCATCCTACTTGTCATTTCTTATAGCACAATAATATTCCATCACCATCATGTGCCACAGTTTGTTTAGCCATTCCCCAGTTGATAGACATTTGTTTGATTTCCAATTCTTAGCCACCACAAAAGGAGCTGCAATAAATATTTTTGTACAAATAGGTCTTTATCTCTTTTGGAGGATTTCTTTGGGATATAAACTTAGCCGTGGTATTGCAGGATCAAATGTGCACCGTTCTAGAGCCTTTGGGGCATAGTTCCAAATTGCTCTCCAGAATGTTTGGATCTTTTCACAATTCCACCAAGAGTGAATTTGCATCCCAGCTTTCCCACATCCCCTCCAACATCCATTTTGGTTTTGGTTTTGTTATATTTGCCACTCTGATAGGTGTAACTCATGTCTTAAGGCAAGATTGCTTATTCTAATGACTAAGTAGAAATTTGGGGCCCCCAGGGCCACTGTGAGCAAATGGCCTCTTGCCAAGGAGTTTGAGATTTCAGCTCCATTCCCTTGTCCTCCATTCTCCACGATAGCCTATTGGCAGAGAGACCATGTAGTCCGACAGCCATGTTGCAAAGGGATCTTGCCAAGGTCACATGGTGAGGCAATGGAAAAGCTCTTTGGGCTCTGAGGACAACGAGGCGGCGCCTCCTACATAGGAAGGAGTAACCTTCACTATCTCCCATTTGTCGGTTTGTTTGTGTGTCTCATGTGCATTTGTGTGTCTGATAAATGTTGTCATTGTGTGTATGATCTACGATATTTTCGGTTGTAACTCATAAAGCCTTAGAGTTTGAATTTGGCACTGGCATGTCAACTTTCTGCTAGGCGTTCACAGCTTTAGACGAACGTTGGAAAAGCTGTTGTGTTACTTGGGGCTTCTTAAAGTAATGTCGGCAAAGGCTCTCTTAATCTGTAAATTAACTCTTCAAATCCTACAAGGTTGAGCTGTAAGACAACTAGAAGGATGAGTTATTGTATAAAATTCACATATCTTCTTGTGCTATCCAAATTGAGAATGATTTACCTTATGAAACATGCCATTTCCTGTCAACATTAAGAAGGCTGCTGCAGGGGCAGCTAGGTGGCACAGTGGATAAAGCACCGGCCTTGCATTCAGGAGGACCTGAGTTCAAATCTGACCTGAGACATTTGATACTTACTGGCTGTGTGACCCTGGGCAAGTCACTTAATCCCCATTGCCCTACCAAAAAAAAAAAATAAGGCTGCTGCAAAAGGGAAAAAAGCCTGAATATTTTTAACCTCAACTTGTTCTGTGTAAAGCATAGAGCAAAAGCAAAATGCCACTAAATTAAGATCACCTGATTGGGAATTAACTGGTTTCCTTTCAAGTTTTAAAATCCCTCATATTGTTTTAAGGTGTTGTGCTTAGAGTGAATAATTTGATAACTATTAAAAGGGCAATGAATGAGTTAGGAAGCTGTTGGTCTATTGACCATGTGTTGTGAAGCATTAATTTATACTGTTAACTAAGCTATTTGGAGATATATATATATATAATTTATTTTATATTAATTATATTTTATATTTAATTTATATCTACACACACACACACACACACACACACACACACACACATATATATATATATATATATATATATATATATATATATATGGGAAACAGAGAGACTTTTTCTCTCTCTCCCTCCTTCCTTCCCTGATGCTGACTACAGCAATATCAGGGGACTTGGTGAGAGAGAATAAGTCCAGAGCATTTTATATGATTAGTGAAAGCAAGTAGAAAGAAAGTTGTACCCTGTTTGTACAGACAGTGTGGACAGAGAACTTGAAAGTAAGTTAGGAAACTTTTGAGAGACAAAAAAGAAGTGTACTTTCACTTTAAGTGCTTGCCTGCAATTAAAAAAGTTTGTGAATGCCAGAAGAACACAAAAGTAATTGAGTTTGATTGTAACATCTAGTTGGATATTTACAGTCTTGCAAACTAAAGTACTGGTCAATTTTAAAGTAATTTTTAAATTGATATGTATGGTTAAAATTAGAAACAACGGTAAATTATATGAGATTCTTACCCATTTTTGTTATAGGCTATGAAATTCCTAAACAAGGAATGATCTTATTGAGAATTTATGTTTGCTTATATAGAAGTAATTTCTAATGATTGATCTTTACACCAAGATAAGTTTAAAATCAATAAGAAGAAAAGGGGGGAAAAGTGAAATATGTGAAACCTCTTACATGTGTGTGTCTCCTGGTAAACATTTTTTGCTCATTACAACTCCATGAGAGTAGAAATTTGCTATTTAAGATAAAATATTTGGGGACTGTAATTGATACTGTTTTGAGTTTTGAATTTAGGTGTAGTTGTCTGATGGATCATTACGTCAGTAATCCACGACTTGAGAGAATGCCACAAGTTACTCAGAGGGAATATGCTGCTACAGGTGGAGGAGGTATCTGGGGGGGAAAAACTGAGAGGACGATCTTGGTCTCACCTAAGGTAGAATCCTTCTGGCTTAAGTTTCCCCATTGTATTCCTGCTAAACAGGAAAAGTTTCCCATATGGCTATTCCTGAATCTATCTGGCTATGAGGTAAAATTATTACTGCATGACTAGTTGTTACTTGTGATTCTTACCTGAAATCAAACAGAGCTAAGGATGCTTTATCCTGGCTGTTATTTATAATGATGTCCCCACTTTTTTCTTTTATAGCAGATTTCTATAACCAGAGTGAGTGGTCAGTAGAAGAAATGAGCACAATTAAAGGATGTAAGATCTTACTTTGGTTGCCAGATCCGTTAACCTGTCCATCATAGTTCTGGCCCCCTTGCACCCCAACCCCTAAGAAATCCTTGAAATATCCCAAGGGAAAAGCAGCTCTACCCCCCCCCCACAGGAATGGGTATTGCCAAGCATGACCCTGACCCTGGTATGCTAATTATTTTAAAAGATTTGTGATGAGCCTCCAATTCTTTGGGTGAGTTAGCCCCGCCCCCCTCCAGCTTGCAAGTCCCCTCAACAGAGATACAAAATTGTAATTATAGGTTTGTGAAAATAAAGAGGCATTTTTTTTTACCAACCAAATTCACAGTTATCATTAAGTAGGTCCGTAATTCTATCCCCTCATTTTGCAGAAGAGGAAAATAAAGAAGGCTCAAGACAGTCATGCCAAGCCCTCACAGAAAATAAATAATTAAGCTCAAATTTGAACCCAGGTCCTTGGATTCCAGGTTCATTGCTTATCATATTCAACCCTACTGTCTCAGGGACTAAAAGGTTTCTGATAAGACCCTGCAAAGAACCCTCATGGAACTGACATCATTCCAGATGATTTCAGAATAACCCTGGAAACCCTTATATAAACTGATATAAAGCGAAGTAAACAGAACCAGCAGAACATTGTACACAGTATTGTACAATGATCAATTTTGAATGACTTAATTATGCTCAGCAATACAATGATCCAAGACAATCCCAGAAAACTCATGATCAAACACGTTATCTACATCCAGACAAATAACTAATATTGTCTGAACATAGACTGAAGCAGGCTATTTTTCACGTTCTTCCTTCCTTCCTTCCTTCCTTCCTTCCTTCCTTCCTTCCTTCCTTCCTTCCTTCCTTCCTTCCTTCCTTCCTTCCTTCCTTCCTTCCTTCCTTCCTTTCTTTCTTTCTTTCTTAGTCTTCTTGTACAAATGACTAAAATGGAAATGTTTCATATGATTGAACATGTATAACCTATATCAGATTGCTTACTGACTCAGGCAAGGAGAGAAGGGAAAGGAAAGAGAAAGGGACAGAATTTGAAACTGAAAACTTTTTTTAAAATGTTAAAAATTATTTAACATGTAATTGGGAGAAAATAAAATATTATTTTTAAAAGTTTGAAAAAATTTTGAAAAAAAATTATTGAGAACTTCCCCTAAGAGTTTTGGTTTCTCTGGGCTATAACCATCAATCTTTACATTATTAGAAATAAAAATATCTTCATGTTATTATAAAGGTAGTTTAGACCTCATGGACCACATCTTGGAGGCGCCCCCCCCCCTCCCGGGACAGAGCTCTGTCAAAAAGTCTTTCTGATGCCTCTTCACCAATCTTGTGGTCAAGGAGGGTAATGATGCTCTGTTTCTCTAAACATTGAATGTGTCAAGACCCTTGTTACAAAAAATACTCCCAAACTTAAGAATACCAGGTTGCATGAAGAAGTTCTTGAGCTCTCCTACCCTGTGTGCAGTGGGAGATTCTCTCTGGGTTTGCTCAGATGTGGATCTGTCTGAAGGGCATTCCCTGCCCTCAGCACAATCCCACAATTCCATTCTGCAGAGGGGATAAATTGCTAACAGACTCTCAGTGCCAACTCTTCCTGTATCACAGTTTCAACACACCAAGGTAATGAATATTCAGAATTAGGATAGTATTTGAGAAAGATGATTTGGACAGAGGCCTTTGTTAGCTAGGGAAAGCAAATTGAAATCATTTCCAAGAAAAAGATCTGTTTAACATCTCAGGTTTCCCAAAATATGTGCTTATATATATATACACACACATGTGTACACATATATACATATATACATGCATATATACATACCTAATATACCCGTAAAGACATGTACATGCATACATAGGTACATATATGTCAAACAAATTAAATAGATGCATTAATTAAGCAAATACTTAACCAATTAATTTTAAAAAAAACTTGAAAGCTAGGACTCTGAGCTCTATTTGTTGAGATGGCATTTGATAAGGGCTTTGAGCCCACGTCAAGAGAGTCTTGGTTGAAGGAAACACAGGCTCTTTATCCTGGAGACAAGAACACTAAGTAGAGGCAGTGAGGGAGACACATGACCCTGGACCTGGAGCTGGAAGGAATTTCAGAGACCACCTGGTTCAACCTGCTCATTTTACAGATAGGGAACAGGCACCCAGAGGTAAAGGGAAATGAGCAGGGTCACACAACTAGGAAGTGGCAGACCTCCCCTTCAAACCCGAGTCCTGAGATTCTCGGTTCTGCTCTCCCTGCCTTCAGCCACAGGGCCTCTGTGGTAATGATCTCCTAGAAGGAAATGTAGATTGTGGGCAGAACCAGCAGCAGCTGGAGCACTTGCAAGGAGTCAAAAGTCAGCTTGATGTCCTTTCCTAGCAATGAGAGCTGGCCCCAAATGGCCTGGGCAGCCTCTGGCAGGAGCAGGCTCCCAGCCTTCTCTCCAGATGTCTTCCTGCAGAGCCTGGACTACGCCCCATCAGCTGTGTGGTCAGGGGATCTTGGTCAGGCATGTTTTACACCGGAGGCTACCCTGGTCTCAGGAGGTCTATCCTGGGGCTCTGTGACCCTTACATATGAGCCTTTACCAGAGGAAGGCCTCCCAAGAGTCCTCAGTCTTAAATAAGTCCCCTATAGGGACAGTGAAAACACGCCTGTGAGCTTCTGACAGAGCAGGGACTGACCCTGAACCCTCGGATTTTAACCCCCCAAACTCAGGTATGAGGCAGAGCTATCTGGGGGTGCTCATGGCAAAATGAAATCCCTTTCCACAAGGGAGGAGCAGGCCTGACCTGGCAGCTGTGCTTATCTGTACCCATCTAGCCATGGGGTGATGTGTGTTTGCCCAGCACCAGCTGCAGTGAGCAAAGGTGTTTGGGTCTGTTTCAATGGCAAAGGAGAGATCATTTCAAAACAAGTTTCTGTTTCACCAAGGCATATGCAGATGACAAGGGATTGCAGAAATGAAATTACTGGCAAGAGAGGTGCTAGTAAACACTGAAGTTCCCTTCACCTCCCCAGCCACTCCCCACAGGTGCCCAGCTCTTTCCCATTAACCCCACCCCTTTTCCTTTTCTCTTCCTCCCTCCCTCCCTTCCTTTCTTCTCTCACTCCTTTAGTCTTTCTCTGCTTTACTTCTCTTTATGTATATGTGTGTATACACACAAACACATGTATGCATATGCATATATACATAGATATATCAGATGTATTTACAAACATCATTCTAAGGATTGCCAAAAGGATCAATGAAACACACCAAAAGGTTAATATTCCCAGATCTAACCCAAATTCCTCATTTCATGGATGGCTAAACTAAGATTCAGTGGTTAAAAGTGACCTTCTAGGTTGAACTTGGCCTCTTCCAACTCTGAGTTGTATATTATGGAATTGTCCTGCATTGGGATTGAGGAGTACTCAGGTACTCCTGACTCCGGGGCCAGTGCTCTATCCACTGTGCCACCTAGCTGCCCCGAGGGGTCACCCTACCCCTAACCCTACCCCATCCTGTAGGTGAGGTCCCATTCTAACCCCAATTCTATTCTCAATAATTCCTCAATAAATTGATAAACCCAACATTTTCCCACACCTGTGCCCAGGTGAGACTTTGTCCCATATAACCACCCTTAGAGTCGATAAATAAGTGCCAGTCCCATAGTAGCATTTGCTTCCTTTTCTTTCCTTACATCTAAGACATCTTCAAAATCTTTAATAGCAGGAGTCAAATTATCCAATTATCTAGTTAATCACTTCAATACTGCATAGTTCTGTCTTTTTTTATGAATGAGTTCACACATACACTCACACACATACAAAAATTACACACAGATATACACACCCTCACCCTCACACACACACACACACACACGCCTCAGCCTTCCTAGAACTTTTTGGACATTCTTGAAGCATTTTCATGACCTCAGATTTCCTCTCTTTACAGCCAACCTGGTCCTGAGCTACTCTAGATATAGTTTTATGTCATCCCAGGCATCTGGTCCAACTCAGGGTCCACTGTACCATGTCAAATCTATCAAGAGCTCAAGGTTCCTTCCATGACATGATGAGGCATCAAAGCAGCTGCAAGAGCTGCTCCCTGAACTTTGGGCAAATCCCGCCCCACGTGATCAAGCTGTTGTGGTTGGAGTTCTGATGCTTAAGGAAAAGCGCCATTGGATCATCCCAGTCAGGAAGGGAACAAATGCTGATAGAATCCATTTTTCTACATGGGAGCAGAGGGGATGTCAAGCCCCCAAGTATACAGACATATGGGCGAAACTGAAAGTATGGGATCAAAAGATTCCAGACTACCCCCTAGCTATAATTTATTCTTTCTTCTTTCTACACTTCTTTTCATCTACAACACAATTTAAAGGTTTCTCTAAAAGTAAAAAAGTCATTAAGTTTCTCTCCTATCATCTAGTTTCCCCAAACTCCTGCTCCATTTCCCACCAGCTCAGAATTATGAAGAGGGGTGCACCTATTTGTGAATAGGGATGGAGAGAGAGTCCACTAATTGAGTCTCCCTATTAACTGTAAAGAATTAATATACATTTCTTTTATGTCTTAATAAAATTCTTGTGCTATTGGTTTGGTTCTCTTAGTAAAACAGTATTTTATGAATGGTCTTAGAGACAATATTTTCAGAATTGATTAATCAAAACAGATAAATTGAAACTAGGAAAATTAACCAGAAGCTGCCAAGCCAAAGTTCTTAAAGTTTTTAGGGACTGTCCAAGAATAGCAAGTTGTACATAATAGGTTTGCAATTTCATGTGCAATCATCTTTATTATTATTATTATTCTGTTATCGAAGAGCTTGTTTTATTCCACATGTTAAAAACTAAATGAAAAGAAAAAAATAGAAAAAATGGTTCTAAAAAATAAGGATTCTAGCTCTTTTATTCATCATCCCTCCATCACAATTCTCAGACCCCCATCTCATCCATCCCCATCTCAGCCCTCACAAGGTCACCAGCAGAGTTCATCACTTATTCCCTGGTTTACTGTAAGTCCCCTAAGTGCCTCCCTGCCTCCAGACTCTCCCCTCTCCAATCTATCCTCCTTATGGCTGCCAAAGTGATTTCCTAAAGCATGGCCCTGACCTAGTCATTGCTCTATAGAAAATGTTGCAGTCGTTTCCAGTTGTTTTTAGTCTACAATACGACCTCCCATCAGACATTCCAAGTCCTTTGCAGAGTGGTTGCAAATGACCTCTCAAGGCTTTCTCTGCAGTACTCTTTAATGTACTCTAAATTCCTGGCAAACCGGTCTACTGCTAGTCACCAGAAATGACCATCCCTTTCCTGTCTTCATGCTTTTGGAAAAGCTATTCTGCATTCCTAAAACACACATTCTTCTTACTTCTATTGTACCTAGCAAAATCCTTAATTCCTTTAGGGTTCAGGGTGTGTGGCATCTCCTAAATGAGCCCCATACAAACTCTCCCTTCCCCAGAAGGTCAGAGAGCTCCAAAGTGGTCTTCACCTACCAGATTCCAACACTTTACTCACATTTCTTTACTGTAGTGGGAGCTAAATGGTCACCTATCTGGGTGCACTTGAATGGGGTGGCAATCTTCTATGCAGGGCCTTCCAAAGACTGCCTGATAGACTTGGTGGAGGGATCATTTTTAATGTTTTTTTTTGTTGTTTTTAAGTGAGGCAATTGGGGTTAAGTGACTTGCCCAGGGTCACACAGCTAGTAAGTGTTAAGTGTCTTAGGCTGGATTTGAACTCAGGTACTCCTGACTCCAGGGCTAGTGCTCTATCCACTGTGCCACCTAGCTGCCCCAAGGGCTCATTTTTGCAAACTGTTTCCTCTCCCAAAGCATAATGTCCCAACACGCAGTATTTGTGCTTCTATAAAGCCCAGAGTGTTTGGCTAAGTGCATTGATGTTTTCTCTCTTCTGAAGGACTCTGGAATCACATGGGGATATTGTAAGAGTTGCTCCCTCTAAGAATATAAAATAATTGTTAAAATGTATGAAAACCATTTATAGCAGCTCTTTTCATGGTGGCTAAGAACTGGAAATCAAAGGGATGTCCATCAATTGGGGAATGGCTCAACAAACTGTGGTATATGATGGTGATGGAATATTATTGTGCTATAAGAAATGACAAGCAGGATGACTTCAAAAGGCCTGGAAAGACTTATATGAACTGACGCATAGTAAAGTGAACAGAACCAGGAGAACATTGTACAAAGTAACAGTAATATTGTTTTATGAAGAATTTTAAATGACTTAACTATTCACATAATACAATGATCCAGGACAATCCCAAAGGGCTAATGGTGAAGCATGTTATCTACCTCCAAAGAAAGACCTGATTTTGATGGAACACAGATTGAAGCATGTTGTTTGTCACTTTCTTTCATTTTTTAATTCAAGTTTTCTTATACAAAATTATTAATATGGTAAGCTCTTATATAATTGCATATGTATAACCTAAATCTAATTGCTTGCCACCTTGGGAGGGAGGGAGAGAAGGAAGGGAAGAAGGGATAGAATTTGGAATTCAAAACTTTGAATAAAAATGCTTATTTTTTTTAAATAGGGTCAAAATGTATTAAAATCAACAAAGATAATGAATTCAAGGAACCTGAGTGCTTGGGGAAGCAAGGACTACACATAATGAAGTACAATTCCAAAATCCTCTTCCTTGGTGCAGAGATCCCATGAGATCATGTCTTAATCATTGAAAAACAAATGGAGACCCTTGGAGCAATGGAATATTACTTTTCTTTCTTAACAGTTTGTCCTGCCTTTTTGGAAAGTCCCCCTCTGTTTTTTATGCTTAGAAGGGTCAGAACTTAATGTTCTTTTTTTGTTTGTTTGTTTGTTTGCTTTTTTGCAGGGCAATGAGGGTTAAGTGACTTGCCCAGGGTCACACAGCTAGTTATGTGTCAAATGTCTGAGGCCAGATTTGAACTCAGGGAGTCCTGAATCCAGGGCCAGTTGCTTTATCCACTGCGCCACCTAGCTGCCCCAGAACTTAATGTTCTTACCACAATACTTGAAAGTTCTTTTGCATTTTTGATGGTTGTTATAACTGAATGAAGCTTATGTGACCATCCCATTCACAGCACTAGAAGGGTTTCTGAAAGGAAATGATGGAGCAGATCTTTGTGGTTGGATCATAGATTTTTGTTCTGTCAACATGTCCCTCAGTCAATGGGTCAATAATGCTAGTTGACTGACTTACTGACTTCACCAGATTGATTTCTATGAACTTCCTTCCCAACATAGATTGGAAGCTCCACAAGAGAGAGATGTTGTGGGGGCAGCTGGTGATACAGTGAATTAAGCACTGGCCCTGGATTCAGGAGGACCTGAGTTCAAATCTGACCTGAGACATTTGACACTTATTAGCTATGTGACCCTGGGCAAGTCACTTAACCCTCATTGGCCCAGAAAAGAGAGAGAGAGAGAGAGAGAGGGAGGGAGGGAGAGAGAGGGTTTTCTTTAAATCTTAATAAAAAGATAAATGCCATAGCCACCAGAAGTATCCAAAATCAGAATCACAGGGCAATGGGATGCCTCAGGGTTTCATAGGATCAAAGATTTAGGGCTGGAAGAGACTTTGGAGGTGACTGAATCCAACACTCCCAAATGATGAGCTCAAGGCCCTGAGGGGTGAAGAGCGCCTGAGGCAGGATTTGAACTCAGATATTCCTGAATGAATAAATGATTCCCCAAAGTCATAGTGATCCAAAGTCCAAGTCTTTATCCATTATGCCACATGCTTCAGGGGCATGTGTCAATCGATCAATCAATCAATATACATTAAGCACCTTCTATGTGCCACGCACTGGGCTAAGTGCTGGGCATACAAAAAGAGACAAAAGGAGCTTGCAATTTAATGGGGGAGAGAACATGCAAACAAAATATACAAAGCAAGCTCTCTACAGGACAAACAGGAGATAATTAACAGAAGGGAGGGACTGGAAGTAAGGAGTCTTGGGAAGATTTGAGTTGAACCCAGTGGCCACGGAGATTCCTTCACATTTGGAGGTTCTGTGCCCTCTCCTATGTCCTCTCCCAACACCTAAAGCAATGTTCTTACACACTCTAGGCATTCAAAATATTCTCTTGAGTAACTGATCTCCCT
The DNA here is from genome assembly GCF_019393635.1 of Dromiciops gliroides. Lineage (NCBI taxonomy): Eukaryota > Metazoa > Chordata > Mammalia > Microbiotheria > Microbiotheriidae > Dromiciops > Dromiciops gliroides. Next base: position 491,158,372 of record NC_057864.1, on the reverse strand, counting down.
AAGATCACAAATAGCTGAAGACAAAAGGAGTCAAAATTTGTGTCTCCCCAAAGGAAAGGTCTTTGAGGACTCATGAGTATCAAAAATTCCACTCATAGAGAAGGATAGTCTATGGTAAACCTTAGTCTGTAATGTCCAGCACTGTCCTCAGTCCTCTCTGTCTCTTTCTCTGTCTCTCTATCATATCGTACCATATCATATCATACAGTACATGGACTTTGCCCTGATTGTTTAGGTCTTTTCCAAGGTTCCTGTCTTTCAGTAAGATCTGCCCTCTTGACTTGATTCTCCATGGCCACCAGGCAGAATGGTTGTCCATTAATCCACCCCCACTCATACCTGATTTTATGTGGACAAACCCCCACAGCCATTGTTCTTCCTTCTGCTTCTGTCATGGCATCCTCACCCCCACCACCCCTCAGAAATGGCATGAGGAAATGAAGAAATCTGGGCCATGGTGACTCACAAAAACAAAGTTTGAGTTTACCAAAGCTCTGCAGGCCCTTGTTGGGAAACCATAATTTATGGCATCCATAGAAGAAGCAAAAGGGTGGGTTCAGAAGAGAGCTGGACATTTATTGAAGAGATGAATTAATTCAAATTATGCCTCTGCTGGCTCCTTGCTCTGTGACCATTTCATCTTTGTAAACCTCACTTTTCTCATCTGTAAAATGTAAATAATGGTGTCTGCATTGCCCTATGGTGTCGCTATGAGCTTCTAGCTAAATAATTTACCATGCCAGCTTGTGGTAGCTGTTTCTTGGGAACTTGGATTTTTGTAGAAGAGGCAAACTAACCAATAATACTCAAAGCAATATGCTGTTATTTGGCCCACTTGAACTCATACAAGGGAAGGTACTTTGTGTGAAACCATCAGAGAGAGAGCAAATATGGGATAATAGTTAAAGGGAAGCTCACTGCTAGGGGCTCATAAGCTGGAGTTTTATCAGAGTCATCCAACAAAGCACTCTAGAACCTGGGAGTGGGAGACACCATCTGGAGATTCAACTAGAGAACTCAGGGACACAGAGAAGTGCTCTGAAGGGGGTGCTACATACGGACAATTGGGGAGACAAGGATGCTGCTGGGTCTCCCAAGGCATGATACATCCATCGACCAACTAACAAGCATCTAAGTGCCTGCCTATCATGTGGTATCTGCAACTTAGGCAGAGTACAGTGTCTAGGACTGGGCGATATTTAGGCTGGTGGAGAAGAAGGAATGGGATTGACATGGCAGTAAGAGGTGACTTGGAGCCAGTTCTAGGGGATTCCTGTATTTTGTCAGGCCAATGTAGGCAAGTCTAGGTTCAATTCAATTCAATAAACATTTGTTAAGTGCCTACTGTATGGCAGACGACCATGCTCGTCCACAACTGGTGGAGGCCTACTACTGTATGGCAGGTGCTGAGCTAAGCAATAGGGATACAAAAAGGCAAATGCCAATCCCTGCCCTCAGAGAGCTTACAATCTAATGGGAGAAAGAACACAGAAACAATTATATACAAAGTATGCTCTGTGCAGGATAACTAGGGAAGGCACTGGAATTAAGAGGGGCTGGGGAAGGCTCGTGCAGAAGGTGGGCTTTTAGTTAGGACTCAAAGGAAGCCAGGGAGGTCAGTAGTGAGATCAAAGGAAAAAGAGTATTCCAGGCAAGGGTGTCAGCCAGAGAAAATGCTCAGAGGTGGAAGATGGCATGTCCTGTTGGTGGAATAGCCAGGAGGCTAGTGTGACTGGACCTGGATCAAAGAGGATGTCGCTGAGTAAAGGTGACCCCAAACAACTCATCTGATCCCAGGTATGGGGGGGGGGCCTTGGACTGGAGTTGTGTGTGTCTCATTTAGGCTCTTTTCACTGGTTTCCTGGCATATGGTGCTTAATAGATGCATGTTGGTTGGCTGATTACTTATTATTCATTTACTGCATATCCATTATTACTCCCCATTTTCCTTATTACTAGGAGGATATTATTTTCCATTTTTCTATACAATCAATCTGCTCTTTTTGTTGCTCACCATATGTTATAATCCATTTTCTTTCTTTGATTCTTTTCTTGAGGGTTTACCCATGCCTGCAGTACATTCCCTTATTGTTTCACCCCCTTAGAAGCCCTAGTTTCCTTCAAAACTCAACTTAGATGCTCCATCTTTCAAGGAAAGTCTTTCCTAATTCCCCAAAGCCACCAGTGCACCCACATCCACACAGGCACACTCACACATACATCCTCACAAACCACTCATTTATTTATTTTGTATATGTTTATACAGGGACATGTTGTCATCCCCCTCCCCCAGATTAGAAGCTCCTGGAGGGCAGAAGCTATGCTATTTTTGTCTTTCTTTATATACCCTGACCTGTAATAGTGACTTGATAAATGCTTGTTGATTGAGTAATAAACATTAACAGTTATGATATAACACAGGCTAGTTGAGAAGTCAAAGTAAAGTTTGGGAAGGGGAAGTGTTCAAACCTTGCAATCAATGGAATTTTAGAACAGACATTTGATCTCACTGGTGTGGGCATCTGCTAGTATGGAAGCACCCCCTCTACCAATGCAGGTTGGCAGCTTCCCTGAACTTTACAGCCTTAGAGATATTACCCAAAGTACTTAGAGGCTAAGTGACTTGCCCAGGACCACACTGCCAGTATAGATCAGAGGACCTGAACCCAAGTTTTGCTGAGTTAAAAGTCAGTCATCTAACCATCACATCATGATGCTTTTCTGATGGAATCTTCCTCCTTTAAATTAAAATTCGCACAATTGCCTTTCCCCACTACAGAAATATAACCCCCTCTGGTTCTCCCATTTATGCAGAATATTGGAATTTGTGTCCTTGAAGAATATTCATTTCCCTCCTGGATTTTTGACCCAGTTACATGTTGAAAGGGAAGCAGACAGAACTAAACAAAGGGAAGGAGGCTTGGGGATGACAGCTGAGCTGGTAGTGGGGGTGGGGTGATGCTGGTCCCCTCCCCATCAACAAAGTCCACTCCTCCCTACCCCCGCCTCCGGCCTGAAGTCTTCACCAGGACCTGGCCACATCTCCAGGATGGAGGGGCCAGGCAGGAAGAGGTTAAAGTGAGTGCTTCTGAAATGAATTATGCATTTCCTCAGAATCCCTGAGTTTGAACATGGCTGGTAGCCCTGCTTCACATACTTAAGATGAGATCCTCTTGAATTCATGCAACATAATGAAAGCATTAGTATTCCACATCTGCAGTTCTGATGCTCAGAAAAGCAAAAACAAGGGTGCAAGAAGGATGCACTGCTCTGGTTGGATTGGAATCTTAGCTGTGCCATCATATTGTGCAACACTCTGGGCCTTAGTTTCCTCACCTGTAACACAGGGATGACAATTCCTGTAGTATCCACAGTTCCTCAGCGCCTGCGGGGGCTGTTGTGAGGCTCAGGTGAGATCATCAAGCATTTTGTAAACCTGAGAGTGCTATGGATCTGTGAGGCATTATGAGTGTAGTTAGCAGTGAAATGAGGGTGAGCATGCTCATCCCGCATGGTTCTTGGCTTTGTTCTACATGGCTTTCAACATAAGTGGCCTTGGTAATGCTTGAGTGGAATGATTGGGGCTGGCCATTGGCTGCACCCATGGGGGTGTAAAACATGGTCTTGACCTCACTTTGCTGAGTCCCAACCCTTTCCAAACAGCCCAGAGCACTGGGGTCTGAGTGTGGGGATGGCTCCCTTTGGATCTCTTCTCTGGCCTTTTCTGCCCCCCGGCAAGCTGTGTCACTCTCCTGAATATCTCCTCACCCGAAAAATGGAGGTAGTCATAATGCTTGGACTTCCTTCTTGTTGGGTGACTGGGAGCCAAGCTGCTTTGTAAATCCTTGGAGGCCATGTTGCATCTAGTGCTGCCCAGGAAATAAAGAGGACTAAAGCTAGGAATGATCTGGCCTCAGGATCTCTTTCTCTCTGTGAAAGTCCCTGCTTACTTGGACTTCCAGGAAAACAGCTTCCATTTACATAGGCTCTGATCTACATAACACACAGCCTCCTGGGATTCGGGAGGAAGGCCAGGCTGAATATTCCTCTTCTCTGGGAAGAAATAGAAGGCCTTTACATATGTATGGAGGCTGTGAAGCTGGGCAGCCTCCAAGATGCCTATTACATGACACCTTAAACCCTTTGGCAGTCCGATGAAATTTATGAATGTCTCACAATAATGTTTGAAATATGTAAATAAAACACATGGGAGTACAAAGGAAACCGATGATTTTGAGATCGTTTATCTATCATTGATCCATCCATCCATCTATCTATCTATCTATCTATCTATCTATCTATCTATCTATCTATCTATCTATCTATCTCCATATTATAAATTCACAGACTGCAGATTTCAGTTCAGTTCAGTTGTTGTTCAGTCATATCCAACTCTTTGTGACCCCATTTGGGGTTTTCTTGGCAGACACTGGAGTGGTTTGCCATTTCCTTCTCCAGCTCATTTTTACAGATAAGGAACTGAGACAAACATGGTGAAGTGACTTGCTCAGGGCTAATCTTACAGATGAGGAAACTGGGGTCTAGACAGAATTTGGGATTCATTTATCATCCCTCCCACCTGGCAGGTTTGGAAATCAATGGCCTGGGGAGAACAGCAGGAGTCTATGGGGGAGGCGGGGGCAGGGAGGAAACTACAACTTTAACAGGAGAACAGAAGAAAAGCATTTTCTTTGTATTTCCTAAAGAGATAAGTAGAGTGGCTGCTAGTTTTTCCTCTCCAGCTCTGTCTTGGTCCCCTCCAATGCTCAGAAGCATGAAAAAGACCTTAGGTTGACTAACCAAAGTCAATGGATGGGCTGGTTTCCAGGAGCTGCTTTCTTCCTGGCTTCCTTATGTTGTCCACCATTTGCCATACTTCTGAGCCCAGCTCTGGGAGGGAGAGCATGTTTGTTTTCCTTCTTCCCTCTGCCCTGGCAGGTAGGTTGAGCTACAGTGGATAGTGTGCCCTACCTGGAGTCAGGGGAACTCATTTTGCTCAGTTCAAATCCACCTTCAGACTCTTATTAGCTGTGGGACCCTGGGCAAGTCACTTAACCCTGGTTTCCTCATCATAAAATGGACTGGAAAAGGAAATGGCAAACCCCTCCAGTATCTTCGCCCAAGAAAACCCCAAATGGGACCATGAAGAGTCAGACATGACTGAACAACAAGCTACAAAGTTTTATGATATGACATTTTAAATTATTTTAGAGTTCTGTATCCCAACGAGATCATAAAAAAAGGAAAGGGACCCACATGTACAAAAATATTTATAGCTACTCTTTATGTGGTAGCAAAGAATTGGAAACTGAGGAATGTCCATCAAATAAGGAGTGGCTGAAGAAGTGGTATGTGAAATGTTGAGCAGGCAGATTTCAGAAAAACCTGGAAAGATTTAAGTGGACTGATGCTGAATGAAATGAGCAGAACCAGGAGAACATTGCACACAGTAACAGTAACATTGTGTGATGATCAAGCATGATTGACTTAGATCTTCTCAGTAATCCAATGATTCAAAACAATTCCAAAACACTTATGATGGAAAATGCTCTCTATATCCAGAAAAAGAACTATGGAGTTTAAATGCAGATCAAGGCACACAATTTCCATTGTTGTTGTTGTTGTTGTTGTTGTTTTGTTTTGTTTTGTTTTTTCTTGGTTATGGTTTTTCCCTTTTGTTCCAATTCTTTCACAACACAACTAATATGGAAATATGTTTAACATGATGGTACATGTATAACCTATATCAGATTGTTTGCTGTCTCGGGGGAGGAGGACAGAATAGAGAAAAATTTGGAACTCAAAATCTTACAAAAATGAATGTTGAAAACTATCTTTACATGTAACTGGGGGAAATAAAATACCATTAAAAGTACCAAAAAAAATTTATTTCAGTCAGTCTCAAAAGGAGATTGATGTTGTCAAATATAGAGACTTAAGAGATAGGGCATACAATGAGCCTATAATATACAACATAAATGTAATAGGAGGGGAACAGGTCCCCCTAATCTGCTGGACTGGAGTTTCTACAGAGGACCCGGGCATGCCTTGACTGTGTAGGGAGGGATGCAGGCTCCATGAGTCACTAGACCTGCATATTCTTAGCATGGAGATGGTCCTCTGAGGAGACAGATCATTTCTGGCCTGATTTGAAGGGACCTGGAGAGTGTGAGCTTCTGTCAGTCAACAAGCATTTTATTAGGCACCTACCATGTGCCAAGAATTGTGCCAAGTGCTGGGGATCCAAAAGAAGCAAAAGACAGTCCTTGCCCTCGAGGAATTCATGGTTTTATTGGGGAGACAACATGAAAACAAGCGTATACAGGACAAATAATTAGCAGGGGGAGAGGATGGGTAAGGTTTCCTGGAGGAGGTGGGGAGATTGGTGAGGAGATGAAGGAAGCAGGAGAGCTGGATTCATTTGGTGGTTCAGCCATTTGCTAACAATGGCTCTCATAAATCATTTCCCTTTCCTAGATGTCATTTTCCTCATCTGTAAATTAGGCCAGTTGGGCTGGATTCTCTAAGGTCCCTTCATTCTGTGGCTATGTGGGATCTCCCTCAAGCACTCCCAGGAAAGTGAGTTAAATTGATAGGCTGAGAGAACAACAAGAATCAGGACTGATCTTGAGTTGGGGTCCTGGGTTCAGGTCCCCGTTCTTCTACTGGAGGACCCTCAGCAAGTCACTTTACCCCTTCTGGCCTCAATAAAATGAAGGCCTTGGTCTAGACAATGACGAGAGTCCCTTCTAGCACCAAGCCTCTCGGTGCTGACCAAATGGGCCCATGACACCGCTTAAATCAATTGGAAAGCTGCTGCTGCCAGAACCCAGAGCATGGCCCCAGGATACCAGGAGGCTCCTGGAGTTTCACCTTGAAGTCAGAGATTGCCGAGAGTTCTTCAAATAAACAGCTTGTAAAATACCCAAATGCTTTGTGCCAACCCCTAAAACCATCCAGGGTGTGGCCGTGAAGGAGTGAGGGTGGGGCTCCTTCTGGAGTCCTGCCTGTCAGGGCTGCCTCCACCATGCCCAGCCTATGCCCAGGCCCTACAGAAGTCGCCTCCTAAAGTGAGCAGGAGATGAATCAGTGGCTGATGATGGACACCCGCTCCTTTATGGCAGGAGGAGGTAAATAAGCCTCACTGACTTTCCAAAAAGGAAACTCAACTCAGGCCTTTTGGCAAAAGTCAGAAAGGGGGGAAAATGGAACTAAATTGTTTTGGGAAAATTCTAATGGGAACCTCTCCAGGCTGCAGGATGAAGAGCGGGGCCACACTTAGAGCTACTTTTTCTTCAGAATGCATGAAGTTTTTGTTTTCAGCGTGCTGGGGTGGGGTGGGGCAGAAAGCAGGCCTGGGTGTCAGGAAGGCCCAAGCACCTCCATGCCTCCCAGGGGACTCCAGACTAGTCAAGGCTTGGGATCCCTCTCCAACACAAGGGTTCTTTGGACCCCTTTGGCCATCAGTCTGATGGACATCTCTGGATCCCTTCTCAGAATCAGTTTTTAAACAAGTAAAATAAAATACAAAAAGGAAACCAATAACATTGTGATTGAAATTAGGGTGGGGAGGAGGGCAACAGACTCTAGGTTAAGAATGCCTGACTGAAGGCAGTAAGTCCCAGGTAAATGACCTTCTCCATTGATGGAGGGAGTTTCCACGCTGGGAGTCCTCTGCATGGTTGGAATCATAAACCTAGAACAACAATAACAAATATTCTATCATTATTTGAAAATGTCTCAACACTAGGATTATGGACTTGCAAGCATAAAGGTCACTAGAGCTACTCTAATACAATGCCCCCACTGGGTAGGAGAAAACTGAGGCTTGTCCAACCAGGGCAGCAACACAAGAGAGAGACTGGTGGATTCTGAATCCAGAGAGCCTGGGCTCCAAGAGGAGCCACTTTGAATAGTCATTCATCCATGTAATGAGGAGGTTGGGCTAGGTGACTTCTGGAGCCCCTCTCAGCTTCGGATTTCCCATGAGCACAGGCTGCCTCTCAAGCATTCCTGAAAGGATTTAGAACAGAGCAACTCAGATGGGAAAGAGTGTCTGACAATTCTTGTTAAGGGTTCTCAGATCACACAGACCTCCTGCAGAGGAAACCTCTCTCAAAATAGCTCCTCCTTTTTCTGAGGCCACTCTGCTAAGGTCAGCCCTGGGAGAGAGAGAGACAGAGACAGAGACAGAGATAGAGATGGAGATAGAGAGACACACAGGGACAGAGAAAGACAGAGAGAAAGATAAACAGAGAGACAGAGACAGAGAGAGACAGAGAATCAGAGAGACACAGAGACAGAGACCAAGACCGAGATATGGAGACACAGAGACAGAGAAAGACAGAGAGAAAGATAAACAGAGAGACAGATAGAGAGTCAGAGAGACAGAGACCGAGACCAAGACCGAGAGATGGAGACACAGAGACAGAGAGACAGCAGTTACTCAATCCTGAGCTTTCCACCCATCCACCCCCACCTCAATTCTATTTTCTGGCAGGGTTTTCCAAACTTAATTCCTTTCTGAAGCAACCTCCCACAGCTCCACCCTCTTGGGTCCCTGAGTAGGATGACTGAACATGGGAGGGAACCTTGCAGGAAGAAGAAGCCAGACACACTGGGAGAAGAAGGAAGAGTCAGGCTCTATGAACACAGAATAGCTTTGAAAGGAAAGGCTTTGGGTAATTAAGGTTTTTACAAACCAGCCATGGTGAGATCAACCCTGGAAATGCTGCTGTAGATTTCAGAATCTTTGAAAAATGAGGTATCTTAGAGAACATCTGGTGCCACCATCTCATTGTACACATGAGAGATTTGGTGACCTGTCAGTCAACCATCAGTCAACAAGGATTTCATGAGCATTGGCCATGTGGCAGGTCTTGTGCTAAGTGCTCAGGAAACAAGGAAAGGCCAAAAACCAAACAGCCCCTGCCCTGAGGAGTTCATCATCTAATGAGAGAGACAATGGGCTGAAATACCTGGCTTGTCTGAGTTACTGCAGCAAATCAGGGCTACAGTTGAGACCAGAACTCTGAGCTCTGGGTGCAATATCAAGGACTGCTCCCTCTACCCTACGGCAAGCCCCTCTGCTGCCCATCCCCTCACGCTTCTGTATTTCTGACCCTTTGGCCAGGAGACTCCCAGAAGCTTCCAGCATCTCCTTCTCCAAAATGACACATTCAGGAACTGAGAACACTCTTCTAAGAACATTCTAATATTAGAGATGGAAGGTCCCTTGGAGGACAGTTAGTCTAACACTAACATTTTACAGATGTGGAAAAAGACTCCAGAAGGAAAGGGGACTCACCAAGGTCATACAAGCAGAGTCAAGATTTGAACTCAGGTCCTCTGACTATTTAGAATTAGAGCCTTTTTTTCCCAACCCAACAAGAAACATCTGCATCAAACACCATTTGGGCCATGCCATTCCTTTACTCAGAAGCCTACAGTGGGTCCCCATTGAAGGCAATATTGTTCAGTGGACAGATCCCTGCTTTGGGTATCAGAGGAATTAGATTCAAACCCTGCCTCTGATAATTTCTCCTGAGTGACCTAGGACAAGACAATAGATGTCCTTGAGCCCCAGTTTCCTGGAAATTGAATTAGATGGCTTCTGAGGTCCTTTTTGGCTCTAGGCCAAAGCTTTTAAACTGTGAATTGTGACCTGATATGGAGTCACATAACTGAATGTGGGTATCATGAAAAATTGGGCAACAATAAAAGGTTATGGCTACCTGTTTTATACCCCTATATACCCAGAATTGCATGAAAATTTCTAAGGCCAAAAGGGGTCGAGAGTAGAAAAAGCTGAAAATACCCTTCTCTCAGCCTAGGGTCCTATGAAATCCACCGGAAAATGTAAACTGGGAGCTTAAAAATGCTTCAGTGACTGGACAGCTCTTTTCCTCCCTCTCATTATGCTGGGGGTAGACTCTTCACTTTTAACAAGCCAGCTCCTTTACTGTGTCTCTTGGGCAAGGCTGCCTAATGTCAATTGACCTCAGTTATTTGTGTTCCTTCCCTAAGTATCCTGAGGTCTTTTCTACATGTGAGCTCTTCAGTCAATCACAGGTTTCTCAAGGGCAGGAATAACTTATTCTATGGTGCAGTAATTCCACATATCATATGAAAGAAAGTTGGCTAACTGGGGACTGAGAAAATGATCACTGCCCACTTTCAGAAAAACCTGGAACGACTTAAGTGGCCTGATGCTGAGTGAAGTGAGCAGAAGCAGGAGAACACAGTACACAGTAACAGCCACATTGTGGAATGATCACCTGTGATAGACTTAGCTCTTCTCAGCAATACAATCATCCAAGACGATGCCAAAGGACTCATGATGGAAAATGTTCTCCACATCCAGAAAAAAAGGACTGTGGAATCTGAATACAGATTGAACCATAGTCTTTTTACTTTTTTTTTCTTTCTTGAGGTTTTTCCTTCTTGTTCTGATTCTTCTTTCACAACATGACTAATGTAGAAATATGTTGAATGTGATTGTACTTATAGAACCTATATCAGATTGCTTTCTGTCTTGGGAAGAGGGAGGAAAGGGAGGGAGAAAAATGTGGAACTAGAAATCTTATAAAACAAATGTTGAAAACTAAATGGAAAATAATGAAATAATATTAAGATTGGAAAACAAAACACAAACAAACAAAAATGCCACTGCCCTTGTTCCAAATTCCTTTCATGCCTACATTTCATAGGACCCTGTGCTAATGAAATGTATGTCCCTTAGGCAAGGCTGCCTAATGGCAGGTGTCCTCATTTATTTGTATTTCCTTCCTATGTGTCCAGCTAAAAGACGCTTTGAGTTGTCATTTGGAGTGGAGAGGAGGGGCTGAATCTGAGAGAGGTGGGGTCTGCAACTTCCAAGTCAGCCTCAGCCATGTCCTTCCCTTCCCAGGTCTTGTCATTTCTATGCTCCCAACATTTCAGACCCAGATCCTTCTCCCCACTCACAGTGACTACTCACAGCATCTTTTCTCTGGACTATCTTAATAAGCCTCCTGGTTAGTCTTCTTGCTTCTATTTACTTCCTGCTCTTACACCTACCCTCTATGTAGCTGCTGAAATTAGGAGGAGGAGGAGGATGATAGCAATACTGTAAGAGCTGGCATTTCTGTCATGCTTTAATATTTATAAGGCACTTTACCAATATTATCTCATTTGATCATTTCAACAACCCTGGGAGGTAGGTGCTATTATTATTATTATTAATTGTTATTAATAGTAGTAGTAGTAGTTGTGGTAGCTAAAATTAATGTGTCAGGAGCTATGCTAAGCACTGTACAATTATTATCTCTTTATGTCCTGGGAGTTAGGTGATATTATTTTCCCCATTTCACAGGCGAGGAAAAAGAGGCAAATGGAGGTTAGATGACTTGCCCAGGGTCACACAGCTAGTAGGTATCAGAGGTCAATTTTGAAATCAGGTCTTCTGACTCCATGCCCACACTACCCATTGCATCACCTTGTTGAGGAAATTGAGGAAGATTATTATTTCTATTCTAGTTGAAGAAACTGAGGGGAGAAAAAGAAGTTAAGTGACTTACCCAGGGTCACATGGATAATCAGTATCTGAGGCCAGATTTAAACTAGGTCTTCCTGAATCCAAGTTCAGTGTTCTATCTACTGAACAAACTCCTTAAGCACATATCTGACCACATCTGTCACCTCTTAAAGAAGCTTCATGAGCTGCCTCTAGTGAAACATTGGAAGGAAGGAAGGAAGGAAGGAAGGAAGGAAGGAAGGAAGGAAGGAAGGAAGGAAGGAAGGAAGGAAGGAAGGAAGGAAGGAAGGAGGGAAGGAAGGAAGAAAGGAAGGAGGGAAGGAAGGGAGGGAGGAAGGAAGGAAGGAAGGAAGGAAGGAAGGAAGGAAGGAAGGAAGGAAGGAAGGAAGGAAGGAAGGAAGGAAGGAAGGAAGGAAGGAAGGAAGGAAGGAAAGAAGGAAGAAAGGGAGGAAGGGAGAGGGAGGAAAAGGAAGGAAAGAAAGACAAAGATATCAGATAAAAAGTGTCTATGTAAAAGACTGAAGCTTATTAACATTGGAGCCATCTGAGGTTTGCAGACTTGGGTACTTTTTACAACACGTGTAAGGTGTGCTGAAAAATCTGCCCCTCCCCAGTGCTAGGTTATATGAGTGAAGAGTAATGTTATATCCAAGCAGCATGGCCACTTGGCATCTGTGAGACCTTGGACAAATCACTCCCATCCTTGGCCACCATTTCCACCTCTACAAAAATGGGGGTGTTGGACGGGATCTCAAAGGTCCCTTCCAGCTCAAAACTCACTCTGAAGTCAGGGGCCCTGGTTTCAAATCCTGTCTCTGACATGCTACTTGTGTTACAAAGATGCCTGTGTGCGTGTGTGTGTGTGTGTGTGTGTATGCGTGTGTGTGTATGCGTGTGTGTGTATGCGTGTGTGTGTGCGTGCGTGTGTGTGTATGCGTGTGTGTGTATGCGTGTGTGCGTGTGTGTGTGCGTGTGTGTGTATGCGTGTGTGTGTGTATGTGTGTGTGTGTGCGTGCGTGTGTGTGTGTGTGCGTGTGTGTGCGCGCGCGCGCGCGTGTGTGTGTGTGTGTGTGTGTGTGTGTGTGTGTGTGCGCGCGTGTGTGTTAGGGAGAGGGCTGGGGGAGTCACTCAGGATTTCAGGACAAATAATGAGGAACAGCAGGGGGAGAAATAAGCCTCTTTTTTCATTACCTGCACTGAAGTCACTAAAATTCCTTGCAAGCTGTTTCTTGCCCGGATTTTGAGGAAACCAAGCCCTGTTTGAAAATTTACTGGGGAAAAATGTCCTTGTGGGAGGAAAAGAGCCCAGCCAGGGTTAATGCAGATGGATCTTTTCTTCCCAAGTTTCTGTCAGCATTTGGGCATCTCTGAGCTGTACTGTTAGCACCTGGGTTACACAAGCTGAACAAGAAAAGGGAGGGAACGATCCCATTTTCCTTTAGCTTTTAGCAAGTCATTAGGTCATTTGTTCATTTGTTTTACTTTGCCCAGGGAAACAATGATTACTTAATTCTTAAAATTCCCCCAAACTTAGAAGTCTGAACTTTCCCCTTGTGTTGAGATTGGCAGACACTCCCTCCCCTCTTTATTAGCTCAGTCCAGTATCATACAAATAGTATAAATGTCAGGATTTGAACTAAGGTCACCAGACTCCACATGGAAGGTCCTGTCACTTTGGATTTCCTCTGGGTTCTTGAAGGCAATGCCAGGCATTGCTCTGAAAGGTCTCACCTGCTGGCAGGGGTCTGAGGACTATCCCAATGAACACCACATGGACTAGCTGAGTACTGAGAGGTGGTGCTTTGTACAGGATAGAGAAGGATCCACATCAGGGAGAACCAGCTTCAGATGACACCTCAGACCCCTACTACCCGAGAGACTTTAGACACATCACCTCACCTTTACAGGCCTCAGATATAGTAATAAACAACACAGGGCCAGTGCTTTTTTTTTGTTGTTTTGTTTTGTTTGTTTGTTTGTTTTTGCGGAGCAATGAGGGTTAAGTGACTTGCCCAGGGTGACAAAGCTAGTAAGTATCAAGTGTCTGAGGCCAGACTTGAACTCAGGCCCTCCTGAATCCAGGGCCTGTGCTTTATCCACTGCTCCACCTAGCTGCCCTGCCAGTGCTTTTTCTTAGCAAAAGTCAATTAACAGACAATTATTAAGCCCCTTCTTAATGCCAGGTACCATGATAAGTTCTGGGAATATAAAGAGAAGAAGGGAGATTGTTGTCCTCTTGGGGTTTACAATCTTACTAGGGAGACTGTGGACATAGACAGGTATGTACGATATAAAGCAAACATTTCTTCTTTCTTTTTAGACAAGGAGAGTGGTCAGGGGATGAAAAAGCCCTTTGAAAATCTTAAAGCAAAAAAAAGAAAAGATTTCTTTGGGGCAGCTAGGTGGTGCAGTGGATAGAGCACCGGCCCTGGATTCAGCAGCACCTAAGTTCAAATCCGGCCTCAGACCCTTGACACTTACTAGCTGTGTGACCCTGGGCAAGTCACTTAACTCCAATTGCCTCACAAAAAAAAGAAAGAAAATCTTAAAGTGCTGTGTAAATGTGAATGATGGAAAGGAGGAGGGAGAAGGGGGAGGAGAAGGAGGTTTTAGAAAGTGGCATCGGAAGTGATTCTTGAAGGAAACCAGGGATTCCAAGAGCCTTAAGGGAGGAGTGAGGAAATGCATTCCAGTCATGGGAAATATGATGTTCAAAGTCACGGAGATGGGAGATGTAGTTTCAGGCATGAAGAACACTCAGGAAGCCTGCTGGGATGGGCTGGAGTGTGAATGAAGGGGAATGGCATGGAATGAGGCTACAAAGGTAGGTTGGGACCACATGTGGATGGCTTTAAATGCCAAAGGAAGTGACCTTTGATCCTGGAAGTGATAGGGAGCCACTGGAGTTCTTGAGGAGTGTGGGGATGTGGTCAGGCTTGAGCTTCACTTTAGCAGCTGTTTGAAGGATAAACTGGACAGACAGAGACAGACAGACAGATACCTAAGACTGCAGGCACAAGGCTGTTGGGATAGGCTAGCATAGAGGTGATAAGAGTCTGGCCTACAGTGGTGACTGTGTAAGTGGAAAGAAAGGGATACATACAAGAGATGTTGTGAAGGTAGGGGCAACAAAACTTGTAAGTGCCTGGACATGAAGGATGAGGGAATTTGAGGTCGCAAAGCTGAGTGACAAGAAGGGCGGTGGCGTCCTCAACAGTAATAGGGAATTTCAGAAGAGGAAGGCTTATCTTCCTCATTCCTTATGTTGGCCAAGTAGAGCAACAGATCCACAATGGCGACAGATTTGTCTGGGGTCCATGGCACAAAGTATTCCTCAATTTAACTCTTAAAGTTAAATCCATTTGGGAAGGAGAGGAGAGACCATCATCTCTCGGTAGAAATGATGGCAAATGTTGGGGACTTATCGTGTGTGGGGGCTATATGGTAGCTTGGTAGTTTGATTATTCTTGGTAACTAAAGGTTGATGTTCAGAAGCTCTTGCCCTGGTGAAGGACAACCTCTAAATTTTGACACCCTGGGGCAAAACCCCAGACAACCCACCCCAGTTATAGCTCTATGGAGGAGTGATAATTAGTAGAACAGGTGAAAGCAACAATAATATTGTTTGTCATCATTATCATCATAATAACGACAAAAGGCAACACAACATAGTGAGTAGCAAGCCGTCTTCAGAGTCAAGAAGACTTGAATCCAAGTCCTATCTCTTCCATCCAAGGCTGTGAGACCCTGAACGACATTTAATCTCTCAATGCCTCAGGAAAATCTCTATAATTATGTTGCAGAATGGGTACCAGACTGTACTGGTAAAGGCAGTTTCCTCACCTGGGAATTCCCTAAAGTAATGAAGCCCAGGGTCTTGTCCAAACACAAAGCATGTTATCTATTAAAGGTGTCATATATTGCTGATAAATATGGGTATTCTCTGGGACAGCTAGGTGACGCAGTGGATAGAGTCAGGAATACCTGAGTTCAAATCTGGCTTTAGACACTAAACATTTGCTAGCCGTGTGACCCTGGGCAAGTCACTTAACCCCAATTGCCTCACTAAAAAAAAAGTAAGTATGGGTATTCTCTAATGTCCCCATTCATGTCACAGGTCCAGTCCTCCCTGTCCCACCTCAAGTAATAATAAGAAAAACACCACCTCCCATTTCTCTAGCACTTTAAAGACTGCAAAAGGCTCTAATTATGGGAACACCATAAGGCTGACAGTACAACTTAATGACCATTTTAAAGATGAAGACATTGGAGCTTTCAGTGTTTAAGTGACTCACCAGGGGTCACATAGACTCAGTTTTTATTTAGTCAAGATCAGGCTAAAAAGCCATATTTTAAACAAACAGAACCCAGAGCTACCTTTGCTTAGCAAGGTTCAAGTACTGGTGGAGCATCTAAAAGTTTCTCTAAAGATAATCATAGGAACATGACTGTACTCCCCAGGATATCTCTCTGCCTGGACAGTGGAGCCCTCCATCTTGTAGCTCCTACATGTGTGTGTTTTCTTGAGCGGCAAGCACATTCAGAACATCTGAAACCTCTTCCAGCAGAAATCCCAGCCTAAATAATACATGAATATGGCCCCAGAGCGATATTCTCTTGTCAGCAGAAGAAGCCAAAGGATGCTAACCGAGTGGATGCTGTTAGAGTCAAGTAGTTAACATCTGTGAGACCTTTCTCCAGATGGGGCACCACTGATGTGGGGCTCACCAGTCACAGACTGACCATCCTTGATTCTAGCTTCACTTCAAGGAAGATGAGTGACTCCCCAAAGCAGCATGGCATGATCAATGCTGTACTAGACTAATCCTCAGGAAGAATGGAGTTCCAATCCTGTATCTGATACCTCAAAGCTGTGTGACTAGGGGTGAGTCATAAGCCTGTCAAAGCCTTGCTTTCCTCATCTATAAAATGGGGATAATGATCCCTTTGTCATCTACTTCTTAGTGTTGTTGTGATCCTCAACTGAGGTTATGTTTGGTAAGAGCTATAAAAATGTCATTTATCATTAATTACATAGACAATCTGCCCATAGACAGAAGCACTGACTAAGAACCTGGAGTTAAACACTTGAGAAAATCATGATCTGCATTGTGGATGAGACCTCACATTCAAGAGCTCTGAGGGTTTAATAGGCAGCTAATTAATGCTCCTAGGTCCTACTAATCCAGCAAGAACAGATAGTTACGGAGGGTGTCTATGTTGGGAGTAGGGGGCAAAAGGAGGGCTGGAAAGAAGTTAGAAAAGTCTCTAAGAACCCAGAACCCCCCAGCATTTATGGTTCTCAGAAAGGATTCTTGTGCTTTGAGGTCCCCCAGATTCTTTCTCTTTCCGAGGGTGGGGGGAAGTTCTACTAAAATCCTTTCTGAAAGGAAGCATGGCACAGCCGAAAGCATGCTGAATTTACAGTCATGAGACCTGAATTCAAATCCTCTCCTACTACTTGCTACTTGGGTATTTAACTCAGCACTTGGTATATAGTAGGTGCTAAATTAATGCTAATTGAATGACTAGCAGACCAACTTTAGCAACAGCCTTTCCCTTTCTTAGGCCTCAGGTCCCTCATTTCTAAAAGGGTCCTGGATTAGATGGCCCTCAAATGTCACTTGCAGTTCTAAATTTACAACCCCAAGTCTAAGAAGTCTTGAATTCAAGGAAGTGTGGTGCAGTGGGTCACATGTTGTTGTTTATTGTACAAACTGCTCTCTTGTCCCTGGGCAAGCTTGGTCCTTTCTCTCAACCTCAGTTTCCTCATTTGTAAAGCATCAACCTCACAGAACTTTTGTGAGGATCCAGTATAATCATGTGTGTGAAGCTTAAAGTGCTCAGATCAGTTTGCCTCAGGTGCAATCATCATCATTGTCATCGTCGTCGTCATCATTTAAGGTCTCAAAGTACTTCCCAAGCTATCATTTAACCCTCACAATATTCCTGTCAGATAGACAGCCTTGTTACTCTTTCCTTACAGATGAGGAAACTGAGGTAGATTGAGGTTAAGTGACTTACCCAGGGTCACACAGCTAATAAGAATCTGAGGCATGTTCAAATTTCAGTCTTCCTCATCCCAAGATTCCAGGAGACTGATAAGGAAACTTGGTCCCCACCTCCTCCCAGAGAGGTGAGAGACTCCTAGGGCAGAAGGAGACAAATGTGTCTGGACATTACCAACATGGAAATGTGTTTTAATTGACTAGACTTGTTTGTAATTGGGTTTGTTGTTCTTGTGTTCTCCATGGGAGGAGGGGCCAGAGAGGTAGAAATTGTTGAATGAAAACAAATGAATTTTTAAAAATTTTAAATAAGTAAAAATAAATATTAGGGGGTTAGACTAGACAGCCCTTAAAGTCCCTTCCAAGTATAAATCTATGAAGGAAGGAAGACATTTAGACATAAAGTAATTTAGGATGAACTTACACCAACTGGTTTTGCATCTGGGGTGGAATTCCAGCCTTGGGCCTGCCTCACTAGCTCCTACCTTCTCTTGCTACATTTACTAAGGTGAATGAGAGACACTGTGTTACTAACTCTGCTCAGGCATGTGCTTCTATAATGTTGTACTCCAATGCATCATTTCCACCTCCATCCATCTCCCCTGAGCCTTCACCAATGATGTGTGCCATTGGTGTTAGAAGAGTGGACCAAGCAATGTTCCCTTCTCTGAGCTAGAAAAAACCTTAGAGATCAGAGAGGAGTCCAGCCTCCTCCTTCTACAGACAAGGAAACTGAGGCAGAGCCAAGTGAGGTGACTTGCTCTAGACTTCATAGAGGTAGGATCTGAAGTCTCCTGTCCAGGCTCCCAGGCAACAATCCCACACTCCTATCTTTCCAGGGGTTGCCAAAGATGTCTTTTAAACTGAGCTCTAGAAAAGGAAGGGCCGTGTCCCAAAGGCCAATCCCTATCATTGTAAAGAAGAGATTCCAGGACCAGGGTAAGGGGAATTCAGCAATCTTGCCAACATCCCTCCAATGGGCCGCTGAGAGCCCCATGACTCTCCAGATCATCTGGCCTTCCTCAGGTCCACTTGAACATGTCAGATCAGTGACAGTCTACAGTCAGCATGAACGAGGGTTCACCTGCTTCCCCTTCCTGTGACCTCCCCACTCCAGGGAAGCTGTCACAAACACACTCAGAGAGCAGCTCCTCCAGCCTGAATGAAAATTGGACACCAGGAATGAATAAACAGCTCTGCATGCCCCAGGTCTGCTGGGCTATAATTAGGATTTACAATGGTCTGCCATGACCCAACATTCATCCTTCCACCCGCCTCTCCGGCCCAGGCTTTATGAATCACTCAGGCACGGTTTTATTTCTCTGCAACCCCAACAAATTCTTTCCATGTTACCCTGGGGATTAAAAACAGAAGTTGTGTGCTAATGGAGAAAGGTATAATCTTTAAAAGAGCACTTGGGAGAAGTGTGTGTGTGTGTGTGTGTGAGAGAGAGAGAGAGAGAGAGAGAGAGAGAGAGAGAGAGAGAGAGAGAGAGAGAGAGAGAGAGAGAAAGAGAGAAGAGGAAAGGAGAGACAGACAGACAGAGGCAGAGGGAGATGGAGAGAGACAGAGAGTGGGAGGAGAGGGAGACAGAGATAAGAGGGGGAAAGAGAAACAGATAAAGAGAGATAGAGAGACAGAGACAAAGAGGGAGAGACAGAGTCAGAGAGAGAGAATATGGTGTGAGGGGAGAGTTCTGGGGCATCAGTGGTACTGGACAAGGCTACAAACCTTCAAGTAGGGGTTTTCCATGGAAAGTCCAGGAAACAACTGAGGTCAGCTAAGGCAGCATTTAGTGGAGACTCACTCAGCAAAAACTGGCTAAAACCAGTCATTCATGGCTTTGCCCTTTTACTGTCCTGGAAAGAAGAGCTGCCCTGACATTGAAAATGCATCCACCCTTCAAGTAGTTCAGGAGCTGCTACATTTATAGAAGAAATACCTAAGCTTTGGTGGATGGACTTTAAATGGCCAGAGGCAGAGTGGAGCAGTGGGTAGATCACTGGACTTGAAGACAGTGGGACCTGACTTTGAATCCTCTCTCAGACACCTGTGTGACCCTGGGCAAGTCACTTAATTTGTGCAAGCCTCGATTTACTGTAAAATAAAAAGCTAGCATTTATATGGTGTTTTGAGTGTCAAGAACCTTCCATTACTTATCTCAAAATTGGTATAGTAACATAACCTCCCTTGTGGGATAGTTGTGAGGACACAATGAGATCCCACATATAAAAGTTCTCTACAACCCGGTAAACACCATCAAGGTGTCCCCAAAGTCTTAGTGTAATAAGCACCTGGTAGAAATGCCAGCTACCACTGTTGTAGAGACTGAATGACAGAGCGGACAGTGTACTGGGCTGGGAGTCAGGAGACCTGAGTTCTAGCTCCACCTCTGACTCTAACTAGCTGTGTGACCTTGGGCAAGTCACTGTACATCCCTGGGCCTTAGTTTCTTCATTTGTAAAGTAAGGGGGTTGTATTCAGTGACTTCTTTAGCTCCTTCCAGCTCCAGATCTAGGATGCTTTATACCAGACTCACAGGACAATGACAGTAGCTATCTCTGGGCATCCACTGAGAGAAGACAGACTGCCTGCTCGTGAGGCACATCATGGTGGGGATTCCTTTTTCACTGTGTGTACCTCTAGTACATATGTACATGCATACGTGTGTGTGCATATATATACATAACACATATGTAAATATATACACATGTGTGGGGTGGGTAGGTTACATTATGGCTGAGGTTCCATTCCACTGCTCTGGACCTAGGCTTCTGACTCTATGAATGCTAATAGCTCATTTATGCGATGCCTTAAGGTTTCTTTGTTTTTGGGGGGATTTTTGCAGGACAATAAGGGTTAAGTGACTTACCCAAGATCACACAGCTAGTAAGTGTCAAGTGTCTGAGGCCAGATTTGAACTCAGGTCCTCCTGAATCCAGGGCCGGAGCTTTATCCACTGCACCACCTAACTGCCCAATGCCTTATGGTTTGCAAATGACTTTGTATTATCTAAGCCTCCAAGGAGAATATTAATACGATCCCTGTGTTATAGATGGGGAAAGTGAAGAGGGGTGGGGGACTTGCCTAGTGTCCCAATGCAACAGGGGAAGGAATCAGAATTAGAACCTGGCTCTTCCTGTCTCAGAGTCCCGCACTAGAATCTAGCTCCCATTGCCATTCTGAGAAACAGTGCTATTGTCAGGCAGAAGACCTTGCTAGATTAGCTGCGGACAGAACAAAGAGGAATGGGGCTATGCAACCCCAGCTCCCAGCTCTGAGCTCAGTGTTTCAGATGTGCAGGGCTCACTCCCTGAGGAGCCAATGAGTTTGGGGCCAATAGGAGAGCAAGAAAGGAGAAAAACTGGCTTCCAATGGGAGTCACTGGTCCTTATTGGTCCATGATAAAGCATCTTGTTTGTGTTTTTGCCTTTTTCTGTGTCCCTGAGGTTTAATCCTGCGCCTCACAGAGTAAGTACTTAAGAAGTCCTTGGTACTTGACTGACCAATGGGTCACACCAGGAGAGATACCCCACTGCTTTCTGGGAGAGAAATAACTTTGCTTTCAGGTAAGTTGACAGAGCTTCTGAGTTCCCCTCTTCTCCCTAGCCTGTGGAAAGAGCTCCGCACCTCCTTCCTGTCAAACCTGGGATTGTTTAGCTTCTGTAAAGAGTCCACTCATGTGCCTACGAAAAGAGTCTCTGCCAACTCCTCTGTATCCAAGAATGGGATCAGAGGCTCACAGTCCAAGAGCTGGATAGAGGTTTCATTAAGATTTATTGAGTCCAGGGATAGCTAGGTGGTGCAGTGGATAAAGTACCTACCCTGGATTCAGGAGGACCTGAGTTCAAATCTGGCCTCAGACACTTAACACTTACTAGCTGTGTGATCCTGGGCAAGTCACTTAACCCTCATTGCCCCATAAAAACCAAAACCAACCCCCCCAAAAAAGTTATTTAGTCCAACTCCTAATTTTACAGGTGGGGAAACTGAGGGCAGAGAGGTCATGGAATTATAGGATCAT
Source organism: Dromiciops gliroides (assembly GCF_019393635.1). Classification (NCBI taxonomy): domain Eukaryota; kingdom Metazoa; phylum Chordata; class Mammalia; order Microbiotheria; family Microbiotheriidae; genus Dromiciops; species Dromiciops gliroides. Next base: position 491,136,825 of record NC_057864.1, on the reverse strand, counting down.
GGATTGAGGTCATCTGTCTCAATGTTCTCCTTTTACCAATGAGGAAGCTGAGGTATATGCAGTCAGAGGGGATGGGTCTGGAGGTGAAAATGACCTTAAGTGTTACAGGGGAAGACAATGAGACCTAGGGAGGGGCAGAGGGGCACAAGATCACATAGCCAATTAGTGTCAGAGGCAGAGTTTGAATCCAAGTCTTCCTGACTCAGTAAATTACCCAATGTGTCATGTGTAGCCCAAGTGTTCCAAAGCCAACTCACTGCTTTTCCCAATGGACTGCAATTCCCCTTAGCCTCTCTTCATGTTATTCCTTTCCTCCCTTTGAGAAGTTCCAAATGCTTTGTGGATCAAAACAACATCATCGGCATCACCACCACAGTCATCCCCGGCAGCAGCAGCATCACCATCCCCGGCAGCAGCAGCATCACCATCGTTGTCGTTGTCATCAACAACAACAACAGGCTTCTTTCTTGAGAAAACTAGAGCTTCTCTCCTGACCTTACTCCCACCAGGAGTCTCTAGGGATAATCCTGAGGGGTGGGAGGTGGGTCTTTTCTAGGGTTATAGCTCATAAGCTCCCATCAGTGTGGTCTTCTGTTCAGTGATTATCTGCTAATGTCAATTAGTCAGCCAGACACCATCAGCTTTTAGAAAGAAGTATTTATGGGGCAGCTAGGTGGCGCAGTGGATAGAGCACTGGCCCTGGATTCAGGAGGAGCTGAGTTCAAATCTGGCTTCAGATACTTAACAATTACTTGCTGTGTGACCCTAGGCAAGTCACTTAACCCCAATTGCCTCACCAAAAAAATAAAAGAAGAAGTATTTATTAAGGTGATATATATATATACATATATATATATATATATATACCTCCAAGTGTATAGATGTTATACATGTGCTATATACATGCATAGATATATGTGTTGTGTGTGCCAATGCACATGCATTCACATACACACACACACACACACCCATGGTCACACACAAGTAAAGGAACCAAGGCTATAATTTGGGTCTTGAGGCTCCCAATCCAATGTTTCTAATAATAGAAATCACTCCTATATTCAGCTAGCCAATGGAGGACTGTGCTTACAGAGCAGGATGTATGACATTTGCCTCCTTGCCCTGAGATGTCATACATCCTGTTCTGTGAGCACAGTCCTCCATCGGTGTTGAATTACAGTATACCTTGCATTCTAACCAGTATGACTTGCCTTGCCTGCCTTGCTCCAGCACTAGGTCACTGACTAAGAGAGTGACAAACCTGAAGTCACGATGCACAGAAGAGAGCTCCCTGCTGGGGGTGGGGGACACAATGAGTGCTGGACGTCTGACCCCTCCCCTTTGGGGGTATCCTAGATATGCCCATCCCAGAGGATTATGTCCTCATGCAGAGGATGCTCAGAGTCCATTGGTGGCACCTGAGACTTAGCAGGTTCTACCAAGATGAGAAGGCTTCAAGGGCAGTCCCACCACTGTCTGTTCAGACTCCAGCCTCACACAGTTGTGATAAGCTGAGCTCAAGGTTGGACAAGACTTGGTGAGATGTTTCATCCTGGCAATGGGAGAGGCCATCCACTGAGTAGAAAGCCAACTGTAGAGACTGTTTTTGTTGAGTTAGGCTCTGCCCCAAGAAAGCCAGGAAATCCCCAATTAGTGTGGGGAGACAGGATGATGCTCAGGTGTGTCCTTTAAAGATTATTTTGTTTGCACTGTGTCTTTATGAACACATTTTATTTGTTTGGCTCCAGAGAAGTTCATAATGTTGGAGTGACAATGAGTCATTGCCAGAAACTCTGTGGAGCCCTTGGAAAGGTGAGAGAGGAGGGAGAGCCCTCCTATCTGGAGGCCTGGATCTGGTTCTCAGACCTAATGTGACCCTCAGCAAGGTACTTAATAGATTTTTAAAAGTCCACTTAAGAGCCACATTGAGTCTATGTCTACAATTACTGTTAGTATATTTGGACCAAATCTGTGATCTTGTCCATGCTGGGGACTTCTGGTGAGGAAACTCCCTTTACAAATGCAGATCAGCAGGGTAGCTAGATGGTGCAGTGGATAAAGCACTGGCCATGTATTCAGGAGGACCTGAGTTTAAATCTGACCTCAGATACTTGACACTTACTAGCTGTGTGACCCTGGGCAAGTCACTTAACCCTCATTGCCCTGCAAAAAAATAAATTTATTGTTTTTAAATTTAAAAAAAAGGTTTTCCTCTTTCTCTGTCCCCACAGAGCCATTTTAGCAGGAGGGAATGTGGGGGGAGGGGTGGAGAAAAGGTATTGCAATGAGATTTCTTATGATATCTTCACCCCACACTCCACGAGGTCTGGTTCTCTCACATGCATGTGAGAAATGCAAAAAGACCATTAGGTCTTCTCTGGGGAGAGTTGAAGTGCTTGCAGGACATGCTTCTTCAGTACTCATCAATGATTCATTCTAAGCCCAGCTTGGATGAATACATCAATTCCAGCACAGTCTTCTGAGCTGAATTCCCACTTCCTACCCTGCACCCACTCCCTCAGAATTCCAAATTTAAAGCATTCCTTCTCTTCCCTTAAATCTCTCTCATGGCATCATAGATTCAGAGATGAAGGAACTCCACAAGTTATTTTGTCCAATCCCCTCAATTTCCAGATGAGGTTTGGATATCATGTTTCTTTATGAGCTATCCAAACAGGGGTGGCCTCAGCATCGAAACGATGGAAGCGCCACATTCTATACCTCCTGGGGTCACTGGGTAGGAAAGGACTGGGGCAGTGTTAGCCTTTTGTCCCTACAGAACTTGGAGGAGCAGGAACTCCTGGGAACCCAAGGCAGCAGTGGTGCAGTGGGCAGAGGAGCACTATGTCTGGAAGCAGAGGGATGCCCTTGGAATCCTTGCCCTTCTCCTACTTCCTGTTCAACCTTGAACAAATCGCTTCAATCTTGGGTGATGGAACCAGCGGTAAAACTGAGACTCAGTTTCCTCAATCTGTAAAACCAGGGGCTTGGACCAGATGGCTTCTGAGGTTTCTTCCACTTACAATCCTCTGGTCCTAGTCTGTGCTCCTGTTAGGAATTAAGGCTCTTTCTTGGAAAGAAATGATTGAAATGTCCAGGTAAATGTTTTTCAAAGAATTTTTTAAAAGCATATTCAGTGTGGTTCAAAATAAGAGACATGAAAAATATCTTCCCACTTGACCCCTTTGGAGAGGTTGGAGGTCCAGGAGGGTCACATAGTGCACAGTTTTTCCATTTTTTCAACTTTTATGATGTATTGATCAGGTATAATGAGTTTTCTTTCCTTTTTTCCTTCATTTTCTTTGGAGGTTTTTGCCTTTGATTTTTTTTCTCTTTCAATTCTCTTTTGCTCTTTTAAAAATAATAATAAACATCTTTATTTAAAGTTTTGAGTTCCAAATTCTATCCCTCCTTTCTCCCCTCCAACCCCCCTCCCTGAGGCGGTAAGCAATCAGATATGGGTTATACATGTGCAGTTTTGTAAAACATTGCCATATTAGTTATTTTGTACAAGAAAACTTGAATATAAGAAAAAATGAAAGAAAGTGAAGCATAATATGCTTCAGTCTGTGCTCAGTTTGGAATTCTCCACCTTCGAAGTTCTGCACGATTATGAGATGTCAGGTATTCTAGGTCTCACCCCCCATTATTTTGCATTTCCTTTGTAGATTTTTGTATTCATTCATCCATGTTTCTCTCCTGCAGAGCATGTCACTCAAGGTCAGGGACTTCTGTTTGTTTGGCTTGGTTTTGTCTTTCTTTCCCCAACTGCCAGGAGAGGAATTGAGACATGTGACTGTTCAGTCATTCAGTCGTATCTCACTCTTCATGATCCCATGGACCATAGCAGGCCAATACTGTGCATGGGGTTTTCTTGGCAAAGATCCAGGAGTGGTTTGTCTTTTTCTTCTCCAGTGGATTAAGGTGAACAGAGGTGAAGGGACTTCTCCAGGTCATGTAACTAGTAAATGTCTGAGGCTGTATTTGAACTCATCTACCTGACTGCAAGCTCAGTGCTCTGTTCTAGCTACCTAACAGCCTCCTACTTGATACATAGTAAGCACTTAATAAATGCTTAATGAACTTTTTAAATGGAATTAGATTGTGTTCTTACACACTTGCCCAACTCTCCTTATTTTCTGTTCATTCATGTCTTTGACGTCTTTTTTTTGGTTTTGTTTTGTTTTGGTTTTTTTTTTTGTTTTTTTAGTGAGGCAATTGGGGTTAAGTGACTTGCCCAGGGTCACACAGCTAGTAAGTGTTAAGTGTCTGAGGTCGGATTTGAACCCAGGTACTCCTGACTCCAGGGCCGGTGCTCTATCCACTGCGCCACCTAGCTGCCCCTGAGGTCTTTTTAATAATATTTCTCATGTATAGTCACTGTGGCCATGGGCTACAACCTCCTTAGCCTAACATGGAACCTTTGGGTCATCAACAACTTTAATTCTTCATAGATCCTGGGGTCCCATGGACCAAACAGCATCACTAGGAGAATACTGGCCTTAAGAAGATGGGCTTTCAGCATCCAGAAGTTTGGCACTTTTGAAAGTGGTATATGATTTCCTAAAGGCCTTCCAGGCCACCCTCCTCTTGCTTTTCACTTCTAGGTCCAGCTCACTGTCCACCTGCAGTATTTTTTCAATATGGGGATGCTGATGGAGTCAGTCAATGGGCTACCATACAAATTAATGCAAATTTTGAAAATGTATTTTTCATGCATTTTGTTCACCTGGTATGAATGGCAAAGCAAATTCTTTTGAAAGATGATGGATGTTGAAAACGTTGGGGCGGGGCAGGGCAAGGGAAGATGGTGAGGGAGGAGTTGTAGTATTCTAGAGCTCAAGGCCATTAGTAAAATCTATGCAAAAGGGATCATCTTGTGAACTTTGATTTTCATGGAGAATCCCTCTTCTGTCTGGCCAAGCAGAATAAGTCTGATCCCTTGTGTGTGTGACAATTCTTTTAAGTACTTGAAGATAGTTGTCATTTCCTGCTTTGAGCTTTCTCTTCTCAAGGCTAAACATCTCTAGTTCCCTGATTGTCGTGTGGCATTATCTGAAGGCCAAAGTCGAGGAGCATTTCCTGTACAGACTCTAGAGAGGAGTCCATGATACCTGTAAAGATGAGCAGCCTCTGCTAATGGCTATTGCATTTTTGATATCGAAGAAAGAGTTGGTCTGAGATTCAGAGCCAAGTCGGTCCTAGCTTGTACGGCCAATTTGCAGTATGACCTTTTCTGGGGTTCAGTTTCCTCCTCTGTGAAGAAACTGGACCCAGTGCCCCCTAAGCAGGGGTGTGCTAGAACCACCTGTATCAGATCCAGCTGATTGTTAAGTTTCCAAAGTGAGCATTTACACCTCAGAAATCACTTATTGTTTTGTTGATTTCTTTTGTTTTGTTTTGGTTTGGTTTTTTGGTTTTTGGGGGGTTTTTGTGAGGCAATTGGGGTTAAGTGACTTGCTCAGGGTCACATAGCAGGTAAGTGTTAAGTGTCTGAGGCCGGACTTGAACCCAGGTACTTCTGACTCCAGGGCCCATGCTCTTTCCACTGTGCCATCTAGCTGCCCCTGTTTTGCTGATTTCTAGACTTAAGAAAGTGATGGTAAAATGTTGGTCATGCAGATTTTAACTTAAAGGTGGGTTGTATGTTTTGGGGAAGCTGGTTGTTAAATATTTACCAGCACACTCCTGAGTCTGAGGTCTCTTCTCTTTAATCTCAGCTTCATCCATGGAGTCAAGCAGACCCCTCTGCTACCAGTGAGGCTGCACAAACACCAAGGATTATGGCTTTTATGAACTGTCTCCAGCTGGAACTCCTAGAAATGCCAGACATTCACTTAGGTTTTGAAGGTTTCTTTATTAATGTCCTGGGTTCTTTTAGCCCTAATCCTGTTGAATCCCATCTCCATGCGTCTCCCTCCCAACAAATTTCAGCAAGCAGAGGCCTCCAGATTTCCAAGCCAAGCTTTCTGTGTAATAAATCAAGCCCACATTCCTAATTTCAAAAGGGAAGGCATACTCCACTGGAGGAGGTCAACCCTCCCCTGTCACGGATGGTCTTATGAACTTCATGTCAATTCCTGGCAAAATTCTAGATCAGATCATTAAAGGGATGGTTTGCAAGTTGTTGGAAAGTGAAGCAGCAGTGGCTAAGAGCCCACATGGGCTCATGAAGATCAAGTCGGAGTTACTGAGATTATTAGATTATTAGATCAGAGGAATGCCGTAAGGTGGGGGGTGGGGTGGATTTCAGCAAAGACATTGGACAACCCCTCTCAGAATGTCCCCTTGGACATAACTGAGTATCAGTGAGGGCTGACGGTACTAGCATCCCAAGAGCTGCGTTACAGTTGGCACTTTGGGTAAGACAGCCTTCGGGCAGGCCAGCACCCTGCACATACACACTATGAGTGCCTTGGTTAATGATAAAGCAGTGATATGAATACCACCCAGACTTCTGAGATTTCTACAAGGCAGGACGCTCTGAATGACAGAACTGGGAATAAAAAAGAGCAGACTCAAGCAAAGGGGAAAAGCTAATAAGATTAAGCTTAATGGTTATCAATGTAAAGTCATACTCACATTTTTAAAAATCAACTGTGGAAGCACAGAAGGAATAGGGGATTTGGAGTTAGATGTCAGCTCATATGGAAAAGGTCTAGGAGGGACAGAGGAGTGTAATATGAGCCAGGTGGTAATGTGAGTAATATGGGTTTGATGTGGAAGATAGAAAATGTAGTATGATCTTGGGCTGCATCCAGAATATGGGAGGTGATGGTGTCTCTGCTAGGGCCACGTCTGTACCATTGAGCTGCATTCTGGGCATCACATTTTAGGAAGGCCATTAGCAAACTAGAGTGCATCTCAGAAGGTGAGAAACAGGTTGGCAAAAGTGCCCAAGACAATGTTATACTAGAGCCACCTGGTGCTCCCAGTTGTGCCCTCTGGGGTCAAGCACCCTCGGGAATGTTAGGGCATCCATACTCCAGGTGGGATCCAGGCTGAATGACAGGCAATAAAGAACCCCTTCGGTTCTATGACTGGGGTGGAGACTAACTGACCTCCAGCTGCACTCTCCACCACACTTACTCCATTCATTCATAAATCCAACAACACTCATTTCTTAAGAGCCAGGCACTCATTCCAAGCTTTGAGTCAGGTTGTTTTTCTGCCTGAAATATTCTCTTCCTTCCTCCCTACACAAGAACTCTCTACCCATCATTCAAGGTCCAATTCCAGCCACACCTGCAGTAATTTCTCTGCCTAGATAGAGTGTAAGTCCCTTGAGGACAGGGACTAACCCAGTGACTGGCACCAAGTAATTGCTTAGTATGTTCTAGTTGATTTGTTGGTGGAGTCATTGCTCCATTCCACCTAGACCATCATCTTCTCAACTCCAAAGGTCATTTTATGCAGACCAGCCCATTAGACATTCAACCCTTGATTAGTTTTCAAGCTCCTGGAGGGCAGGGGGCCATGGTGGGCACTTTTTGTTGTCAACCTTCATTGTTCAGTCTCTCTCTTCTTCAATCCATTCTCCTCACAGGTGCAGAGTTCATATTCCTAAATCACAAGTGTAACCCTGTCACTCCCTTTCTCAAGAAACTCCATTGGCTCCCTCTTTCCTCTAGGAGAAAATTCAATTTCTCTTTAGTATTTGAAGTGCTTTAGTCAGTCAACAAGCATTTATTAGGCATCTACTATATGTCAGGCACTGTGTTAAGCACTAGGAATACAAAGAAAGGAAAAAAAAATATACAGTCTCTGCTTTCCAAACTCTCACATTTAAAGATTGTTGTATCATATAAATAGTTAGATGATGCAGTGGTTAGAACTTGAGGTCTGGAGTTAAGAAAGCCTGAGTTCAAATCCTGCCTCAGATAGTAACTGAATGACCCTGTGCAAGTCACTTAAATTCAATTTCCTTATCTTTGAAATTGGTCTAATAATAGCACTAACCTCTCAAGATTATAGGAAGGACCAAATGTGATAATACAGCTCAGTACTGGCATGTTAGAGGTGCTATTTGTTAGTCATTATTATAATCATTACTCTTCCTTATGAATTCACTCCAAGGTGACCTATGGGCTTTTGTATTTCACCTCCCATCTCCAACCCTTTTTACAGGCTGTCCCCTGATACCTGGAATATGCTCTTCCCTTACCTCCAGTGCTCACAGTCCTGAGATGCCTTCCAGGCTCAGTTCAAATGCAGCTTTCTACATGGGACCCCAGCCTGGGGTAACTCCTCCATTGGACTTATTTGTACTGTCTTTGTATTTATTTAGCTACATTGTATCTCTCTCCACAATAGAATGTAGCCTCCTTGACAGCGGGCATGCCTCCTATGTACTTTGAATCAATGGCTAGCCCAATTTCAAGAAACCAATGAACAGGAATCTCTCTCCTAAGTCTGAATCCCTTGACTTCTTTGAGGATCGAGAGGTTCCAGTTTATTTACACATAGTTTTTCACAACTTATGCTCAAAGTGATTTAGCCCCCGGCATGAGCCATCAATAGGAAAGGCGTTCTAAAGTCCTGACAGAGAGTGGTGGAAACAGGTTTTTCTGGTCATAAATACCCCACTTGCTAGGATCAGCAAGCTGCTGGTAGCAACTCGCCCTCATTAATGAGTATTGATTGACTTCTCTTCTGTAATCAAGACCCACCACTGACAGGTGGATGATTTAAGGAATCCCATTGTGCAGAAAAAAAAGAAGACTGAAAACGAAGGCTTACGTGATCCAAAGTTGAGTGCCAATAAGTCCCTCCCTCCCCCACCACTCTTTTTACCCTGGTAATGTGATGATGTCTTGTGATTTCATATAATGTGAGGGTGAGAAAGGACCTAAAAATTCAGATGGTCCAATCTCCTTCCCAATTCAAGAACACTGAATTTTGTTTCCTACCCATGTGCCTTTGCAGAAAGTGACCTCAGTACTTGGAATGCTCTCTCTGCTCCTCAGAACCCTTACACCCACTCCTGTCCCAGGATCAGTTTGAGTTGAGTGTCTTTCCTGATTCCCTCATCTGTTGTTCCTTTTATGTATGGCCTGGAGTGGAAGTCTCTTCTCAGCTCAACTTCTTCAATTTTTGATGGGATGCCCATCAATTGGGCAATGACTGAACAAGTTGTGGTATATGAATATTACGGAATACTGTTGTGCTGTAAGAAATGATAAGCAGACAAATTTCAGAAAAACCTGGGCTTACATGAACTGATGCTGAGTGAAGTGAGCACAACCAAGACAACACTGTACACAGTAACAGCAACATCGTGTGATGATCAACTGTGATAGACTTAGCTCTTCTCAGCAATACAATGATCCAAGACAGTTTCAAAGGACTCATGATGGAAAATGCTCTCCACATCCAGAGAAAGAACTATGGAGTTTGAATGCAGATTGAGGCAGAATATTTGCACTTTTTTTGTTCTTTTTTCTCTTCATGTTTTTTTTCCCCTTTTGTTCTGATTTTTCTTTCACAACATGACCAATGTGTAAATATGTTTAACATGATTGTACTGTATAACCTATATTAGATTGCTTGCTGTCTTGGGGAAAGGGGAGGGAGAAAAATTGGAACTTAAAATCTTACAAAAAATAATGTTGAAAACCATCTTTATCTATAATTGGGAAAAAATGAAATACTATTTAATGGGGGAAAAACAAATTCTTCAATTTTGCTATTCAGATTTTTCATCCCACCTACCTTGCAATCACTCTGTATTTCAGATTTTGTATTTACTTATTTGGGGCCATAAATGTGACTTCCCCCTAGGAAGGAGAATGCACACTCCTTCATAGCACAGGTTATTTCTTGTGGATCTTTTTATACCCAACACCTAGCAGAGTGTCTGGCATAAAGTAGGTGTAATAAAATGTTAAAATAAATGCTTTTTGAACAAATGGATGAGTTCTTTCTACAAATTCCCTTCCAGGTGGTAATCAGTCCTCTGTTTGAAAACTTGCAGTGACAGGGAGCTCAGTGTATAACGAGGCATACTACCCCCACTGTTGTATGTGGACAATGTTCTCATTATCTCTGTCTTTCTCTGTGTGTGTCTTTCTCTTTCTCTCTGTCCCTCACTGTCTCTCTCTATCTCTGTCTGTCTATCCATCTCTGTCTCTTTCTTTCATATAGATTCATATATATGTATGTGCATACATATGCCAGTTCATATACACACGTACACATTGTGTAGAAACATACATGCATGTACATACCTATATGCACATATTTACTGTACCTGTGATCTCATTAACATAGGGAACGCCCATTGAGCAAGCCCTCTCTACCTATGCAGGTTGTCACGTTCTCTGTACATTAGTGTTACCCAGAGCACCCAGAGGTGCTGTGGTGGCCCTTATCTATGAGAAGCAATGCATGGTGCTGAAAGCAGAATTAGCTTTAAGAGATTTGAACCCAGGTCTTCCTGCTCCTGAGGACAGCTCTCTAATCATGTGGCAAAGTTGCTTCTCCTCCATCTAGGTCACATCGTTTTTGAAGCATTACCTCTGCCATTGTAAAACAACCAGGGATTTTGTAGGCTTGTTCTTCAAGGAAATGCCAGCAGCCAGGCAAGTGCATCAGCAATGACAGGAGTGAGGTTTGTGTGTACTTTTCAGCCAGGGATTTTTGCCTGCTTACTTACCTGTTCCCCCAGACCACCTTCTCCTACAGACACCTTTGCTGTTAGACACATCTGAAGCAGATTCTTCAACCCACATAAACAGTCCCATAAGACCTTGGCCTTAAACACTTCAGGCAGGCTAAATTAAATACAATTAACCAGTGGGTCTAATGAGAAATCTATCTTGTACATCTTCTTTTCATTAACTTTTAGCTGGGTTGTCTTGAAAATATATGGTGTTGGGGGAGAGAGAGAAAGCAGAGAACTCCTGATGCTAGGCCACACAGCCAATTAGATGCAGGAGCCCACCCCTGAAATCTCAAGGGGGCTAATACAGAAATTGCCATCTCTAATCTACTTACCACTATTTTTATTTTTAAAAATACATTTAGTAATGTCTTTTGTTTTCACGTCATCCTCACACCCCCATTTTGAGCTGTCCTTGTGTTGAAAAATAATTAAGAAACATCTGATATGGAAACCTTATCTGACAAAATTTATACTATACCATCCTGATAGGCCCCCACCTCTCTGCCAAGAGGCAAGAAGTAGGTTTCACTATGTCTTCCAGCACTTTCATTGTTTTTTCTGCTCTTCCTACCTTCTTTTCTTCCTTTCTCTCATAGCCTTTTGTATTTCAGACTTAACTGATGTGAAGTACTTTGCCAAACTTGTAGCATTATAGTAATGCTATCTATTATTCATTACTATCATAGTACCCTTATTACAGGTCACTGGACTCATGAGTTGACTCATCTTTAAAACTCTTTAATCACTTTGAGGTTCAGATGGGTTAGAAGTGCCGAGGTGATGAGTATCCTCATGTCATTGTGTCTGGATTTCAGTAATTCATCAGCACTGTGCCTACAGCTGGGGATGAAGAGAGGCTTCCATGGCAATGCCCATCAGCCATAGATATAGCCTGACAACATGGGCCATTGGGTGATGAGTTGTCTTTTTTTTGATTGTTTCATCTAGAGTTATTCATGAAGACCATGTCCTCAGAATGCTAGTGGCTATTTCCCAGATGGAATTCAAAAACATCTGCAAGTAGGAGCCAGAAGTCATGTAAACCAAGTCTACCAGTTTGGAAATTGGGAGTCGGGAATGCTATCTTACATACAGAATTCCTACTGCTACACTTTAGTCTCCATTTATATCTGTCCACATAAAAAGACACAGACATAAAGAAAGCATGAGTTTTTCTGTGTGGCTCCATGGAGAAAAAGGAAATTTAGAGTCAGAAAACATGAGTTCAAGCCTGTCATTTTTTCAGCTAATTGACCTTAAATAAGTCATTTGACTTCTCTGGTACTAAATAGTTTCTCAGATTTCCTCCCTCTCTAGATCTAGAATCTACCCACACTGATGAAACCCCCCAATCTCTGAAGCTGATCTGGGGAAAAGCTACATGGCAGGGGTGGCATGCAGCAGAAGAAAAAATAAACGGAAGAGAAGCTACAAAAGAAAATTAAACACAGATACTACAAGGCATTCCTAGAGCCAGCCTTTTTTTAGCTGTACTCTATATTGACTTATCTCTCCTTCCACTTGAGTCTAAAAATATCTGCTTCAAAGGAATAAGGTGGAGGAAGGCAAAGCTTGATTACAATTTATCAGGAAAAGCCCTAGTGTGCAAGGAGAGAGCGGGTTCAACAGGAGTCCACAGTGGGATACAGCAGCCAAGAAAGCGGATGGGAGCTTTAGATTAATTAAGAGAGTTCTAGTGTCCCTAATCTTGGAGGCGGAGCTCCCTTGGTGTTGGGCTCTGGTTAGACCACCTTGGAAGGCTTGTATTCAATTCCAGGCACCATGGGTAAAGAAGGAAATTTTGGAGAGTTGGGAAACACTGAGGGGAGGAACCAGGCTGCCCTTGAAGGGTTTATAGATTCAGATCTGAAAGGGGCCTCAGAGGACATCAAGTCTACCCCCCCCCCTTATTTTACAGATGAAGCACCTGCGGCCCAGTATGGTTAAGTCAGGTTAATAAATGGCTATGGTGGGATTGAACCTATTTCTCCCTAATGCCAAGTCCGGCGCCTTTCCCTTTATAGCTTGAGTTTATGCCAGCTACAGATGGATGGAAGGAACGGGGACTCTTCAGCCTTAAAAAGAGAAGACTGTGGCTGTTGGGGTATTTGGAGGAAAGGCAGAAATGAGGGAATGATAGTTGCCGTTTAGTATTTAAAGGGACATTCAGGGGAAAGATTAGTTCATTTCCATTCTGTCTTAGAGGACAGAACTGGAGAATACTGAATGGAAATGGTCAAGGGCTAAATTCAGCCCGAATGTCAGGAATGCTCACTGCCAAACAGAGCTGTCATGAGGCTACTGGGCTCCCCTGCCTGAAGGTGTTCAAGCAAAGGCCAGGGGCCATTTATTGGATGCTTATACAGGTGCTCCTTCTTTAGACAGTAGGTACCTAGCTGCTTGTGGGGCTCTTCCCACTGAGATTTTGATTCTCCAGGAATCCATTCCTGCCCCCAGTATATTCCCCCTGTATTTCCAGGGAGGTGGGTATGCATTTCTTACCCTCTGGCCTTCTATCCCTTCTCTCCCCCCACCCCCGAATTGTGTAGGCTCATTTATAGATGTGACAAAGAGATGCCAGTGGAAGCTGGTGAAGTTCTCAAATTCTTTGGGTTTTTTTTTTTTTTTTTGGTTTGGTTTTTTTGGGTTTTTTGATTGAGGCAATTGGGGTTAAGTGACTTGCCCAGGGTCACACAGCTAGTAAGTGTTAAGTGTCTGAGGCCGGATTTGAACCCAGGTACTCCAGACTCCAGCGCCAGTGTTCTATCCACTGCGCCACCTAGCTGCCCCTTTCTTTTTCTTTTTTTTTAATTTTTCTTTTTGTTTTTTTGTTTTTGTTTTTTTTTGTTTGATTTCACAAATGCTTAAGGAAGATTCTTTTTTGTTTATATCTCACAGAAAATCCCAGCATGAAACTTAGGCCTAAATCTTCTCCTCTAACACACAGGGAAGTCTTTCTCATCCACCCTTTGTATGCCCCCCTGGGCATCAGTCTGAAGAAGTCTATGGACTCCTCAGAATTATGTTTTTAAATGCGTTACAATAAAATATAGAAAAAGAATACAGAGAATTACAAAGGAAACTGATTATATTGAAATCTAATGATTAACATATTTCTTTTTTTAAAGTTTATAGGCCATGGCTCCAGAAATCCCTATTCTAGGGCATTCCCTGGCTGCTCTTTGAGATCCCTAAGGATGGGGGTAGGGGTCAGGGTAAGTCACCTGGACCAATGAGGAAGTGACAGGGTGTGGTATTGGGGCCAGATTCCTTCACTAAGAACCAATGCTATGGAATCAGTGTCCTGGTGGAGAGATTTGCTGGTTGTTTTAACGACAGTAGCCCTCCTTCTCCTTGAGAAATCATGCACAGAAATCCCATGGTACAGTTTGTTGTTGCTGTTGTTATCCAATGAACCATCAGCAAGAAAGTAAATATTAGTCCAATTTCTCATTTCACCAACTCAACCTCTCTGGACTCAACATGTTACACCAGTCCCTTCATCGAAAACTGGGTGATTTCTGCCATCCCTGGTAAGTGACTAGCTCCTCACAGAGTTCTGGCCTCATGCCTGGGAGGCACATACACACACACACACACAAGCCAGACATATCACGGGGCTATTGCCAGTTGGCCCTGTGATGCTTCTTCTCATGATGTTGTCCCAGGGCTTTCTTTAAGTCTTCCTCCAGGCCAGGAGCCCCCAAGTTGGAAACCTTTGTCCACCTCTCCAAGGTCCTTCCCAACATATCTCTGAAAGGACTGACATGGACTTGCTCAGTTGCTGGAGTTTTGGCCAGATTGAACTAAGACTTGTTTAGAAAATGGACTGGGGGGACAGCTAGGTGGCGCAGTGGATAGAGCACCGGCCCTGGAGTCAGGAGTACCTGAGTTCAAATCCGGCCTCAGACACTTAACACTTACTAGCTGTGTGACCCTGGGCAAGTCACTTAACCCCAATTGCCTCCCTAAAAATAAAAAAAAAATTTAAAAATAGAAAATGGACTGGGGTTGATGTTCCAGGTTATCGCCCTCCTAAAACAGCAAGACCAAGAAGTCATTCAAAGTTTCCTCGCCATAACCCTGGCCGTCACTCCCAGTCAGCCGGGACCAGCCCCACCTCCAGTCTTCAGACATCTGACTCTCCTGGGTTACTGAGAATTAGTCCCCTGATAATTCTGTATTTAAAACTTATTTTTAGCTTACAAGGAAGTCACTTTTTTTAATTGAATCCGTCACTTCAGCATTAAAAAAGAGAAATGGCAAACTCTTCTTTGCCATTCTGCTTTAGTCAAGAGAAGTTACCCACGAATTAGAAGTATTCTTGGCCTCAATTTGAGAATTTCACCTAATGAACTGTTTCGGGCATAGGAATTGACTTCATATATTAAGGGACGGCTGTGTTTAGGTGCTACACTGTGAATCATAAAATTAGGAGGCTAAATGGCTAACACCAACATCCCTGACAGTTCCAATGCGCTATGATCAGGCCTTCTTCAAAGCTCATCCCAACACCTCCTCCTCTGGAAGCTCTTTCCCAACCCCCACTCCATCAGCTACACACACACACACACACACACACACACACACCCCTGTTTTTTATTTGTTTGTTTTGTTTTAGAGAGGCAGCATGACTCATATAGAGACCTGGCTTCTGAAGCAGGAAAATCTAAATCCAAGACCTCACTTCTTCCTCAAAAGTAGAGCTAAGAACCACAGGCAGATGATACCTGAAAGGGGTAATTGAACCACTCTGTCACTAGACAGCTACAGTTTTGAAGCCTGCACCCCAGAAAACTTTGAGGCAGCTGTGTGGTGCCCTGGAGTTAGGAGAATCTGAGTTCAACTGTGGCCTCAGACACTTGACACTTACTAGTTGTGTGACCCTGGGCAAGTCATTTAACTCTGATTGCCTCAAACATCCAGGACCATGACCAGTTGTCCTGATAATAGATCTTGCCACTGGACCCAGATGGCTCTGGAGGAGAGAGTGAGGCTGGTGACCTTGCAGAACCCCCCCTCACTTAAATCCAATTCAGTGCACTTCATGACATTACCTCTTGATGTCTTAACCCTCTTCAAGAAGACACAAACAACAATATCATCCTTAAACTGTGTGATTCTGGGTAAGTCTGTTAACTTCTCAGCTCCTTGGGCAACTCACTGAGACTAAAAAAAAATCAGAGAATGCCACTATTTGCATTGATATAAGGACTACACTCACCTGGGAGTCCCCTACATTAATCATATCACAAGTCTGGTCCCTGCCCATGATTTTAAAGCCAAACTTGTGATTTCATTAATGTAGGAACTTCCAGATGAGGAAACTCCCTCCATCAATGCAAATCAGAGCCTTCTCTGTAGCTCGGTTGCCTGGGGTGATGAGAGATTAAACGACTTGCCCCATAGTTTCAGGAGAGGAAGGGAAGAGAATCAGCTTTTCTATAGTGCTGCTGAGCTAAGCACTCTTTTAAACATGATCCTCACAGAAACCCTGGGAGGTTGGGACTGCTGTTATCTCCATTTTACAGGGGAGGAAACTGAGGCAGAAGGAGGTTCCACGACTAGCCCAGGGTCACACAGCTAGTAAGTGTTGGAGGTTGAATTTGAACTAAGGTCTTTCTGACTCCAGGTCCCATGCTCTATCTACTTCACCACCAGTTTCCTCAACTGTAAGGTTAAGTGACTACCAGTGAGTGAAAGAGGTAAGGCTGACCTACAACTTCACAAGTCCAAACCAGCATCCTAAAATTGACAGAGCTTTACATGTTTTGTTTCTTTTGTTTTGTTTTGTTTTGTTTTTGTTTTTGTTTTTGTTTTTAGTGAGGCAATTGGGGTTAAGTGACTTGCCCAGGGTCACACAGCCAATAAGTGTTAAGTGTCTGAGGCCAGATTTGAACTCAGGTACTCCTGACTCCAGGGCCGGTGCTCTATCCACTGCGCCACCTAGTTGCCCCGCTTTACATGTTTTATCACTTCTCAGCCTCCTAAAGACAGAGCCAGGGGGCAGTTAGGTGGTGCAGTGAATAAAGCACTGGCCTTGAATTCAGGAGGACCTGAGTTCAAATCTGACCTCAGACACTTGACACTTATTGGCTGTGTGACCCTGGGCAAGTCACTTAACCCTCATTGCCCTGCCTCCCCCCCCCAAAAAAAATAAATAAAAAATAAAAGACAGAGCCAGGCAAGCATCTAACACTGTGTGTGTGTGTGTATTGTACTGCTTTTGTATCCTATTTCCCTGTTTCCCTGTGTCTCTCTGTATCTCTGTCTTTATTTTTCTTTCTCTGTCTCTGTATCTATGTGTCTCTGTCTCTGTGTTTCTTTGTCTCTCTCTTGCTTGGGATGTCACGTGAGAAATCAGTTGAATTAATTTCTCACAAAATCTTTGGCCTTTAATTGTTCTGTGACCTCACTAATGGGGTTATTTCTAAGGCTACTAACCCCAACCAATCTATGAATTCTCATCCCCTGTGACTCTTCCATGTTGTTCATCCTATCGTTCAGATCCCCCTCTTTGCCACCTTGGACAACTCCCTTCTGGCCCTCACTTTGTTCCTTTCCTATAAAATGAGGGGGCTGAGCCAGGTGACCTCTGAGGTCCCTTCCAATTGTAAAGCTAAGAGTCTATTTTCCTACACTCAGCAAGTCAGTCCTCTGGTGGATGCAGTGGCTGCCATGCTGGATGTGGAAGAAGGAAGCCAACGCTCACATCCTGGCTCTGGAGCCTCCTTCTCTGTGGGGTCTCCTCGGCTCCTCTAGCTTCTCTGAGACTCAGCTGCAGCCTCACAAAGCACAGCTAAGGTATTCCAAATAGAAGGTATTGTTATAATTCTCCATGCTCACTCCATAATGGATCACTGTCGCTCAAGGAATACCCTTTGATCAAACATAGAGTCCCAAGAATAGCCACTGCAGGCTTGGTATCTGCTCCACATGTGAGCTGGTGAGGACCCCATCATGTGACTGCTTTCTTTTTATGCAACCAGAAGGCAGATGGGTCAAAGGAAAGGCATTCATTGAAATAGCATAGCAACTGAAGCTATACTATAAAGCCCAGTCATCAAAACTATTTGGTACTGACTAAGAAATAGAGTGGTGGACCAATGGAACAAGTTAGGCACAGGAGACACAGTAATAAAAGACTATAGTAAGTTACTGTTTGATAAACCCAAAGACTGCAGCTTCTGGGATAGGAACTCAGTATTTGATAAGAACTGCTGGAAAAACTGGAAGAGAGTATGGCAGAAGCTATGCATAGACCAACATCTTATACCATATACCAAAATAAGGTCAAAATGGGTACATGATTTAAACATAAAGGGTGATACCATAGGTAAATTAGGAGAGAAAGGAATAGTTTACCTCTCAGCTCTATGGAGAGGAAAGCAA
Source organism: Dromiciops gliroides (assembly GCF_019393635.1). Taxonomy (NCBI): domain Eukaryota; kingdom Metazoa; phylum Chordata; class Mammalia; order Microbiotheria; family Microbiotheriidae; genus Dromiciops; species Dromiciops gliroides. Next base: position 491,118,770 of record NC_057864.1, on the reverse strand, counting down.
TTTATGACCAAACAAGAGATAGAAAACATTATGAAATGCAAAATGGATGGTTTTGATTACATTGAATTAAAAAGTTTTTGTAAAAACAGAAGCTATACAGCCAAAATTAGAAGGGAAGCTGAAAACTGGGAAAAAATTTTTACAGCCAGTTTTTCTGAGAAAGACCTCATTTCTAAAATATATAGGTAATTAAATCAAATTTATAAGAATACAATTCATTCCCCAATTAAGAAAAGGTCAAAGTATATGAACAGGCAGTTTTCTGATGAAGAAATCAAAGCTATCTATTGCCATATGAAAAGATGATCTAAATCACTGTTGATTAGAGAAAGGCAAACTAAAGCAACTCTGAGGTACCACCTCACACCCATCAGATTGGCCAATATGACAAAAAAGGAAAATGATAAATGTTGGATAAGCTGTGGGGGAAAAAATGGAACACTAATGCATTGTTGGTGGAGTTGTGAATTGATCCAACCATTTGGAAGAGCAATTTGGAACTATGCCCAAAGGGCTTTGACCCAGTAATACCACTACTAGGTCTGTATCCTAAAGAGATTATAGAAAAGGGAAAAGGACCCACATGTACAAAAATATTTATAGCAGTTCTCTTTGTGGTGGCAAAGAATTGGAAATAGAGGGAATGTCCATCAATTGGGGAATGACTGAACAAAGTTGTACCATATGAATGTGATGGAATACTATTGTACTGTAAGAAATGACTAGCAGGAAGATTTCAGAAAAACCTGGAAAGACTTTAGTGAACTGATGCTAAGTGAAGTGAGCAGAACCAGTAGAACATTGTACACAGTAACAGCAACATTGTGTGATGATCAACTGTGATAGACTTAGCTCTTCTCAGCAATAGAATGATCCAAGACAATTCCAAAGGATGGAAAATGTTCTCCACGTCCAGAGAAAAGAACTGTGGATTCTGAATGCAGATTGAACCATACTGTTTCTACTTTTTGGCTGTTTTTTTTTCTTTTTTGAGGTTTTCCCCTTGTATTCTGATTCTTCTTTTACAACATGACTTATGCAAAAATATGTTTAATGTGATTGTACATTTATAACCTATATCAGATTGCTTTCTGTCTTGGGGAGGGGGGAGGGAAGGGAGGGAGGGAGAAAAATTTGGAACTAAAAATCGGGAAAACTATCTTTACATGTAACTGGAAAATAATAAAATGCTTTTATGATAACAAAAAGAAATAGCATAGCAAGACAACAGAAGATTTCACACACAGCCACAAATCACAGGGCACTCTTTCACAACACTGGGGACGTGCATGGGGGGCCCACGTGGGAGGAAGCTGGCAAAGAGACAGTTCATGCCTCAGGTGCCTCACAACCCCATATCCTGGCAATGCTACCCCCCAGTTCCTCCAGGGAATCAGCGTCCTGGGTAGAGAGATCTGCGTTCTTTCACACATAACTATCTACTTAGGCTTCTGACCCTTTCATTCTCTTGAGATCCCCCACAGCTTAGCCGCCAATGAATTGGAATGAGAACAAAAGAGAGGCCAAGAAAGGAGGCAGGGGCCACTCTTCCCCAGTCCCTGCACTCAAACCCTTGTCTTTATTATGGATCTCGGTCGGCATCAAAGCCTAATTGCTTTGGGGCTCTATTCTGAGCAGCAGCATTTCTGATCTCCCTACCCAAGTTGCATTTGGATATATAGCTAAGAAAATTTTTTATTATAATCCTGGAATAAAATTGCATTTAACTTAAAGACTTTTATACCCACAGTGTCTTACACATAGGATTTGCTTTAATATATGGCATATTATATTGCACACATATGTCTACATATACATAGTATATATACATATATGTATTGTATATATGTGTGTATGTATATATGTGTGTATATATGCATGCATGTGTGTATGCATGTATGTATTGGAGGAAATGACTGAAGATAAAATTCCCTTTGAGATGAAACCTGCAGATTTGGTTTTCTCAGACCTATTATTTGTATTCAATTTAATAAATTGAATTAAAAATATTTTTAACCACTCCTACACCCAGAAACATGCCCAGAGGGCTAGAGAAAAGCTTAGAGGACATTCTATCAAAGCCCATCATTTAACACATGAGGAAAGGGCAGGCCAGAGTGGTTGGCACTTGGCTCAGGTCACACAGGTGGCCCCATAGTAAAGACAGGATCCATCTGACCTCCTCGGTATTCATACTTCTATTCTCATAGATTTTGAGCTGGAAGGGACTTCAAAGGTCATTGAAACCTCTTCCTCCTCCTTTTTTCACCTCCTTTTTTAAAACAAATTTCATTAGGAAACAGTCCTCAGAGGTTCTGTGATGTGTCTGCGGTGATGTAAGTAGTGAATAACAAGCCCAGTAATAGATCTCAATACCTCTGATTCTGCTTAGTGAGCTAAGCAAACAGCATTTGTTAGGTGCTTACTATCATTAAGGGGTGGCTAGGTGACCGGAGTTCAAATCCTGCCCCAGACACTTATTAGCGATGTGACTATGGGCAAGTCACTTAACGTCTCTCCGTCTCAGTTTCCTCTTCTGTAAAATGGGGGTGATAATAATTCCCTGCCTCTCAGGGTTGTTGTGGGAATCAAATGAGGTCATATTTGTAGAGCACTTTGTAAGCCTTAAAGAAGGAGAGGAACGTGCATTTGTTAGGCACCAGCTGTGTGCCAGGCAGCGTGCTAAGTTATATAAATGCCAGCTAGTCACTATCCTTTGCTAGGTACCCTCTGAGGTCCCGTCCTGCCCTAAGCCCACGACCTCATGATCTGCAGTATCTTGCCTGGAGTCTTCTGCATCAGTGATGATGCTGCAAGACACCTCCATTATATTGCCTGGAATTGGGGCACTGGATAGCTTTGGGAAATCTCTTCCAGCAGCTCCTATCCCAAAACCAGTGCATCTGCTTAGTCCTACTCATCCACAAAATGAATCTGCAACATAAAATATGTTCCAAGGATCCGTCCCAGCTCTGCTTGAAGACCTCTGAGGAAGGGGAACCCCACAGACTCTCAAAGAAGCCAATTGGGAGGAGGTTTTTTCTGACATCCAAATCAGCCTCTGCTTCTACCCTCTGGAGCCAACCAGAACAAGTCTATTCTTCCTTCTAATCTTTCCATGAAACTATCGTCTTTCCCCCCGAGTCTTCTCATCTCCAAATTGAACATCTCCGGTTCCTATAACCCATTCCCATGATCTAGATCCTAGCATCCCTGCTGGTCTCTTCCAGGTCCTCTACACTTTATCAAGGTCCTTCCTAGACCAGGCACCCAGAGCCACTTACCAGATGCCAGATGTGGAGTGACAAGGGAGCATTATGGAAGATTTATCACCTCTCTCTTCTTGGAAGCCGTGCCCCTCTAAGTGTAGCCCTAGCTCCCATTAGCTTCAAAAGCTGCCACATCATAGTCCTGACTGATACTGAGCTTGATATCTCCTGAGACCCCCAGATCTCTTTCAGGTAGATTACTAACTAGGCCCCCTACATCTGAGAATTGTGAGATGGATTTTGCACTTATCTTTATTTAATTTCATCTTAGTAGACTCAAGCCAAGGTTCCTGCCCATGAAATTGATCCAGTGTGTTAGGAATCCCACCCTGTTTTCTGTCCCCTGCAAACATAAAGGTCTTCACACTCACACCTTCATCCAAGTCCCTCATCATGTCTTCTAACCCCAAGGAAAGTCTGACTTTAGGAAGGCACAGCCATGCCACCTCAGCATGAGTGGGCACAGGAGTACAGACTTAAAATGAACCATGGCAATTGCCATCATTGAACTTGATGATTTTTAACCTAGTCTGAAATTATTACTTAGTGACTGTGAGTCATAAGCAATTGGGATCAATTGCAGGAGCTGTCTGTGTTTGTGGAAGGATGTGATGACAATTGGGAAGCCCAGCTCTGGCCATCAGGAGGACACAGCCTTCATCAGACCATCTGGAGGGCAGCACTGATCTGATCCCCACAGTTTCTTTCATTCACACCCTCTATGCTCTCATCCACCCAGTCATTCAGTCAGTCAACATGTACTAATTGCCTGTTATGTTTCTCTGGTAGGCACAAGGGGATACAAGGGCTCTCCTTCAGGAAAGTACATTTTACTGGGGGAAAACCTTTAAATGGGAAACCAAATGAAAATGTGCATGAAGTCATATTGTGCAGGAGGACACTGCCAGCTTGGGGCATTAGGGTAGGCATCCCAGAGGAGATGACATTTGAGTTGATCTTTAAGGGAGGCTGGGAGTTCTAGAAGGATGGAGAGGGGAGGAGGAGCATGTTCCAAGCACAGACCACAGCCTGTACAAAGTCATGGGTATGTGAGAAGGAATGCTGTCCACCAGGAACAGTGAACAAGCCATTTTGGAAGCATGTGATGTGCATGAAGGTGAGTACGTGCAAGAGCAGAAAGGTGGGCTAGGACCAGGGGAGGAAGGGCCCTCAAAGCCAAACAGGAGAGTCCCTGTGATATTCCAGAGGCTACTGGAGCTGGGGAAGGAGAGGGATTGTGTTCACCTCATCTCCCTTCTGGCTCAGTAATTCTAAAATTCTCCATGAACTTCTTCTACTTCTCATTCTTCTCTCCATTCATCTACTCAAGCCATCCTTCAGAGTGAGGCTCACATGTTAGCTCCTCCTTGGCCTTCCTTAGTCCAATGACATCACCCTCCTCTGAACTGGTGGAATCCATGTGGACTCAAACACACCTACTTCCCATGACCTGCTTTTCCACCCCATCAGTCGCACATAAAAATGGCTGTATCCCTGATTTTGCTATTACCCACAAACATACCACCTCCATGTTCAAGAATTCCCAAATCTTCTGATCTTACCATAATCTCTCCCTCTGCCTGCTCTTACCAAGCCCTATTCTCCCACATGGTGATCTCCAGTCCCCAGACCTTCACAATCTCCCAAGCCATTTCTCTACATAAGCCACCCTCTCCTCTTTTCCTCATTTTGACCCCTAGGGAAGCAATCTGATTCTATCCTATCCTCTTCTCTTATTATTTCACCAATTGTGCCATACCAATCCTTAGCCTTGGATCCCGCCTACCATCTGCCAACTCTTCTCCTAATAGGTGTTCCTAACAAAGGTGGGGAAAATCATGCAATCGCTCTGATTGGATCCAATACGAATTTATGCTATACCACCTGGACTGAGCCCTTGCTGCTTCGAGGCAGTCCTCCTATACCTCTCTCATCGAATCACTGTCCCACTCTCCACAGCACCTCCTCCAAACCTCCCTCAAACTTTGCAAGTCTCCCCTCCCCACCTCCCATATCAGTGGACAGCCTTGCCTCATTCTCTCTGAGCTCCCTCTTCTCCCCTCGTCCTCATCCCTGTGACTTCTGTCTCTCCTGTCTCACATGATGAGGTGGCCAAAGCTGAGCCCTCTAACAGCCCCGGCAATTCCCTTCCATCCCTTCTCTCCAGCAGATTTCCCTCCTTGTCATTTCCTCTCTATCACTTCATTTCAGTCTCTCCCTATCTACTGGCTCTTTCCCTACTACCTATATAAACATGCCCATGTCTCCCCTCCATCCTTAAAAAACCTTCACTTGATCCTCTGCTATCATCCTAAATCTGTCCTGCCCTTTGTGGCTAATGCTTGAAAGGCTCATCTACAATAAGGGTCTCCCCTTGCTCTCCTCTCACTTTCTCCTTAACTCCTTATAGTGCAGTTTGGAACCTCATCACTCCACTGAAAGTGCTCTCTCCAAAGTGAACAATGATATCTTAGTGGCCAGATCCAATGGCCTTTTCTCAACCCTCATCATCCTTGACCTCCCCTCAGCCTTTGACACTGTTGATCACCATCTTGTCCTTGATTCTCTCTTCTCTCCAGGTTTTCAGGGCACTCCTCACTCCTGGTTCTCCTCCATCCCATCTGACCACTCCTTCTAAGTCTCCTCTTCAAGGTCATCATCTAGATCCTGCCCTCTAACTCCAAGTGTCCCCACAGGTCCTGTCCTGAGCCCTCTTCTCTTCTCCCTCTAGCCTACTTCACTTGGGGATCTCATCAGCTCCCATGAATTTAATTGTCATCTTGATGTTGACAATTCTCCAATCTCCCTATACTGCCCCAACTTCTCTACTACATCCAAACACACATCTCCAGCTGCCATTCAGATATCTTGAATTGGGTGTCTAGTAGATATCTTAAGTTCAACATACCCACAACAGATTTCATTATATTTCCCCCTAAACCACCAAGCACCCACCTCCCACCTTCATTATTACTATAGAGGAGCAATACCAGCCTCCCAGTCCCTCAAACTAGCCCCCTGGAAACAATCCTCAACTCCTCAGTACCTCTCACTTCCCACCCCCAATCTGTCACCAAGACCGATTGTTTTAATATTTGCAACATTGCTCGAATACACTCCCTTGTCTCCTCTGACTCTGCTGCCACCCTGGTGCAGTCCCATGTCACCTCACTCCTGGTATCTGGGTCTGCCTGCCTCAATGCTCTCCCCACACAAATCCACCCTCCTGTCAGCCAAAGAAAGCCATGTTTCTAAAGTACAGGTTCAGCTCCTCAATAAACTGCAGAGGCTCCCTATTGTTTCCAGGATCAAACGCCCAACCCCTTTTTAGCCTTCAGAGCCCCTCAGAGCCCGGGCCCCTCCCTCCTTTGCAGTCCTGCCAAGTGCTCTTCATTCAAGTGACCCCGGCTTCCTGGCTGCCCATGAATAAGACCATTTGGATCTTAGCTCTGGGCATTTCTTCTGACTGTTCTCTGCCTGGAATGCTCTAGCTCTGTCTACTGGCTGCCGTGACTTCCTTTGAGTCCCAGCTGAGATCCCCCACCGAATTCTGGTCCCTGCCTCAGTTTCCTTTGGGACCCAAAAGACACACACAAATGATACGGATCCACGGGAGCTTCTTGAACAAGTGACATTTTTTTAAACTTTTATTTCTCTGCTCAGAGTGAAATATAGTGAAACAATCGGTTCCATGGAGAGGTGTCAAAGATTAAGGATGTTTGAATTGGGTCCTTTTGGCAATAGGGAACCACTGAAGATTTATAAACAAGGAAGGAACGTGATTCATCAAGTATATTGGGGGAAACTGCCTTGTCTGTTGTGTGAATAATGGATCGGAGAGGCAGGAGACAGAGCAGTTAGCATTGTAAAAGCTCATAAAATCATAAACTATAAGAGTTAAAACTAGATGGGACCTTGAAAGGGATGTAATCCAACCCTCCCATATTACAGATGAAAAAACTGTGTCAAAGGGGCAAGCACTGACTTTCTCAAGGTCATGAAATGATTAAGCCTTGGAGCCAGGACTAAAATCTAGGTCTTCCTGTCAATTCAGTGCTCTTTCCCAACATGCATCAGTTAACACCCTAGTATGAATTAGTCGGTTAGACTGGACAGTCACTTGGAAAGATTCAGCATAAGCAACACACCACAGAAGCAGTACATTTTGATGGTGGGCAGGGGGATATAGGGCATGGGTCACAGGTCAAAGAGAAGGAGCCCTGGGGGTCTAAGTAGGAAGCAGAGGATAACATGGAAGCCGTGGTGTCCATTAGAAAGATCAAACAAGGGGAGGTTTTAGGTAAAGGGGTAAATTTTGCCACACTGTTCTCCTGGCCCAGCTTCTCACAAAGTAGAGGAGGCAGAGGGGGAGTCACATTACCCTCCCTGAATGTCTAAGCTCCTGTAGGAGGTGTTACCCCCAGCCCAGGGACACCTGCCCCAGATCCATGTGGCCAAGGGCATCTGCCCAAATCCTCAGCTCTACAACCAATCCCAACCCTTGCCCCTCTAGACTGATCTCACGTTGTTCCCATCACTGCCATCCCCATATTCCATCCAGACTGGACAACCAGCTGTTCTGTAACCTTAACATTGCAGGAGGAGCTGGGATGGGATCCCAGGTGCTCTGACCCCACATGCAGGATTATGGTAGAATTCCTTGTTTTAGGGGCTGAACCGATGGTCTCTAAGCTCCCCAGCAAGGCTCACGTTCTACAAGGCTGTGTTTCTATCATTTCCCACCTTCATGCCTTTGGACAATCCACTTCCCATGCTTCCAAGGCACTTCCTTCTCATGTCAGCATCTCAGAATCCCTTCTCTTCCTTTAAAGTCTAGCTTGGGTCCAACCTCACTTCCCTAATTTTCCCTAGCCCTGAGTTCTCACTGCCTTCTCAAATCATTCCACATTTAAAATAATAACAATAATTGTGAACCTATAATATACTAATAGGAGGAGGACCTTGCCATCCATGGTCTTCTTTAGTAATAACAAACAATGGCTAACATTTATATAGGGGTAGCTAGGTGGGGCAGTGCATAGAGTGCCTGGCTAGAGAAAGGAAGACTTGAATTAAAATCTAGCCTCAGACATTTACTAGCTGTGTGACCCTGGGCAAGTCACTTAACCCTGTTTGCCTCAGGTCCTTCATCTGCAAAATGAACTGGAGAAGGAAATGATAAAACCACTCCAGGATCTTTGCCAAGAAAACCCTTAAATGGGGTCACAGAGAGTTGGGCAGGACTGAAAAATGATTTAATAGCAACAACATTGATGTAACACCATGTACCAGGCACTGTGCTACAAATAGTCATTTGATCCTTACAACAACCCTGCAAGGTGGGTGCTATTACTATCCCATTTCACAGATAAGGAAACTGAGGCAAACAGTGGTTCTACAACTTTTCCAGAGTCACACTGCTAAAGTCAATATTATGGTGGACTTAGGATTTTAAATTTAGACCTGGGAGATACCTTAGAGCCTAGCATTTCATCCAACTGTGTCATTTAATAAATTAGAAAATTAAGGTCTCTGGAGGTTCCTGTAAGGTCAAATGCTAATAAGTCTCAGAGTTAGGATTCAAACCCTGGTCCTCTGACTACTTCAACTGTACGAAAGAAAGAAAGAGAGAGAGAGGGAGGGAGGGAGGGAGGAAGGAAGAAGGGAGGGAGGGGGAGAGAGAGAGAGAGAGAGAGAGAGAGAGAGAGAGAGAGAGGGAAGGAGGGAGGAAGGAAGGAAGGAAGGAAGGAAGGAAGGAAGGAAGGAAGGAAGGAAGGAAGGAAGGAAGGAAGGAAGGAAGGAAGGAAGGAAGGGAGGGAGGGAGGGAGGGAGAGAGAGAGAGAGAGAGAGAGAGAGAGAGAGAGAGAGAGAGAGAGAGAGAGAGAGAGAGAGAGAGAGAGAGAGAGAAGGGAGGGAGGGAGGAAGAAGGAAAGCCAATGAAGACACAGATGAGGTTGCATTTGATCCTGGGGGTGACTGGGAGCCACAGACGTTTATTGAGTAGACAAATGGTAAGATCAGACCTGACATGAAGTCACTTTGGCAGGAAGGAAGAGAAAAGAGACTGAGAAGGTTCGGCCAGAGAAGCAGAAGGAGAAAAAGGAGAGAAGCAGGTCAGGAAATGGATTCCACGAAAGGGGGTGGTGGTGCGCAGCAGGGTCTGGATTTCAAGGTGGGCGAGGGTTGAGCAAAGGCCCCCGGATTAGAGGAGGAGGAGGAGGTCACAGGGGATCTCAGAACACCATAACCCGGGCTTTCATTCTGGGGCCCTGACCTCTTCAAACCTTAGCTGGGACCAAAAGGCTGAGTGAGCAGCGCCCTTTTAACTTCCGTTCTGGGAAGAGAAAGAACCCCCCTCCCCCACCTCCAGCCCCCAGCGGCTCTCAGAAAGCGCAGCCTGGGCATCTTTCTCACGCGTCAGATGATTGAACTGAACCGAAAGCAGAGAGAGATTGCAGCCGCACCCTCGCGGGCCACAATGTGAGCCCAGGTAGTTTACAAAGATTCCCCGATTTAATGCAAACAGAAAAGGACTCCCAGGGGAGGCCCCGTGCGCTGAAGGGAAAACCGGTTTTAAGTTGCTTTTAATTAAAATCGCTGCCGCCTGGGTCAAAGTCCTGCTGTGAGGCGGTGGGGGGGGACTCCCCAAGGCTGGGGGCACCCCCAGCCCTTGCCTCTCTTCTCCAAGGGGGGGCTCCCCAGTGAGGACCACCCCAGCTAGGCTCCACAAGCTCCTGACCAGAATGTGGCACACTTTTAACAAATATGGGAGCTGCTGGGTTGAGGGAGGCCACACAAGGAAGAACAGAGCTCTTGGGGCAATGGAAGTCATTCATTAACTAGACCCTTCCTCAAGGTTCAGACGCCAAGACGTCAGGTAGTTGTTAAGGATGAAGAAGCAGGTGCTGATAGAGGCGCACCTGGACCCTGAAGGTGGGGACGTGGGGCAAAGGTGTGGGGAAGGTTTTGGTCTAGTGTCCAGGTGGGGTATGGATGGGGAAAAGCAGGGCCTTTACACTCCAAGGACCCAGAATCAGTCTTAATCTGGTCACTTGGGTGACGTCAGGCAATCGCACAATCCTAAAATACCAGAGTCAGGATCTCTGAGGGACTCAGTTTCCCTTTTTGTAAAATGAAGTTGTTCAGCATGCATGCTTTGGTCCAGAGCCTCTTAAACTTTTTCCACTCACGCTCCCTTTCCACCCAAGAAACGTTTGCATAGACAGGTAAATAAAATAGGTCTATGTAACCTTTTCCTGTTGCCAATGTTTGGTGACTCCTACCTTCAGTCACACAACCCACAGATCAAGAAGCTGGGCTCTCTTCCCACTCTAGTTCAGAGAGAGGCACCATGGGAGGAAGTCACTGGCTCTGCAGGGAAAGGGTCTGGGTTCCAATTCTACATCTGTAATGCTTACTAATCATGTGAGGTTAGGCTTCACAAACTTCTATATATAATTGTCTCTCCCTGAAGAATTCAAGCTTCTGTAGGGCAGGACCAGTTTCATTTCTGCCATTGTACCCACACAGTAGGCAGCTGGTGGCATAGCGGAGTCAGGAGGAACTGAGTTCAAATCTGACCTGAGATGAGTGTGACCCTGGGCAAGTCACTCAACTCCATTTGCCTCAGTTTCTTCATCTGTCAAATGAGCTAGAGAAGGAAATGGTGATGCACTCCAGTATCTTTACCAAAGATTCCAGATGGGGTCTCGAAGAGTCAGACACACCTGAAATGACTGAACAACAACCCACAGAGTGCCTGGCTCATAGTAGGGAGAAGGCTTGCACCCAGCATGGGGAAGCCCTTCTACCAGGGCTGGTCAGTACTTCCTCTGCAATTGAGAGTCCAAAGAAAAGACTAGCCTCAGCCCCAACACTCCTGAGTGCAGCTGAACCTGGTCAAACTCGACTGGGGAAATACTGACCAAAATCCAGAAAAATACCCCCCCAAAAAAAACACCACAGATGATGTGATTTTTCTAAGTCAATACCCTGCCCACGGGGATCTCTATCAACCAGTCAACACTTATTGCGCACCCACTATGTGCCAGGCCCGATGCTAATCGCTGGGGATACACAAAGAGGCAAAAAGGCAATCCCTGCCCCCAAGGAGCTTCCAGTCTAATAGGGAGAAGACATGAAAATACAAACAAAGAAGCTAGGCACAGAGTAAAGAGGAGATCGTGGGTGAAGAGAAATCACTGGAATGAAGAGGGGCTGGGGAGGCTTCCTGTAGGAGGTGGGACTTCAAGGAAGCCAAGGAGGCCAGTAAGCAGAAGAGAGGGGGAAGAGGGGCCCGGACAGGATACCCAGAGGAGAGGACTAGTAGGGATGGTTTAAGTGGTTTAGTGGCCCCCTTTCCAGGTGAGTTTGACCGGAAGAGCCTGGGTAACTTGTCCGGGGTCACACAGGCAGTTCTGGGCAGAGGCCAGGCTCATGCCAGGCTTTTTCCTTGCTGCCTCCCTACCCATGAGCCCACCCTGCTTCTCAGATCCCTGGCAGGTGTTGGCTGATTGACCCATTTCATAGTCACTGCCCTGTCTCATCCTGGTCTTCACTCAGGCTCTTTCCAACAGATAATGGCCTGGCCTGCTTGTCCATTCATCCAGCCACTCCTCCCCTCCCTCCCATCTGTGAGCTGCTCTTGGCCCGGGCTCTTGCAGACAAATGGTGACTGCAGGCCTCTGACCTCCTGGACAGCGGGCTCTTTCCCTCTTGCCTGCAAGTTTCCTGAAGCATTACATGAAACCGCATTCCCTGGGTTTGCAGCAACACAGGGCTTTTGTGGGTTCATTTTCCTGGAACCAGCACAGCCACCAGACGAGCCTTGGATGTGAAGGGTCAGTCTTTAGCCTTCCTGGGAGATCCAGGCCCCGGGTGCTTGTGTATGACCTGGACACAGCCGCCAGGCCTGGCTAGACTGGACCCTTCCCTGACCGCCCTCCCGAAAGCCTCCTGCTTGCTCCCGCCTCTGGGCCTCCCAGGCTAGGCTCCTCTGATTTCACCGGCACGGAGAACTCCCCATTCTTTCCACCAATGCAGGCCAGCGCCTTCTCACTAACTTCTAGCCTCAGGAAGTCGCGTAGGGTCCTGACTTGTGTGGGACACAAAGCCAGCATGTGTCCCCGGGTGAACATGAACCCAGCTCTTCCCCAATCCGGTCAGCTCTTTATCCGAGACACCCCACTGTCCTCACTGAGGATATAAAGATCAGGATGTTTATCCAGCACCTACTTGGGGCCAGGTCCTGTGGAAGACACTGGAGATATCAATACCAAGAGGAAATAACCGCCCACCTCAGGGAGTGTCCACTCTATTGAGGCAAAACAGCGCGAACACAGGAAAGTGAATATCCTAGAAACCCCAAAACCAAGAGGCGCAAGTGAAGTCCCGACTAAGAGCCAGGCTCTGGAACAGCAAAGCCACGGCCACGCCACACGAGAGCCCTGCCCTCAAGGAGGGTCAGCCCATTCAGGCCGAAAGCCTGGCTGGAATCTTTCCTAACACAGCACCCCACCCCCCTGCCCCCCCACCGGCCGCCCGCCCCTCCCCATTCCTGGTCCCGCCCCTATACCTGGGTTCCTCCCCTAGGCCTGGGGCCCCGCCCCTAAGCCTGGGGCCCCACCCCTAGGCCTGGGTTCCTCCCCTAGGCCTGGGCCCCGCCCCCCCCAAGCTTCCTCAGCTGGCGTCTCCTCCAGCAGCCAGCAGGCCTATCGGAGCCAGGCCAGCGCGCTAATAATGTTGTGGGCCCCAGTGACATAGATGGATCGGGCCTGAGGGAATTAGGTGCATCCTGATGATGAGGAAGGATGAGGTCAGCCTGCCGGACTCCCTGCTCTGCTGCCTTGCTGGGGCCTGCTCTTGTTATCCTGCCACACTTCCCTGAAAGGACCCGGCACGGATATGGCTGGGCCTTCACAGACACCCCCAGGAAGGATTCCTGTACAAGTGGGGGGGGGGCATCCAGAACCTTCTAATACCGCCTGTGGAGGAGCCGGACCAGGGACTGTCCACCCTTTGTTTGGGTCCTTCCATCAAGGAGCAAAGCCCCCCCCCCAGCTTATGTCACTTTTAAAAGGTCACATGGAGAGGAAGTCTTCCCTTATTTTGAGATGAAATCTGCTCCTCAGTCACTTTTGTCACCTAGTCCTAGTTCCGCTTGCCGGGGCCAAGCAGAGAGTCTCCTTTCTTGGACACTCACAGCCCTTCAAGTTGCCAAAGACAGCTGGGGTGTCTTCTCCGGCCTCGGCCATCTTTCCAGGCTAAAGCTTCCCTGTTCCTTCTCTGTCCTCATGGTCCCCCTCTGGATTCGATGCATAGAGAAGTGTCCTTCCCAAATCTCTGGGACCCGTGGGGCCCAGACGAGCTCTGGATTCTCACCCCCTTCCTTCTGCATGCTACTCCTCTCTAGACGCAGCCAAGGCAACAGCAGCATCTTCAACAGACGCTCAGCGTGAGTTAAAATGGGGACTCACACAGAGCTTTAATCGGGGTTCCCCCAGATCTCCAGATCTTCTCACCCTATGGCCAAGTCACCCCTGCACCATCTTCTACTTGGGAAAGCAAGCTATTGACCCCTGTAGATCTGGTGTGTAGCCCTACTAAGCTCCCTCTGGTCTTTCTGGAGATGAAGAGCTGGCTCCACAGTAGGGAGCCCTGGGTTCAGGGCTGTGCTCTGACACAAGCCAATCACTCAGAGCCTCAGGGCTCTCTGGGACAAGGTGCAGAACGGGTCCTGCTCTGTGTCCCCAAGACAAAGCTCCTTCTGCCATTCAAATCACAGGCACAGACACAAAGAAAGCAACTCTGATTCCATTCTGCCCAGCCCTGTGGCAAGAAAGCCAGGGGACAAAATGAATTCTTTCATCATAAGGAAAAGTAACTCAAGACACCAAGCGAATAAAAAAGCCCCTGCAGGCTGGGTTCCAAGCTTAGCTCAGCTACTTCTACTTGTGTGACCTTGGCCAAGTCTCTTGATTCCCCTGGGGCTCAGTTTCCTTATCTGTCATGTGAGGTGGAAGAAGGAGATGGCAAGTGGCCTTGGATGTCCCTTCCAGCTCGGAATATATATATTGATCCCAGGTAATTACAGAATCCATCCACATGGTTATCATGGAGCATTAGCTACCTTCCCACTTCCAAACCTTTGTACAAGCCATCCCCTGGGACTGCCCTCTCCTCAGCTCCATCTCTCAGGATTCTTATGCCCTCTCAAAGCAGATCCCAAGTGTCATCTCCTACACAGAGTCCTCTGTGGTCCCATCTGTTGTCAGTGCTCTCCCCACCTCAAAATTACCTTCCATTTTCATACAATTTATGGTTGTGTTTATTGTTCAGTCGTTGGTTTTGGGTTTTTTTTTTGCCATGTCTGACTCTTTGTCTTTTCTTGGCAGAGTGGTTTGCCATGCCCTTCTCCAGCTCATTTGAAAGATGAGGAAACTGAGGCAAACAGGTGAAGTGATTTGCCCAGGGGTCAGATCAAATCGCTGGTAAGTTTCTGAATCCAGATTCGAACTCAGGTTTTCCTGACTCTAGCCCCAGCGCTCGATCCACTGTGCCACTTAGCTACCCCAGAATTCATATTTACTCATCTGTATACAGGGGGGAGTTTGGAAAAGTAGATAGAGAGTTGGTCTCAGAACCAAGAAAACTTGGATTCAAGACCTGTCTCTGCCGCATACTGGCTGGGTGACCCCTGGTAAGTTACTTAGGTGCCCAGGGCTCTAGGCCAAAACTTCTTAAACTGCGAGTCACAACCCCATAGGGGGTCACGTAACTGAGTGTGGGGGTCATGAAAATGGGGCAGTGAACATGTGATTTGTATATTTATTTTAAATACCTATATGCCTGGGCTCATGTAAAAATTTCCATGGCAAAAAGGGATCGCAAATGCAAAAAGTTTAAGAAGTCCTGCTCCAGGCAGTGATAGAAGGTGCCAACCTGCCATGGTAGAAGGAGTTTCCTCCTCTGGGAGTTCCCCTATGAATGAAAGCCCAGGTTCAGCTCCTTCCCATACTTTCTCATTTCATCCACCTGAGAGAACACAAGCTCCCTGAGGACAAGAAGTGGCTTACCTTTATCTTCACATCCCAGACACAGCACAGAGCCTGGCGCCAAGAGAGCGTGTTTGTGGAATTGGGCTGGATTTCTAAAGAGCCATTGGAAGAGCTTCCATTGGAGGCATGAGAGCTTCTTGATGCTGAAAACAGCCGCTGAGCGGGGGCGGGGGGGGGGGGGTCAGGCCAAAGGAGGAGTACCCTTCCCACGTGTGCAGGAGAGCCGGGAGCAGCCATCAGCTCTGCATGCCTTCCCAGACACCTCAGTGATCTTGTGCTCATGTGGTTGTGCCATCTACAGAGCCCCCTGTCTTAGCACCCTCAGGGTTTGAGAGTTCCCAGGGTTCCCCTAACCAAACCACTATGCATCCTGGCCTGGCTTCTCCATCAGCTCAGAAGTGACTTCAGGAGGATGTTAGAGCCTGGACTCCAGTGAGGTCAGCAGGCTTTTAAAACCAGCTTCAGGGGGCAGCTAGGTGGTGCAGTAGATAAAGCACCAGCCTTGGATTCAGAAGGACTTGAGTTCAAATCCAGCCCCAGACACTTGACCCTAGCTGTGTGACCCTGGGCAAGTCACTTAACTCCCATTGCCCTGCCAAAAAAAAAAAGGAAGAAAGAAAAGAAAACTTGTTTAGGGGTAGCTAGGTGGCACAGTGAGTAAAGCACTAGCCCTAGAATCAAGAGGACCTGAGTTCAAATCTGGCCTCAGATACTTGACACTTACTAGCTGTGTGACCCTGGGCAAGTCACTTAACCCTCATTGCCCCACAAAAAAAAAAAGAACAAGAAAAAAGAAAGAAAAGAAAACTTGTTTAGGGGCAGATAGGTGGCACAGTATCAAGAGGACCTGAGTTCAAATCTGGCCTCAGACACTTGACACTTGGTAGCTGTGTGACCCTGTGCAAGTCACTTAACCCTCATTGCCCCACAAAAAATCCAAAAAACCCAAACAAACAAACAAACAACAACAAAAAAAACGGCTTCGGAGGAAAGGTGAAATAATGCAGCAAGCCCATTTAAGTAAATGAGGCAGCTCTGCCAGCCCACAGCACTGGAGGCCTAGTCTTCAGAAGGGCCCAAGGTTTCCAACAAACAAAGCTTCAGCCTTGGCCTGAAGGAGTGATGTGGTGTCAGCTCAATTGTAATAAAAGTGGAATAGAAAGGAATCAGTCTCCTAATGTCTGTCCCTCTCTCTACATCCCAGTCTCAGTCTCTTCCCTATATCTCTGTGTGTCTGTGTGTGTGTGTGTGTGTGTCTGTCTGTCTGTCTTTCATTCTCTCTTCCCCAGAGCCACATACCCAGCCCAGCCTCTCCTGAGCTCCACTGGCCCACCATTGATCACCAATCCCATGTTTAAAAGTGGGTTTTCAGTAGCCATCTCAAACTCAATATAAAAAAACAAGAGAGAAAGAATTAACATTTCCCCCCAAGCCCATCTTTCTCCTGAACTTTCCTATGATTGTCCAGAGATTCACCCACTTTGGGTCACACAGGGTCACAGACTCTGAGCCATGCTTGCCTCTTCCCTCTCCATCAGCCACAGACCAAACCAGTGGCCAGATGTTGGCCCTGCTGCTTCTAGATGCCCTTCTCTCCCTCACACAGATCCCACTACTGTGTGTCACCCACTCCCTGGTCTGGCCCAAGAGCCTCCCCTAGGGAGGTCTTTCCCCTCTCCAGGCCCTCGCCCACTTAGCTGCCAAAGCCCTTTTCCTTAGCTGTAAGCCTGACTGTATCACCCCCCCCCCAAATCACTAACCTCTCGAGCTGCCCTCTCTGCTCAAAGAGAAACCTTCCCCGCCTGGTCCCTTGCCACCTTCCCCATGTTCTTATACTCCCTCCTCTTCTCACACATTCATGTGCACACATATACAGTAGCAGAACAGAAACCTCTTGAGAGAACAGGAACTAGTTGTTTTAGGCTTGTCTTGTCTTTCAGTGTCTGGTGTGATGTCTGGTATACAGTAGGTGCTTAATACTTATTGATTACTCTGGATTCTCTAATGTCCCCAGAGGCTGTTCACTTTTTGGCCATATCCGATTCTAAATAATCTCTAACATTCAGAGGGGAAGGAGATTTCAACCCCCTTTTGTCCCATTAAAAAGAACAGACATGTACACACATGGGCTATGTGACCCTGGACATGTCAGTTATACTTTCAGTGGCTATGGTATTTCTCTAAGACTGAGTTATAGAGGTGGAATAATCAGCACCTAGACCTCCCCGCAACACAGGACCCCACTAACCTGCACCTTTCATTTTACAGATGAGGAAACTGAGGCACAGATTTGGGGAAATGACATGTCTAAAATCACATAGATCATTAAGTGACAGAGCCAAGATGAATACTTTTGTTCTCTTGTTTCCCTGATCTTATACAAGCGACCAATAAAATCAGATGTCTGGACCAAAAAACAAAACAAGAAACTTTACAAATGTATCCGGAGGCTCCCAATCTCAGCCACTGGATTTGCTGTAGAGGAATTAAAGAGGCAGTGGAAAGTATGCCCGGTCACAGGCCCCATTAAAATCCCAGTTTTGCCATTTACTAAGTGGGTGGGCACAACTCATCTTTATGAGTTCAAATCTGACCTTAGACACTTGCCCCTGGGCAAAGTCACTTAAGCTTGTTTGCCTTAGTTTCCTCATCTCTAAAATAAGCTGGAGAAGGAAATGACAAACCACTCCAGTATCTTTGCTGAGAACCCCGCCCCCCTGCACCCTACCTTCCCCCGCAATTGGGGTCATGAAGGGTTGGACAGGGCTGAACAAAAAGCTGTGTGGTCTTAAGCAAATCCCGTTCTCTCCCAGCCTCCTCAGTTTTCTCATCTATAAAATGGGGGTGAGGCGCAACTTCTCAGCCTCTAATTTTTGTCAAATTTCCTTGGAAATGAGGGGATTACGGGAGACAGTCTTGGGGGTCCTTCGTAGCGCTTTATCTAGGCTGCTCAGATGTAAATCATTCCCTCAGAGGCATTTTTAAAGGGCACCAGAAGCATCCAGGAGAGGACAAGGCCCGAGGGGCTCATCTCCATCAGACTTCTCCAATTACTCAAACAGCTGAGGACTTCTTACAGTCACCATTTCAGGGTCTTCAAGGCAGTGACAATAGAAATTTCTTTCAAAGATCTTTTGAGGGGAAAAGAGGAGTGGTTTAGCCTGTCTGGGATCAAGAAAAGGACTTGGAGACCTGGTCCAGCCCCCCAGTTTTATGAATGAAGAAAGGGAGGCTGGGAGAAATAAGCATGGAAATCATTCAAAGGACAAAGGTACCCAACACTTGATTGTATAAATAATTTATTTCCGTTCACAGCATCATGTTTGCATCATAAAAAAGAAAGGAAGGAACCAAAAAGGACAATTAAAACAGAGAGGATTGGAATGGGGCCGGGGAAATGAAAAAGGAAGGGGCAGCATGGAGGTTTTTCTTGGACTCTAACATTTGAACAGACGCAAAAAAAAAAAATCCTTATGAGAGGACAAGGTCTGCCACCAAAGCAGCATCCCTATGTGTCTCCTGGTAACCACTGGAAAGCCTTGTGGGAGGGCAGTCGACCTCCAAAGCAAACCCCCACCTTCATTCTTTCAGGGGTTAAGGTGAAGCATCCCTAAATCTGGAGGGGCTCTTAGCAAGGAAAGTTCTCCTCCAATCCCAAGGGGAAGGTGATGCTTAGCTTGGGGTTAAAGGGAGTGTGTGGAGGGATGCCAAAACATGACAGAAACAACAGAAATTCTGGGCCACGAGTTAATCATGGACAGTGTTTCAGAACTAGACAGCTGACTGCCTTCAGGCCCTCAATCAGTCTTGACAAAGACCAAAAATCCTACTTGGGGTTTCTGGAAAGCAAGGCCAGACTGGGTCTGAAGACTTAAAACCTAACTCCAGTGAGCATCACACCATATTTGGCTTCTGCAGGGTCACAAAATAAATATATTATTTCTCTCCGGAGTGTAGAGCTAACAAATCTCAAAGTGCTTAATAAGAAACTGTGGCATGTGAAGAAACTAAAAGAGAAATTAGAAACAAACAAAAAAAAGAAAAACAGACAAACAACAAAATCTCTACACACAGTTTCCTTACATGATGGGACCAGCCCATTCAGAACTCAGTGAACAAGGAAGTGAATTACGACTGTGTAAACGGGAATTCCATAGCCTTCTCCATCCTGCCTGGCTTAGAGTTGGTCTCTACTAGGCTTCAGCTCGAGGGAAGGTGCCACCATTCTTCCTGTCCCAAATGAAGAGGAGTCAGCTGTCCCTAATAGCTAGAAGAATTGCATTTTAAACAAAAAGCCAGGACTGCTATCTGGGATTTGTTCTAAAGCAATGGATCAAGAGGCTTGGCTTGGGATTTATTTAGAGATACATTCCCATGCTCAAACCTTACAGTGGCCAATTTCCAAATGACTCCCTTGTTATGAAATTTTCCAAAGGGGGAGGGAGGGCAGAGGACAATTACCCCAGTAAACATGGCTTCAAAGAGGAAATCAAACTCCAAGTCTGAAGTCTCCCTTCGGACAATACTGCACTTCTGTGTAAAATGACCAGCATCCTGCAACCAAGACTCCCAGTCCTGATTATAAACCATTTATTTCTTTTTAAAAAAAGTCTTATTAAAAATACTTAACTCTTTGTTTTTTCTTTCCCCTTCAGCTTGCCTGTTTTCCCAGTCCTCCTTGGGCACCTGCTGGCCCACGGATGACATCATGCCCCAAGCTTCCTCCTCCCTTCAGCCCTCTGGGGATCTCATCTACCACACCGGGGTTCAGCTGTGGGCCAATGCACTGGCTGTCGCAGCAGTCCAGTTTAGACAGGAATTTTAGAAGCAAGGACCTAGGTCATTGTGCTTTGAAATCCATGCAGTCAGGTGGGCTTTTGCAAGACAAATGGGCTTGGGGGGTGGGTGGGTGGGTGGGAACAGGGTGCATCATATCAAGTACTATAATGAGACGATTTTGTGGAGTTCCTTACATTGGACAGGCTACAGTGAACCTCGTTAAATAACCCCGAGGGTCTCCACTTGCAGAGTAATATGATATAAAGGGGCACAACAAAGCCTTTTTCTCACTCTTTAAATGAAAAGATAATCAGATAACCCTCCATCACCCAGTTCACATGACAAAAGGCAAGCCTTGCAAAAATCATCCTCAATACAGCCTAGAGCTGGTGTTAGATGAAAAGACCAACCATGGGCTGGGCAGGGGCTGCTAGCTTGCAAGCCAGCCAACCGGCCCGTCAAGAGACCTTTAAATCCCACATGGATGGACCCAGGCATTTCTGTCCATCCTAGCATACTGAGACGCTCCCCCTCAGCCTCTTCCCATCCAGCCAGAACAAGTCTTGCCATTTGAATACTCTTAACTAGATTTCCGGCAATAAATGGACCTTCGACCACCCCCACCAGGCAACGGTTTCTTAATTGTTACTGGTTTCTTTGTTTGTGGGCTAATGACCTACACATGGGCTGGATCCAAACCGCGGCAAAGATGCCGGACCTGGGGGGTGGGGGGAGAGGGATGAAAGGCAGTTCTCATCCTGTGAAAGAAACGGGCGTTTTCTACAGTGGTTTTCCCTTAGCCAGGCTCTTGGCTGGGTTTCCAGTGATCCAAGTCTGCTATGCGGCAGCAGGGACTCCCCCCGAACAAACATCCATCCATCCACCTGGCTAGGGCCCAGGGCAGGAGCAAAGGAATAGCAAACAGGGGCCTGCCCTGTTCCGTGAAAGGGATTCTCAAAACCCGGCTGGGCTGGCCCATCAATCCAAACAGCAGCTGGAGCTGTCCCCCATGACCCTTCTCTGGGTAGGGAGCCTGGAGGGGACGCGACCTCCGTACCTCTAAGAACCCACAGGTGCAATTGGCTGGGGGGAGGGGGTGGTGGTGGTGGAAGGAGGCCCAAGTTCTTAATTCTGCTGGAGAGTTTCAAGACATTAGGCCTTCCCGCAGGGGCCCCCTAAGCCGTCCTCCGCTTCCCACCAGGAGGGCGGACCCAGCAGGTTGCAACCCTCAAGTCATCACCCCTAAGCCCCATCCCCCGTGCCTCCTAGTCTTCTTCCTCCAGGCCCCTCCCCCTCCTCCTAGCCCGTGGGAAAGGGGGTGAGATCAAACAAAGGGCCCTTCCAGCAGGCAGGCAGGCAGCCCACCAGGGGGATGGGCGTTCGTTCCGCGGGCCTTTCTCTCCACTTGCCTGGCCTGCTGTGGAGCTGGTGACCAACCTGTCCCAGGCTGACAAGTCAAAATCCGGGAGGGGGGCAGTGCCAGGGTCCGGGGTTCCCGCTCACTGTCGCTGGCTATCAATAGTGTTCGATTCTCGTTTGGAAAACTCGACGCGTCGCTTTGGTTCACGTTTCTGGGTTCCACGGTGGGTGCGAGTGGGTGTGTGCCGGAGAAGGGAGGGGGAGGGGGAGGGGTGCCGGGGCCAGAGCGGGGGAAGGCAGGGAGCTTGTGCCCCGGGGTCCTTTGGGGGCCGCTCCTTTACCGCTTCTTCTTCTGCTTCAGGGACTTCCTGCGCTTGAGAATCATCTCGTAGAGCTTGTCCATGCCCTCGGTGAGGCCCTCGCCGATGATGGCACAGGCGGGCTGGACGTGGTAGGTGGTGGCCGGCACGAGCTCGGGCAGGGCCAGCTGCTTCTCGATCTCGGCCACGGGCAGCGACTTGGGCAGGTCCTGCTTGTTGGCGATGACGAGCAGCGGGGTGCCCTGGTTTTCCGCGAATTTGGTCACCTTGTGCAGCTCGGTTTTAGCCTCCTCCAGCCGGTCGACGTCCACCGAATCCACCACGTAGATGATGCCGTCCGTGCAGCGGCTGTACGACTTCCAGAGCGGCCGCAGCTTCTCCTGGCCGCCCACGTCCCAGAAGTGGCAGCTGATGCCCTTGGCCGTGCCGTTGCTTAGCTTGATCTTCTCCGTGTTGAAGCCGATCGTGGGCACCGTGTTGACAAACTCGTTGAACTTGAGGCGGTACAGCACCGTGGTCTTGCCCGCCGAGTCGAGCCCCAGCATCACGATGTGCAAGGACTGGAAGGCGGAGATGTTGGACGAGATGTTGCCCATGACGCTGGCCAGGACAGCAGCGGCGGCAGCGGCCGAGGCGCCCTCGGACAGCGCCGGGGGCCGGGGGCCAGGGGGCAGAGGCGGGGAGGTGCCCTCTTCAAGGGGCAAGCCCGTGGCGGGCCAACAGTGGGCGGGCGGCAGGGCAGCCCCCCTCCCTCTCCTCCTCGCTCTTCCCTCCTCCTCCTTCTCCTCCTCCTTTCTCTTCCCTCCTCCTCCTCCTCCTCCCGGTCCTGCTCAGGCTCTTGCCCGCCAGGGAGAGACTGAGGGTCACCGCTCAGGTCCTTGCCCCGGGGGGGCGCACGGGCATCTCCGGGGGACCCGGGCGGTGAGGGGCGGCTGGGGCGCGGGTCCGGGAGCTCAGGACCCGCCGCAGCGCCCTCGAAGCGGGGCGCCCCAGTCCAGCCCGGGCTCCATGGGCATCGCTCTCCTCCTGGCCGCTCGCTGCTCCGCGTTACGCCGGCTTTTGTCTGCCTGTGGTCCAGCGGGCAGGGCGGGGGCTCGGGCTTGGATCCGATGCGCGCGGGGGGAGTCGCTTCTCCTCCAAGGACGAAGGAGGTGGGGGGATGTTCGGGCAGAGGGGCGGGAGTCTCTGGCTCGCTGGCTGGGGCTCGGGGTAGGGATGTGGCCGGCGCTGCGCCTGCGACTTCCCGGCCAAAGGGCAGCGGGTCCTCCGGCGGCACACGCCCCCTGCCCGCGCGGCTCCCGCTCCGGCTCTGCGGGCTCACGTCCGGGCGCTCGGCCGCGTCTGCAGAGGTTCGGGGGCGCGGTGCATTCCCTGGAGCTGAGCGCGAGCAGCCCCGCGCGGCTGCTTCTCGGGCTGCTGCCCCCGCAGGCAGGCAGGCAGGCAGGCAGGCAGGTGGGCAGGCCCGGCCTTGTGCGGCCCCCTGGCCGGCTGGCCCGTAGCTTCTCCCCGCGGGCAGCCCGGCCGCTCCCGGACAAGGCTCGGCTCCTCTCCCGCGGAACGGAGCAAAGCTGCAGCTCGGGCCGCGCGCGCGACTCCTCCCCCTCTGGCGCGCGGGCACAGCCCCGACCAGACACCCCGACTGGGCGGGGCGAGCGGCAGGGGCGGGTTCTCGGAGGGGGTGGGGGGACAGCCAGCCCTCAATCCCTTCCTCCCTCCCTCCCTCCCTCCTTCCCTGGGTCTCGGCCCGGGCTCTGGAGCCCGAGTTGGCCTAGGCGTTGGGGGGGAGGGTAGAGGGGGGGCTGCTTCACCCACTCTGCACCGCTAGGGTCTGGGTCCGAAGGCGCCCTCCCTCAGCCGCATTCCCAGCTCCCGGGATCCGAGAACGTCCCCATCCTCGCCTATCTCCCCATCCCCTGCCCCCCACCCCGAACACATACACATACACACACACCCGCAGCCTGGCGCATCTGCGACCGCGCGCTCAGATGACCAGTGGGCACCTTCACAACGTCTGGAAGCCGGGTCTCCGGCCGACGCCCTTGGCCTTGGGGAGTGTGACCTGAAGCTCAGCGTCTGCACTGTCCGAGCACCGGACCGAACTCTCCTCCCACCTTTGCAGGCTAGGCTAGCTCTGTGCCCACAGCCAACCCAACACCCAAGCAGGCAGGCACCCTGAGGGTGCTTCCAGCGAAGGGGTGACCCCCCCCCCAGCCCAGCCTAGCCCAGATATCAGCGAACCTAGTGGGGCTGGAGTGGGGGGAGGCCCTAAGGCTTGTTGGTAGAACTAGGTCCAATTAGGGACAGGCAGTGGGCCTGAAGGCCTAGACAGAACTAGAGGGGCCTCCTAAGTCATTTAGTCCAAATCCCTTAATTTTGGGGGGTCAGGGGGTGGCAGAGAGGACGGGAAGAGATAATTCTTCATTCATTCCTTCAGTTGTTTTATGCTAGCTATTATTCATGCTGATTACACTTGACCAAATGCTTACTGTCTATGTGCCAGGCACTGTGTGTGCCGAGAGCAGGACACCGAGGCCCATGGAGTGACTGACGGGCTAGAATATGAGAGGGCTTGGACCGAAGCACAGCAGCCCAGACTGGGAGCTGCCTTCCCAGGCCCTTCCCTTCCAGGGACTTGTCCATTTTGTGTGTCCCAGACTTCCCTTGTCATTTTGGCCTGCAGGCTCGGGCAGCTTGTGGCCTCCACTCCTAAGGGAGGAAACCAAAACAACATGAAGAACAAAGGAGAGCAAAATGAAGGTGGGCTTTCTTTGGCCACTGGAGTGTCTCTGGCCCCCTGCTCTGAAGGGTCTGAATTCCAGCCTGTGAGAGGAGTACAGTTCTACAGCTGAAAGGACCCTCAGAAGACACATTCTAACCCCGTGCTTTATCGAAGAGAAAACTGAGGGTCAGAGAAGGGAAGTGACCTGCCAAAAGTAATATAGTAGGAGACAAAACTCAGGGTTGAATCTAAGTCCCTTGACCCCACCAATCAGCATTCTTCTTACCAGCTGCCTCCCTCCCCAGTGGACATGGAAAACTCTCTTCTGTGGACACCTGAGAAAGAGCACTTTATTTAGACTGAGAGGACCTGGGTTCCAATTCTGTCTTTGCTACTGACTCCCTGTGTGACTTTGTACAATGACCCTACCTCCTCTCTGGGCCTCAGTTTCACCATCTGTGGCTAAACCAGATGATGCCTCAGGGGTCTTCCCTCTCTAGATGCTGTAAGAATCGTGGAAGGGGTAAAAGAGCCTGGGCTAAGACTGTAGATTTGGCTGCTAGGTCATGCTGCAGTCACTTCACCCTGTTTGCCTCATCTGTAACTGGAAAAGGCAGTGGCAAACCACTCCAGTATCTTTGCCAAGAAAATCCCAAATGGGGTCACCGAGAGTCAGATGTGACTCAACAGTAACACCAACAAAGGACTGTAGATCCCAAACTGGAAGGGACCTCGGAGATTATCTAATCCACCCCCTCATGTCACTGGAGAGCAAACTAAACTAGAGGCTAGAGATGGGGAATAACTTGTCCAAAGTCACAGGCAATGAGTGGGAGAGCTGAGATTTGAACCCGGGACTTCTGACAACAAATTCATTATGACTCCTTACACTATGAACTCCATTCCACAAAAGAGCAGGCAATCGGGGAGCTTTATTTGAATAGGAAGGGTGGCTGCCTTTATTTCTAAACCAGAAATATACTTCCCCTCCCCATAATAGCCCCAACCCTCATCAGGAGTTTTTTTTTTTTTTAAGTGAAGATAAAGACACATTTATTATTGGGGGACTTTCAAGTGCCAGTTGGAAAGAGCAGCCCAAAGCTGTGCTATGAGAAGGTGTCAGAGGACCTGTCAAGCCTGCCCACCTGCAGGCTCCAGAGACAGCTGCCCTTTGGATGCTGTCTCTGACTCAAAGCACAGTTGTCCCTCTGGGAAACTCATTGGCCCATGGCCTCATCTCTCCACATTCAGCATTGGTTCAAATATTAAGTGGTACCTTTTGTAGTTTCACAAAGCTGGCTTCTATGAAACTGAACTGTGACCTGTAATTGGTGATTTTTAAAAAGTGTGTGTATATAGATACATACACACATATGTAATACATCTATTTCTTTTAAATATATATATAATTTGGAGGGCAGACTACTCTTTGAGCATGTGAGGAAACTCCTACTACCAGTCCTAATGGGCACCTACTCAAAAGCTTTGAGGGAGTGCTGAGGGCACTGAGAAACAGGTGACTTGTCCTGGTTCACTCAGCCAGTATACCTGAGAGGCAGATTTTGATTTCAGATCCTCCTGGCTGCATCTGGCTCTCTATCCAGCCCTTCATTGATGCCTCGGTGTACAAAAGAGGAAACAAGACAGGTCATCCCTCATCATTTTTGACCATCCATCCCTGTAGTTGATTGCCCCTGCTGCTCCTCCCTCTCCCTCCCCTCCCCTCTGGCTCACTCAACTAAGAGGTGCAGAGTCAATCCAAGTCTTCCTGACCCCAGGTCTAGAATTGGCCTCCCTCAAACATTTTACTGGGCTACAGAAATGGAAGACATTAATTATTTTAATGAATGAATGCATGCATGCCTCTCCTAGTTATCCTTATCCAAAAATAAGAAATGATCTCACCTCCTACATACATTCCCAACTTACAAGGCAAGAAACAGAGAGAAGGAAGAATGATGTTGTTGGAATGACAGAGGAAGTTCAAGGTGATTTTTCTTTAGTTTTATTATAAACCTAGTAATTTGCAACCCAAACAAGTGTTCTGGTAAACAGGAAAATAACAAAAGATCTGACAGACACTCTGAGGATCCATTGTTGACAAATGGATTTTCAAATGTGTCTGTTTGCTCTAACCAGAAGTCAGAAGAAAGTTGCCTGGGGCCCCCATCTTTCTTCATCACTTCAGTTGGATCTCACTATTTTTCTTCATATTCTTCAGGTTGGCCACTTCTGGTTGGTTCATACAATGCCAATTGGCTCAGCCAGTTCCCAGGGTTGAATGTGTATGTTGTTTCCAGCTGCTTGCACACATGGATGCACGTATACATATATGCACACTTGTTTTATAACTAGTACTGCTGGGAAGTAATCCCAAACATAGAGTATACATCAACAATCCTCTGTTATAAGGGTGAGAAGGGACCTCAGAGGCCATCTAAGCCATCCCTCTCCTTTTAAAGAAGAGAAAATTGAGACTCAGGAAGATTGTGGCATTTGTCCAAGTCCCCACAATTGCTCAGAAGTAAACCAGGAATCAGAGTCAAGTTGTCTGACCCACATCCAGTGATGTCCCTTCTGACCCTCGAGTTCAATTCGGCAACATCTACTTGGACTGCCCAGTTTCACCAAGCCAAGAAATAAATCAATGAATGAATGAACAAAGGAATCATCCTCTACCCAGTTTTAATAAATCCGGGTAAGTCATGAAAGATACATTTTTGACCCATTTTAAAGGAGGACCCATTCAATTCAAGCATTGACTGATTAATTATTGCCTCTTATGTGCCAGGCACCATGCCAGGTGCCAGGGATACGGAGACAAAAACAAAACTGGAGGGAGGTGGGAGAGCATACAACCTGCACACAGATGAATAAACCCAAAGAATCTCCAAAGTGACTGCAGGAGAGAGGGAGTGCTAACAAGGAGGGGAGGTCAGAAACGTCTGGTGGCCAGTCAGTGGATGGAGCACAGGCCTGGAGTCAGGAAGACGTCTCTGTCAGTTCAAATCTGGCCTCAGACACTTACAGGCTGTGGGACTCTGGGCAAGCCACTTAAGTCCATTTGCCCCCATTTCCTTCTCTGTAAAATTTGCTGTAAAAGGAAATGGTTAACCACTCCAGTGTCTCTGCCAAAAACTCCCCAATGGGCCACAAAGAGTCAGACACAATTGAAAAAATTAATGAATAACAACAGTAGAAAAGTCTGGTACAGCAAGTGGTACCTGAAGATATCAGACCATGGCACACATTCACATCCTGTGTTCTTTCCAGAGGATTCGGAAGCTCAAAAGTGGCATCTGTTCTTCCTCTGAAACCCTATTAAACTTCCAACCTCTCTCTTCCCAACTTCCTCTTTTGCCCCACCCTTGCCCAAATCTCCAATTAGCTAATGCAAACAAAATGAGGGAGAACTTGGGGTGGCGTTCATAATGACAGCCAGCAATTTTCTCTTTTCCTAAATGGCAGTAAATAAAATGTGCTGCTAATTAAAATACCTCCTGAGAGGCCAGAGAGAATAGAACAGATAAAAGTTGTTAGCAGTTATCACCATTTAAATAGGTTAACCTGATAGAAATGCCGGGAAGGGCTTATCTAAGAGATACCATATCTTTTATTAAGTATTTAGGAAGGACAGCTAGGATTCTCTAACCAAAATTTCCATCCATCCATCCATCCATCCATCCATCCATCCATCCATCCATCCATCCATCCATCCATCCATCCATCCATCCATCCATCCATCCATCCATCCATCCATCCAGCTATTCATCCACCTACCCACCCATCCATTCGTTCTTCCATTCTTTCACATCCATAGACTAATTGGCATATTTGGGTGGCTGGCTTGCTGTCTCTGAAGCCCTTCTTCCTAACTGCAGTTATACAGGAGCGCCCTCTGCTGACTTTGTGTTGTAAAAGCTGACTTATGAGCCTCTAAACCTTTTACCTTTCATGTAGAAATGCCCTCCGAGCTCCATCCCTATGTGTAAGTCCAGCAGAACGATTGACAAATTACTCATGGAATTTCTACTGATTTCTACTTTAAATTAAAGAATGAATGATTAAAAAAGAAAAAATCTCCATAGCTTGGAGGTAGAAGGTTAACTCAGGCTTCATCTAGTCTCACCAGACCCTGAATAAGAATCTCTGTCCCCTTCCCCACCACAACTGCCCAACATCTCTAGCCTTCGCTTGGATATCTTCAGTGAGAGGAAACTCACCACCCCCAAGATAATCCATTTCACTTTGGAAGAGGTCTCATTTTTCACAAGTTTCTTCTGACATCAAGAGGAATTATTTTTCTTCTTGGAAATCTCCACCCATCACTCCTAGTTTTGTCCTATTAGGCCAAACAAACTCGGGGTGGGGGGGGCCCTGAATGTGCCTCTCAGATCCTGCCTTCTTGCCCTCCATCTTCCTCAGATTAAACCTTCAGGTTTCCTTTGACCAATCCTCATATGGTATCAAACTCAAAATACTCTGAGAAAACCAGGAATAAAAAATAGAGCATCATAGAGCTGTAATCTGCACCCCACCCCGGTTCATCTTAGCAAGATCTATGGAGCTATTTTATGGTTCTTTTCATTTAATGCAAGGACCCCCCAAAAAAAAACCAAATGGAGAGTGAGACCAACTAAGTCAGGCACTAGGATATGAGTTCTACCCTCCCCGTGAGGACCTCCATCTACCATGCAGATGGGCAAACTCTCTGCAACTATGAGTCTAAGCTTTGGATTGGAGGACCTTTATGGCTCAGCAAAACCAAAAATTAGGTAGTGTCTGTCCTCACCAAGCTTACATCATACCCAGGGAGACAACACGTACGTACACATTCGAGTCTGTAGAAAAGAGATACAAGATGACTCTGGAGAGTCGGCAGGCTAGATCAGCACAGGGCTTTTGTGGAAAGCAGCTCAATCGAGCTGACCCTTAACGGAAGCTGGGGCTTCTAGGGGGTGGAAGTGATGACTAGGGAGTATGCTTCAGACATGGGGCATGAGTCAAGGCAAAGGTGTGGAGATGGGAAGGGAGGGCGTTGTATGTGGCGAACATCAAGGACCGTTTGGCTGGGCCTTAAGAGTAAGGGGAGGGGAGGAATGTGGGATGAGAAATCCTATTCCCATCAGCTGAAGTCTCTTGGGACTCCCTTTAAGAGTTGTGACTGTAATACTAGGCAAGCTTTCTATATTTCAGTCATTAACACTTCCATTCAATTAAGGATTATTAGGGGACCTCCCATTAGCCAGCTGGTTTTGGAATTCACAGTGACCAGCGTTTGGCTCTGTCTGTAACTTAAAGATTCTCAGCTTTGCAAGAAACCCCAGGGCATTCTTCAATTTCTCCCTTTTGAGGATTACCAGGAATTCTCCCATAAGGCCTGAGATAATGTATGCAATGATGGACTTTGATCTGGAAAGGATCTTAGAGATGAAGTGGCCCAACCCCTTCACCTTTACAGATGAGGAAACTGAGTCTTAGAGAGGGGAAGTGACTTGTCCAAAGTCACATAGGCCAAAAGTACTCAAGCTGGGATTCAGACCTATAGCTTCTGACACCAAAGCCAGGCTTCTTTCTTTTTTATTATAAATTCAATTCTTTATTATCACTTTCAAATACATAGAACAAAAAGAATTGTATATGAATCTGTGAACTTTTGTGACATGCAGTTTTTATTAAGCTCTTATGCAATTTAATAAGGTAATAACACAGCTGACCTTATGTCTCCTTATGTATTTCTTTTTCTTTTTTTTTCAGGAAATTTTTTATGGTCTTATTGATTTTTTTTTAATTTTTACTTTTCTGTCTAAGCCCTCAAAGCCTTTGTTTATTACAAGTAAATATAGTCCAGCAAAATACATTGGCCATTTCTGAAAACATTCATGTTATTCTATCCCTCCACTCCCTCACCTCCATTCCATAACCTCTACTGGGTCACCCCTCAATCCAGGGGTGAAAGATAAGCTTCATCTTGAGTGTTAAGGAATGACAATTGACAAGAGCCTCCATCCAAGTTCTGAAGCCTTTCAAAGTTGTTTCCTTTTTTATTGCTGCAGAGACCACATAAATCATTCCCCTGGTTCTGCTCACTTCCCTCAGCATCAGTGCATGTAAGCCTTCCCAGATATCTCTGAGACGATCATTTCTTGGCATAATAACATTCCATTACTTTCATATTCCACAATTGATCCAGCCATTCCCCACATGATGTTTCGAGGATTTGCTACAACAAAAGGTTCTGCTATAAATATTTTTTGTCTAGGTGGGTTCTTCCCTCCATCTCTTACTAGTGATGGCACCAGGGGGTCAAGGGGAATGTTTGGGGCTCTAGTGACCGGTTCTCACACCACTCAATGCCACCAGCCTCTGCCCATGCCACCATCCTCTCAATTTCCAGATTTTCCCCTCAGACTCTCACTGGGCAACCTAACACATTTGCTGCCAAGGTAAATACAGCTTATGAGCCGTAAGCTTTCCAAGAAGATCTGGCATTTATCTCCTTTCTGAGACAGGCTGTCTCCTTTTTAAAGGAGGTTTAAAGTCCCTGTTCAGAGGATGCTAGCAGCACCGAGTTCAAGCTGTCTTGTACATAAAAGAAGAGTTTCATCCCCAGCACCTGATAGCCTCCTATAGAATGAGAATTTATATTCATTTAATTCTCCCAGGAACAAAGGCCTGTGGTTTTTAACATCAGTATTCTCCTGTCACTATGACAAGGCTGTGGGGCCTAGGCCAACATAGTCTTATAAAAATTAAAAGTAGAGGGGCAGCTAGGTGGTGCAGTGGATAGAGCACCGGCCCTGGAGTCAGGAGGACCTGAGTTCAAATCCGGCCTCAGACACTTAACACTTGCTAGCTGTGTGACCCTGGGCAAGTCACTTAAACCCAATTGAATCACTAAAAAAAAAAAAAAAGTAGATAGCATTCAGAGAGCAACAGAGAAGTGAGGGGCATGTGCAGGAGATAACGTATTCCAAACCAGAAACTATCAAGATGGGGCAGAATGAAGGGCGTCATCAAAGCAAGGCATGGTGGGAAAAGAAGATGGTGCTGCCATGGTGAGGATGAAGGACAGAAAGACGGCCAGAAGGCTCCATGGCATCTTCTCAGGGAAATGGGGAAGGCATCCAACATGGTGGACAGGCTCCTGTGGTTAAGGAATGGGAAGGCAGGAATCCAAGGTCCAGCAGGTGAGCAGGCAGGGCTTGGCCAGAGGCACATCATCGAAGGGAACATACAGATGAGGAGATCGGAGACCCAGGCAAGGCTTCAGAAAGTGTGCTTTCAGGTGTGCAAAGCATGCAGCATTCTCAGAGGGCAAGGGAAGTTCACACAGTAGGGCCACACCGAAGACTGGATTTGAATCCACGTGTCCTGACCTCTCTCACCAAACCACAGTTGTCTGCCCCACCCTCCCGCCTCCATTCTTCAATGCGGAGCAGAATTAGGGTCTTCGGAGCATCCCAACATCAGGCCTGAATGCCATGATCACTAGGCAGGGCCAGCACAGAGAAAGAATACTCTATGTTGGAGTCAGAGGATCTGGGTTCAAATTCTAGCACTAACATTTACTATTTCTGTGACCCTGGGCAAGTCACTCAAATTTTCTCTGGGCACAGTTTACTCCGCGGTAAAGTATCTTAGGTGGGGAAGGGGTGGGGTTGGACTATGTGGCTTCTGAGGCCTCTTCCAGCCCTGAATCTAGGATCCTTGAACTCCCTTTTCAAACCTGGGTCCCTGGAAGAATGTTTTCCTGAGGATTAGAAACAAGGAATTCATTTCACTTCTCCTGGGCCTTGATTTCTCTTCCTAAAGTGAGGGGGCTGGACTAGAAGACCCCTAAGGTCCTTCCCAGCTCTAACCCATCAGCCTATGGAGGTGATTGGACGTCACTCTTGGCCAGAACAAGGAGAAAGGAGCAAAGATGGAGGATGACTGTGTCCTAGTGGTGTTCCTTCACCATTATCAACATTATCACCATTGCCATGGAGATTTCATGAAGTGGATTCCAGTCCCCATCTTCATTGCCTAGTCTGCATCTTTTTCTCTTGAAAAGCTAACTTCCTGCCATCCTCATGTGCAACAGCATGGGCCATGGGATGAAGAATCACAGAGGACCTCAGAGGACCTAAAAAAGCAACCCACCCACTTTACAGAGAAGGAAACTGAGGCCCTTACAGATTAAGTGACTTGTTCAGGGTCTGCAGGTAGTGAGTGGCAAAGCCAAAATGAGAATTCAGGACCTTTGGCTCTGCTGTGCTTATGTAGCTGGTATTTTTGTTTTGATTTTTCATGAGTGGCATTGGATATAGTAGATGACCCGTGGTCTTTGACAGTGTCCTGAAGAGATTCTTTTTTTCTCCTCACCTATCGCAATCACAAATTTTTGGCTTGGGGGTACAGGGCTCTTTTGGAAGGCATTCAGGATAAAAGCCATTTTGCCTGGGCAGGCAGGAGATGAAGCAGAGGATCATGGTCAGCTTTCTTTCAGCCAGTATTGCTCCTGTTTCACCAAATGATAAAGACAATCACAAGACAAGCATAGACATTCATGGAAGCAAGCAGCAAAGCAATAACCAGGGAAGTCAAACAGGTTTGATGAATGATTTGGTACAGAAGAGTTAGGGACTCTGAACCTCAGAAGCTCAACCAAGGAGAGAACAAAGTCACCCAAGAAACCTGCTCTTAGAGGTCTCTGGGGGTACAGGTGCTGTGAATCAGGATGTCACAGTGCTGGCTTCTCCCACATCTAAAAGCTCTGGGGACACCTGTTAGCCCCGACCTCTTCTCTTCACCTTGTCTATTTCTCTCTCCTAAATCTCCTGGCTGGTCCAAAGTCCCATCTCCTTGCATGATCCATGCAGCATCACCAGGCTTTCCTTTAGGGACTGAGTTCAAGTCCACCTGGGAGTCTGTGATGAGGAAGCTCCTTCTCCCAGCAAAGTTTTGCACCTGTTCTGCAATTTAACATTTTAGAGAGCTGCCTGGGGACACAGCAAGGGTCAGCCCTTGCCCAGGTCACACAACCAGCATGTGTCACAGATGGGGCATCTTCCTAACTCCAAGGCTGACTGTCCAATACCTGACGTTGCTTCTCCAAAAAGATCAAGAGACAGCAATAAGCTACCATGCACCCCCTTTCAATTTCAACACATCATCACTGATAATATAATTCAAGGTAGCTTTCTTCCATGCCTTCCCCATGAGGACTTTTTCTGTTCATGGTGGGAGTTATCACTAAAACCACAATAGCTATCCTTCACTCTAGTAGGATTACAGAATCTTGGTGCTGGAAGGGACTCTATTGGCCATCTATTTTCCATTTGTTTGTGACTTGGAACTAGGCTTTAGCATCTTGTCTTTGAATCACTCAACAAGCATTTAGGATACAGTTGCAAAGAATGAAACAATCCCTACTCAATCAAAGCTGACATTTTAATGTGAACTTTGCCTTCCTAAACAAGAAGAGATGGTTCCAATGTGAGCATCATTCCTTTGGATTTGGATTTCTGGGCAATGATTTTTCTATAAAGAGTACATTTCTGGAAACCCACCCCATCCTCACCACTGGTATGCAGTTCATTAAGGAAATGTTCATCAAAGAGCTTCTGAGGTTTAAGGATTGGGGGTTGGGGACCCAGAGGGGCTGAAGAGGTGGAAAATTCATGACTTTATTTTACTTTTGTGTTAAGTTTGAAGAGAAGAAAGACAGCCAGGTATGGTCGATTTCCGATTCCTTTTGTAATTAATTTCTGATTCCTTTTGTAATTAAACTAGTAGAGTTTGGTTTCTCCCTTGAACATCAGGCTTGGCAAAACGGGGAGAGAATAGTGAAGCAGATAAAAGCCCTGACTATGTCATCAAAAGGTCCAAGTACAATTCCTGGACCAACTCCTTGCTGGTCATCTGACCTTGGAAAAGTCATCCAGGATCACAGATTCTGAACTGAAAGGTTATAGGATTATACATCTGGAACTGGAAGGCAACTCAGAAGTCATCTAGTCTAACCCCTCATTTGACTGTTGACAAAACTGAGGCCCAGGGAAGTTAGGTGTCTTGTCCACAGTCATCCAAGGGCTAAGGGAGAAACTTAAGTTTTGAACTCGGGTCCTTTGACTGCAAATCTAGCCTTCTTTCCATGACAACACACATTCCAGAGCCTCATTCATAGGAATTTTACCTGTGCTGTCTATCTCACCTAAGTTATGGTGAGAGATATTTGGTAGTCAAAAACAATAAAATAACGATGATGGCATTTATATGGTACTTCAAAGTTGGCAAAATGCCCAACAGCCATGTCTTTCAAATCACTGATAACTGCTAATAAACAATATACAGCAACAGCAGGATGTGCCATGGACAGAAAGAAGGAAGATAAATGAAAATGTGGACTATCCTCCCCCCTTTCCTGCCCCTCATCTCCACCTGCCCCCTGCTCCCTCCCCGATCCCCAACCAGGTCAATCCTGGCTCTTGTTATTTCTACTTAATTAAAATCCAGTTGGCCAGGCCCAGGAAACAGGAGAACAATGATGCTTTTGTGGTTTTATCAAGTCCAGCTCAGGCTTATTGACTGAAGCCAAGCTGAATAGAGTTTGTCAGGCCAATTGAATCCCTCCCTTTATTTAGAGTGCAGTCACTTAGGAAGGTTATTTCCCTTGGATAATGCACCCTGTTTGCGTTCCCCACAGCTCCCCTCCCTGCATCTCAACTGTGCTCTTTGGGCCAAAGGCTCCTTTGTTCAAGGAATGGTTGCTTTTGGTTAATATTTCTCATGAAAAGGCACCTACTCTGTGCTCTGTGTTTTTTCATCAGCATGGGTCTCATTGGCATTCTCTCTTTCACACTATTTTTCAAATATCCTCTCTCTGTCTCTCTCTGTCTCTGTCTCTCTCTGTTTCTGTCTCTGTCTCTCTGTTTCTGCCTCTTTCTCTGTCTGTCTGTCTCTTTCTCTCTCTGTCACTGTGTGTCTTTCTGCCTCTGTCTCTGTCTGTCTCTGTCTGAGTCTCTCTGTCTTTGTTTCTCCTGCTGCTGCTGCTCACAGTGAGTAGTCATCACTGATTTCAAAATGCCAGTGGTTCCCCTTCATTATTTAAGACTGTCTCAAGAGCTGGAAGAGAACTCAGAAGCCATCTTTTCCAACCCATACCAGAAAAATAATCCTCTCCTCAATGTACCCAGAAAGTGGGCATCAAACCTTTGTTGGAGAAGGTTCAGGTAAGGAGACCTCACCATGTGAACAGTTCCTCACACTGGAGTGAGCTGGCCCAGTGTCTGAAGTCCTCAACATGGAGCTTGTTTGTTTGAGCCCTGCGTCAGGCCACCTGCCAGCCAGGTGACAAGTCCCAGGCCTCCTCTTAGCCTCCCTTTCCTCAGTGATAAGAAACTACATCTCACAGGCTGTTGGGAGGACCTCTTAGGTCATTTTCTTTCTGGAAAGCTCCAATGGTGGGACATTTCTCCCCCTGATGTGAAGCCTAAATGTGCTATTTTGCACCTTCCTCTAGTTATTCTTTGTTCTGTTCTCTGCAGTCAGGTAGAGCAAAGTTAATTTCTCTTTCATGTGAAAGGCCAAAAGAGAAAAGAGAAAAGAAGTAGGGAGAGAAAGAGAAGGAAGAAGAAGAAGAAGAAGAAGAAGAAGAAGAAGAAGAAGAAGGAGAAGAAGAAGAAGAAGAAGAAGGAGAAGGAGGAGGAGGAGGAGGAGGAGGAGGAAGAGGAGGAGGAGGAGGAGAAGGAGAAGAAGAAGAACAACAACAACAACAACAACAACAACCACACCCACCACAACCACCCTGAACCCAGGTTCAAATCCCAGCTCTGTCACTTAACTCTCCATATGACCTTGGCCAGTCACTCCTCTCTGAGCCTCAGTTTTCTCCTTTCTAAAAGTAGGGAGTTAACCTAGGCTGACATCATGTCCCTTCTACTTCTCTGTCAATGATCCTGGGCTCCTAGAAGAAAAAAAAGAAAAGACCCAAAGGGTGCAGGAAGGATCCGCTATGTCTCTGAGGGTTCCGGTGTGGGATGGTGCAACCCTGAGGAGCAGCAAGCAACCCTTCTAAACATGGGAAGCTTGGCACTAGCAATGATGTCCTTTCAGAAGAAGATGGACCCAGAGCCTAAGAGGAAGGAGCTGCTTGTCTCCCAAGAAATAGCAAAAGAGGATCCAGATATTGGGATTATCTTCTAGGACTCTTTCTTTTTTCCAGCATAAGGATAGCAATAGTGAGTTCCACCATGTTTCCAGGGAGTATGTGCAGAAAGTGACAGAGAACTCCCCAAGCCTTGTCAAACTCCATGCTTACTACCTACTCTTGGCATTCAGACATGCCCACAGCTCAGCCACTAAGAACATAACTGGGAGATCACTGCTGAGCATAGCCAATTAGCCAAGAAACTGAATGCCTTAGGGGAAAAGTCTAGGTTTTCATTACTAGAGCTGAGCAAAGTCAGGGGTCTCCCAAAGAAACACATATTTGGGGGGTGCCCAGCTGGTTAAGAACATGGTATCTGAGAACAAGGATCAGATTTCTGGACCAAGATTTTAAACACAGAGATGAAGATGACTAGGGATGAAGCATACCTAAGCAGGGCATAGACGTGGGGATACATACACATACATATACATACACATATGCATGTACACACACATGCACACATATACACATACATATACATGTGCATGCACACACATGCATGCCTACACGTGCACACGTATACATGTACATATACACATGCACATATACATTCATATATAGGAACTGAGGGTGTTTATCCTGGAGAGGAGCTGACTAGGAGAAGGGCAGGATGGCTATTGTGAAACATGTCAGTTCCTTCAACCAGCCCCTATATGTGACAATCTCAGGGTCCTCAATATCAAAACCCTTAATTGTAGAATCTCTCGAATGCTAAACATCTTCCCTGAACACTTCCTCCCTAAATTGAAAACAGTGTGGCTCAGGCTGCGTGTTATCCTAAGCTCTCCCTCATCCCCAGTGATTTTTTTTACACTCCCCTCCTTACAAGGGCTGGAGACAAAAGAAAGAATTTTCTTAATCAGCATTACCTTCCCAGCTGGGAAAATCATTTATTATACATCACCTATTAGACTCCAGTCTTGACAGTGGGATTCCATGCCTACCTCTTTTTTTTTTTTTTTTGCATGGGTCTTCTAGTTCATGAATGTCACCAACTCAATTATCAGTTATAATGGGAAAGAATTCTGGCATGGATAATTCAGAAGGACAAATAAGAGAAAATACCATATTTCGGTACAGGCTTGGCCTCTCTGTATACACTCAAAGCAAGCTCTCACTTTCCTTACCTATAGGACACTGTGCAGAAATAGCCCATGTGGTGGAGACAGCTGGAATGTCATTCTGGTACAGGTCAGCTCCGAAGCCAGGACTGCTCAAGGACAGCAATTGAGGAGGATCTTGGACAGAATATCTAAAGTGAAAAAGGTGGGGGACATTGAACCAATAGCATCAGGGTGTGAGGCATCATGCAGTAAAGAGGATGGGTAATCAGAGCAATGGGGATCAGAGTTGGTCTAGGCCCTTGGACAGATGGATCTCCCGAGCTGCGTCTTCTTTGTACTCCTGTATTTTCATCATCAAGAGCTGGAGTAGTTTCATAGAAAAGATGGGGTTTGAAAGGAGCTTTGAAAGGTGTGTAGAGAGGCTCTGCGTAGACAAGTTGAAGCAGCACTGTATAACGAAAAGGGCTCTAACCCAGAAAGCAGAGAACTTGACTCTACCATCCAGCCAGTAACCCTCTGAGGTCTCTTCCATCCCTAATGCTCTATGATTGAATAGCCTCCTCTAACTGAAACCCAGTCACACTCTCTTCAACCCTGTTGGAAAGAAGTCACTAAATCCTCTCCCTCAGTCAGGGTCACAGCACAGAACTGTGGTTTTCATCTACTAAGGAAAGAGGGAAGAAGATCACAACATCAGAGGAGGTTCCCCTTTCCATCATCTAAACAACATGTCCTGCCCAGAGCTTCGTGGGAAAGGAGCCCATATTCCCATAAACAAATCCTTATCAGGGCTCAGGATACAAGGGGATTTGACCAATGGAACCAAAGTTCATTGCAATTTTGTATCTTTTGTTCCCACTGAGCACAGTATTATCAATCTCATTAGCATTGCTGTAAGGACGGATCAAGCTCATTAGATGCTGCTGGGCCCATTGAAGAAGTTTCTGTCTCTTTCTGCAACCTGTCTGATATGTAAATCAAATGACAATGTTTTTCACCTTTCCTAAACTCCTTAGGAAAGAAGGTTGGGCTGGCTCTCTCGTCCTACTTTTACTGTGAAAAAAATAGGATCGTCTTATCAGAGAAAGAACAGAAAGTCATCATCTCCAAGGCCATCTAGCTCATCCTCTACCTGAAGAGGAGCCTCCTCCTACTGCACCCCCAAAGACAGTGCACTGAAGTTGTTGAAGACCCCCACCGGGAGAGAATCACTCCCTCTCAGGATTCTCATTCTGTTCTTGGAAAACTGCGATGGTTCTAAAGCGCTCCCTGTCCCAAGCTTGAATATTCCTCTGTAATGTCCATCCATTGTTCTTTGCTATGCCTTCCAAGGCAAAGCAACATAGGTCTATTGCTTTTTCTGTCCTGACATGTTCCCCTTTGGAGCTTGGCTGGGAGTCCAGTGGTCTGAGTTTTAGAGAGAAAAAGAATGCCTGAGGTTTATAGAGCACTTTGCAGTTACAAAGGGCTCTCCCTACATCATCACATCTGATGACAATAACAACACTACAAGATGGGGGATACAAATGGTTTAGCAACTGACCCAAAAAATGAATGCAGATACACTTGTAATTTTTTTTTGCAGGGCTATGGATGTTAAGTGACTTGCCCAGGGTCACACAGCTAGTAAGTGTCAAGGATCTGAGGCCGGATTTGAACTCAGGTACTCCTGAATCCAGGGCTGGTGCTTTATCCACTGTGCCACCTAGCTGCCCCTACACTTGTAATTTTAATCTAAATTATTAACACTTAAAAATCTAAATGATTAACAAAACAACGAACCAAGCCCTAATTTGATTTTGTTGTTGAGTTATTTTCACTTGTATATGACTCTTCATGACACCATTTGGGGTTTTTTGGTAGATATTGGAGTGGTTTGCCATTTCCTTCTCCAGCTCATTTTACAGATGAGGAAACTGAGGTTAATAGGGTTAAATGACTTGTCCAGGGTCACACAACTAGTAAGTATCTTAGGTCAGATTTAAACTCACGAAGATGGATCTTCCTTACTCCAGGTCCACCTTTCTGTCTATCCATTGTGCCACCTAGTTGCCTATGGGAAGCTATGGAGTGTTTGCCAATTTCAGATGTGTAAATGCTCATTCTGAAAATTTAACAACCAACTTTCCAGAGCATTTTTGAGGAGACTTCAGCTCAGCCCAGAATAGCAGACATCTAAATTCACTTCTCCACTTCTCCTCTCCCTGGATCTTCTTGCACTTAGTCATTTTCTCTGGCTAACTAAAGGTCCATGATGCTTAGACCAGAAAGAGAGTGGGGCAGAGAGTGACAGAGGACCAGCCTTGGAGCCTGGAAGACCTGTCTCTGACACAGCTGGCTGCACACACTTAACCCCTCAGTGCACTAGCCAGCTCCCTGAGACTGCAGAACACCAGACTGTCTTACTGGAAAGAGATTCTGTATTTGAAGATTCCTCTACCAGTGACGTCACCCTGGACAAGAATAGCCACCCTGGACAAGAATAGCCTGTGTATGATGAAACAATCATAGAGTAAGACCATAAAGGGACCTTACCTTAGATGTCACCCCCCATTTACACTTGAGGAAACTGAGGCTCCAAGGAGGTGATGACTTGGCCAAAGTCACACAAGTAGGAGGCAGACACAGCATTTTAAAGCAGACCCTGGTATTATAAATGCTGTCCCTTCTCCCTGCTTCCTTTGTATAATATCAAGAAGGCGCAACAAGTTCACCTTTCTCATGCAGACTTGAGGTATTGGAGGGGAGATAATAAACCCAGAGAAGCAGGGATAGAAACACATGAGCCCCTGCATGCACAAGTAATGCATAAAGCAGGGAGGCACAGCACTGAGACCCACAGACCAAAGTCACTTCTGAGACTGCAGGACAGCAGGTAAGGAAAAAGGCCAACATTGCAAGTGGCTACCCCAGTGGCCAGTGGCAAACATTCATAACTAAGTGACTAGTGCCATGTTGAACTACATGCATGCGAAACTGGGACATGGTCCTGGGAATGCTGGCCCAGAAGGGACATCTCTCGTTACAGCCGCTGTCCTCTTACCCCAAGGTTAGGATGGCAACGTGAAAGCCAATCAGCATTGTGAAGGCATAGAGGGGCCAGTGTAGAAGAGGCTTGGGAGAAAGGGGAGCTCTTCCTTCCCCCAGCCTTTCACCTCAGTGGCAGGAACTATTCTGAGATTCTGCCAGGTTTTGAAATGTTTCCCTCATTATCTCACTGTTTTTAAAAAGTGAAACATATCAAACTCACAATAGGAAATCAGATTCATCTTTTCTTTCATATTTCCTGTCAATTCCTTACACATATATGTGTATAGCTATTGCCATGAAGCTAATTTGTGAGAGCACATGGGAGAAAAATGTGTATATGTGTGTGTGGGTACGTATATGCACACATATGCACACACACTTATATACGTATTGGTCCCTTCCATGTGCTCATACAAATTAGTTTTATGGTGATATTTGATCTATGTATAATTAACATCCAATACCAGAAATCAGATTAATTGAAAAGCAATTCTCAGGCACAGTCACTGCATTCTGTTTGATACAACTCTCCTGTGTGACTTACTGTATAGATAAGAGATTCAATAATTATATGACTCTTTCCGTCAAGGAGCTCACAATTTATTTCTGAGGGCAGGGAGGCATGTAAACAGCACCGGCAGATTGGTGGGCTCTCAGTCAGCTGGCCCAGCTTCTAGATATGTTGTGAGTCATAAGCCTCTACAAACCATAGCTCATGAGCCCTTCCTGATGTCTGCCTAAAGGACACATTTTATTCCAAACAGTGGTATTTAATGAAATGAGAAAACAACAATAGAATATCTCCACCTGTAAACACACACATATACCCACACCTTGAGCTCTCTCTTTGCATGTGAATTGTGTATAGGACAGCCACACAAAGGAAATATATGAAGCCCACATGAAGTAGCATGCACAAAGGGGCACATACATGTACACATACACATCCAAGGCACGTTGTGTTGTGTCTCTCTGGAGTTCCAGTCATACGCCTCCAATTGCCTATTGGTTATTTCCAGGTGGCTACTTCAAAGATACCTCAAACTCAACAGGTCCAAAATGAGAACTCATTATCTTTTCTTCAAAATTCAATCCCCTTCCAAAATACCCTATTTCTATCAAAGGCATCACATCCCCTTAAGACAATCCCCTGACCCAAAATCATCAGAATATCTTTAACTCATCATTTTTCCTCCCTCCATATGACCAATTAGATCTCAAATCCTGTATTTTCTGTGTTCATAACATCTCTCACATCCACTCCCATCTCTCTACTCATGTGAGCACAAGAGAGCCCCAAGCTCTCATCACCTCTTTGCCTGGACAATTTTAATAGCCTCCTTCCTGCTTCCGGTCTTTCCCTTCTCCAATCCATCCTCCACAAAGCTGACCACATCACTCCCTAACTCAATAAATGATTATTTATAACTGCTTAT
Source organism: Dromiciops gliroides (assembly GCF_019393635.1). Taxonomy (NCBI): domain Eukaryota; kingdom Metazoa; phylum Chordata; class Mammalia; order Microbiotheria; family Microbiotheriidae; genus Dromiciops; species Dromiciops gliroides. The sequence goes on along the minus strand of NC_057864.1, from coordinate 491,076,542 downwards.
TGTCCTTACTTCCAAATATAACTTTTGTTTGGATGTTAAACCCCTTCCCAACTTGGACCCCAAATTCCTTTCCACAGTGCTATGCATACCTCCATTTTCTGTACTCAGCAGTTCAACCAGACTAGCTTACATGAAACTCCAACTCTGCCTTTGTGCCATAGTTCCTCTCCTTCTCTCCTCCCCTTAGAATCCTTTGTTCCATTTCTACAAATATCATTTGAACATTCTAGCCACATTTAGACAACCTATGTTGATATATATATCTTACATGCCCAACACAAGGGGATGTTAATAGCAGCACCTACTTCATGGAGTTAAAATGATATCAAATGGATGAAGTGTTTCCCAAACTTTAAAGTGTTATATAAATGGTCGTAATGATGGTGATGGTGATGGTGGTGGTGGTGATGGTGATGCTGGTGATGGTGATGCTGGTGGTGGTGATGGTGATGCTGGTGATACTGGTGATGGTGATGCTGGTGATGGTGATGGTGATGGTGATGCTGGTGATGGTGGTGGTGGTGATGGTGATGCTGCTGATGGTGATGGTGGTGGTGGTGATGCTTTCCTGCAATGAAGGCTAGAGATCTTTTAGCCAGGCTCCCAATGTGCTTCAGTGAATAATGTTTAACTGAAATGTTATCTTCAGAGGTGCCTATGATCTCCATCTCCTAAACATGTGGTGATAAATAAGCCTCACCTCAGTGGAGAAGGCAACAGTCATGCTCAGATTGCCTTTTGACAAGTGGACAGGAAGCCTTTCCTCTCAGCCAGGCTGGACCAGAATTTGACAAAGTCAGAACCAAGGTCAGGTTCACCCTTTGATCTCTCCTAAGAATTCTCTTGTGTTTTCCCTTCTCTCTGTCTCCTGGGTCTCCCATTTCATCTGTTAGCTGAATTAGAGTCAGAAATCCATTTTAGTTCTTAGCTGTTACCATGCTCCACTGCCTGGGCAAATGGCCCCTGGCTAGAGTTCTACTTCCTCAAGTGGAAAAGGAGGTGATTACACAGCTCAGGGAGAATGGTGCTAACCTTCCCCGAACATGATCCTTTGTTCTATACAAAGAGCAGTATTCATATTGTCTAAAGAAGGTTGACCAGGCTGCTGACCTCTGTCTCATTTGCCCCCAACACACCATAGTCTGGTCTCTCTTTTTCCTTTCTAAATGTAGCACAAAATGGGGAGTTGAAGGGGGAAAGGAAAGATATACAAAAGTGCTCTAGGAAAGTGTGTGTGTGTGTGTGTGTGTGTGTGTGTGTGTGTGTGTGTGTACACACGCACATTATGGGGGGCACACTGCCAGCTGAAGAGTCAAGGACAACTTCTATGGAGGTCATAGTTCATAGATCTAAAGCTCAGGAGACCTTGGAAACCATCTGGTCCAGTTGGTTTTCTTGGAGGAGGAAACAGATGCCAAGAGACATTAAGCAACTTGCCCAGTGACATACTGGATGTAGGAAGTAGGAGAGAAAGCATTTGAACTCAGGTCCCATAGCTCCAAGGCCTGTACTCTTTCCACCATTCTCTCGTGAGACAGAAACACAGCATCAGAAAACTAGAGTAAGATATTAGAGTTCCTCCACTCCAATTCTCCCATTGGTCAGAGGTAGGAAATGGTAGGGGCCCAGATCTTCTGATGCCTGAGCCAGTGTCCTGCCCACCAGCCCTGTCTGAGTCTGGAAGGAAGAGGAGGATTCTGGGAGGCCGGGATGAAAAAGGCTTGCAGGGGATGGAGGGCATGAGCCCGGCACGGAGGAGGGTGCTTGGCTCTAGCTCTGGGCTTCTAGGCAGCTGCCAGTTAGGCAGCGAGCATTTGTTAGGGGCAGAGGAGTCTTCTCTCATCCTGCCTTAATTTCTAGGTATGAAAATCTCAAGAAAGGGAGATAATGATCCAAGAATAGCTTTAAAACGTTGTTGGTGTTTTCTGTGAACTTCTGATTAACATCAAAGTATCATTTCCTGTGTTAAAAAATAGACTTACCCACACAAGTTGTAAAATAATGTTTATTGTTGATATGGCAGTGACAGTGAGCCGGAGAGACAACAGTCCTCTTCCTTGCCTCCTAAAGGGTATGACATACAAGGGAGCAAGAGACTCCCTCTTTCCCCATCAGTCCCTGTGCCTTGTAGTATTCACTTGTTCAACGGGTATTTGTCAAATCTTTAGGGGCAGCTGAGTTCAAATCTAGCTTCATTTACTAGCTATGTGACCCTGGGCAAGTCACTTCACCCTGTTTGCCTCAGTTTCCTCATCTGTAAAATGAGCTGGAGAAGGAAATGGCAAACCACCGAAGGATATTTACCAAGAAAACCCCAAATGGGGTCATGAAAAGTCTGACACAGCTGAAAATAACATAACAGGCCCTTACTCTGTACCAGGCTACCAGCTACAGAGCAGATGCCAATCTGCATTGGTAGAGGAGATTTCCTGAATGGGAGTCTTAAACCAACAAAATCCAACATTTCTCCCCCAGCCCCCAATGTGGTTGAGAAGATGCTGTATGTGGGTAGACAGGAAGTCGAGAAGACTGGGGATCAAGCACCACTTGTGACATGCACTGGTTTTGAGGCCCTGGGCAAGTCAATTAACCTCACATATGCTGACCACATAAACATACATATACATATGAGCATGTGTACATATAGGTATGCGTGTGCAAGGCATTGGAGAGACAAAGCAGAGAACAAAAGAATCTTATATTCATTCTAATGGGGGAAACATACACAGACAAGTCAATACAAAACATATAGATTTAGGGCAGCTAGGTGGTGAAGTGGATAAAAGACTGGCCTTGGATTCAGGAGGACCTGAGTTCAAATCTGAACTCAGACACTTGACACTTAATATCTCTATGACCCTGGGCAAGTCACTAACCCTCATTGCCCTGCAAAAAAAAAAGGGAAAAATAGAAATTAACTATGTAGTAATTTGAGGAGGAGCATGAAAAACTGAGGGGACAGAGTAAGAACTCATCTAAGAGGCAGCCTTTTGGTGGATCCTTCAAAGAAGCAAGAGTCTCAGTGGTAGAAGGAAGAGGGAGTGACCTCTGGCCCAGAGATGGGAGAGGAAGAAAACCTAGAGGTCATTTAATCGAGTGCCCTAGCTTTACTCACCGGGGTGGGGGTGGGGGTGGAGGGCAGAGCGGGGATTCAGGCTCAGGCTGACGCCAATCCCAGGTAACACCACTGGCCTCCTGTCCTACACAGTTGTGGGCGGTCACAACTGAGGAAAGAATGTCATCCCGGCAGAGCACTGCATCTCTCGATGTGCTGCCCAGAAGGGGCTCAGTAAGTGTCAAATAAACCAGTGATATACGGAATCCTTCTGAACGACCAATGACCAGTCGATGTCTCAAATGTGTTATTGCTCCCGGCATTGATCTATCCAGCTTCCTATGGAATTGACCTTTACTCCCCCAGAAATGAGCTCCACAGATTCATTGCCCTTTCTTTCATCTCAGGGACATCATGAAGCTGAAAACAAAAGGACACAGTCAGCACATTTTACCAGGTGTCAGAATACACCCACGATTTATGTCCACGTGGTCAATTCTATTCCCTTCCCCAAGTGAGTCATCCTCCCTCCCCCTTCCCTCCCAGAGTATGCTCAAAATATTACGTGGGAAGGAAGGAGGTAAGGCCAGTAGACCTTCTCTATCCCTTGTGACCAATTTCTGCCTAATAAACAAAACAGGGTCATCCTTATCACCACCTCCAGTTCCACCCCCTATATTTGATGCCATTTCTGTTTCCAGAAAAATCTCTTTTGTCCGGTTCAGGTCATTCTCCTGCCAGGGTTCTCCTTTATCATTGCCATCTGTCAGGTTATTCAGAACAGGACCATAAGGAGCGTTACACAAAGCCCTGACTAACTTGTGACCTTGGGCAAGTCTCAACCTCTATGGGCTTCAGTTTCCTCATGTAACAAAAGAAGGAGTTGGAGTAGATAGGAGGAGGCCCTGACCAGCTCTGAATCCATGATCTTGTGTCCTAAAAGAAAGTTACACCTTCATCAAAACCTTCCCTGGTCCTCCCCTTGGTGCTGGGCCTCAAACTAGTAGGCTCCTAATAACTGCCCATTGACTGACTGAGAGATGCTTTTCCTGATGGAGAACTTTGGGAAGCTACTGGGGGCTCTTCCTTCCACCATCATGGTGCTTCAGTTTAACATGAATGTAGAAAGTGTCACATGTGCTGGGCACTGAGGGAGCCTACAAAGGCAAAAGCTCCAGGGCCTGTCCTCAGGGAGCCTTCTCTCTACTTGGGGGCATCCCCAAGTAAGGAAAGGTAAAGCACGAGATCGTTGGCTGTAACTTTAAGGAGTGGGGAGGGCTGACTTTGGGGGAGAACAGGAAAGACCTTTGGTGCAAGGGGGCCTTTGAGTGCTTCTTCCCAAGGAAGCTCAGAACTCTTCTTGAGCTTGGGAGTGGGCTTCTGAGGGCCTCTTCCTGAACACGGGATTTCACAACCTCGTGTCCCGTTGGGCACAGAGGTTTTAGCACTAGGAGGAATGCGCCTGTGGGTGCACAGTGGGTTTGAGGTTAGGGTAGGGTGGGTACTTAACCTCATTTCTGACCTGACTGCACTAATCTGGGACTTCTCCCCCTTTGCTGCCTCCTCCCAAGGGGCCTCAGCACAGAAAAGTTGACATTACGCTGTTCCCCTTGGGTGTGATCATGAGGAACCTTTGGGTGAGGTCGGGGTGATGGTGGTATTGACCACAAGGAACTGTTAGGTGCTGCTCCCAGCTCAGGGTGAGTGATGTCAGTGAAGTGAGCTACAGGGGGGCTGTACCTGGAGGCCTGGTAGATGTGAGACTTGGGGGATCTTGGGCAGGCTGGAGAGAATCCTGACCCCCTCCCCCAAAGGATGGACTTCTTTTTTTTTTCCTTTTTTTAAAAATTTTACATATAAGGTATTTTGTTTTTTCCGTTACATGTAAAGATAGTTCTCAATTTTTGTTTATACATGCTTTACAATTTCAGATTTTTCTCCCTCCCTCCCCTCCCTCCCCCCCTCCCCTAGACAGCAGGTAATCTGATATAGGTTATATCTATATATCTATATATCTATGTATCTATATAGATATAGATATATAGATATAGATATACACACATATATATACACATAATAACACTAGTCCTATTTCTGCATTAATCCTGTTATAAGAGAAAAAATCAGAGTAATGATGAAAAACCTCAAAATAGAAAAAAAAACAGCACCAAAAACAAAAGAAATAGTATGGTTCATTCAGCATCTATACTCCACAGTTCTTTTTTTCTTTTTCTTGGATTTGGAGATCCTCTTCTATCATGAGTCCCCTGGAACTCTTCTGTACCATTGCATTGGTGAGAAGAATATAATCTATCACAGTAGATCAGCACTCAATGTTGATGATACTGTGTACAATGTTCTTCTGGTTCTGCTCATCTCACTCATCATCAGCTCATGCAAGACCCTCCAGGTTTCTCTGAACTCCTCCTGCTCATCGTTTCTTATAGCACAATAGTATTCCATTGTATTCATATACCACAACTTGTCCAGCCATTCCCCTATTGATGGGCACCCCCTCAACTTCCAATTCCTTGCTACCACGTAAAGAGCAGCTATAAATATTTTTGTACATGTGGGTCCCTTTCCCCTTTCCATGATTTCTTTGGGAAAAAGACCTAAAAGTGGGATTGCTGGGTCAAAGGGTATGCACAGCTTTATCGCCCTTTGGGCATAATTCCAAATTGCTCTCCAGAATGGTTGGATTAGTTCACAGCTCCACCAACAATGCATTAGTGTTCCAATTTTCCCACAGCCTCTCCAACATTTATTATTTTCCTTTTTTGTCATTTTAGCCAATCTGATAGGTGTCAGGTGGTACCTCAGAGTTGTTTTAATTTGCATCTCTCTAATCATTAGAGATTTAGAGCATTTTTTCATATGGGAATAGATAGCTTTGGTTTCTTCATCAGAAAACTGCCTGTTCATATCCTTTGACCATTTCTCAATTGGGGAATGACTTGGGTTCTTATAAATTTGATTTAGTTCCCTATATATTTTAGAGATGAAGCCTTTATCAGAAGTACTGGCCATAAACCTTGTTTCCCAGCTTTCTGCCTCAAAGGATGGACTTCTAACCTATTCAGGGCATATTAGAACGTCCCCCGAACTAAGTTGTTCCCTCCCATTCCCTGTGGCTTTGAGAACAAGATATGATCAATAGCACAGGGCCATAGATTTTGAATTCAAAGGGAACATGGAGCCCCTCAGTCCCAACCCCTCATTTTACACATGAGGAAAATGAGGCAGAGAGGAGGAGCAACAAATATTAAGCACCTGCTATGTGCTGTATACTACAAGAGCCAACTCTATGCAGTTACATGATTCTCTTCTTACATTTCCCTTTGATCAAATCATTGTGCCCAAGGGAGATGAGTGAGGCACTGACAATAACGATTTAAACACGACAGCTTCTTCACAGGTGTCATGCTGAAGAGGAAAGAATGGAGAGTTTGGGGTCAGGGGGCATCGTTTCAAACCTCTACACAACTACTAAGCGTCTAAGGCCATATTGGATCTCAGGTCTTCCTGACTCCTGGCCCTGCACTCTGTGCACTGTGGCACCCCCTAGCTGCCTAATACAAGGTACTGGGGTTAGACCTTGAAGGCTGAGAAAGATGATGACTCATGCAAATGAGGGGGCGGAGCAAACACACTTCTGGGAGCTGACTTTGAGAGCTGGTGGACTTCTCTCTAGGTGGAGATGGTCTAGTCACTGCCTCGACCCCAGGTCATTCGGTGAAGTTAAAACACTCAGCTTGTAGATCTTGTAAGGACACAGCTATTCCCATGTGGTCTCACCTATTCAAATAGGAACTCCCTGAGAGCATGGGGAGAGGTTTGTTTCCTGGGGAGGGGGATGCCTTTTTTTTTGCCTGCCCAGTGCCTTTCATTTCCTAAATGCTTGTTGATGGACTTAGAGTCTGGGCAAAGTTTCAAATCCCATCCTCATCCTGTCTCTGCTAATGCTTGTCTTGCTACCTTGCCCAAGTCCCCTTTCTGGGGGTCATGTCTGAGCCTCAGTTTGCTCATCTGTTAATGAGAAGTGGACTAGATTTCAAAGGTCTCTTCCCGAACTAGATTGCTGCTCCTTGGGCAAATCATCTACTCACCCTGGGTCACTCTGAGATGAGGTCCCCGAGGTCCAGTCCAGCCCTTGACCTGGGGGGCCACAGCCTCGTGGATATTAAACACTTTGCTCACTTTGAGGCCTTTGGACATGCTGGATATTAGCATCAAGGAGGGAGCAGTCAAGAGGTTTGTTTGGGAAGGGGTGAAGCCAGCTGCGGGGACAGGGAGAAATGCTCAATGAAGCTTCCATTTCCCTGTCAGCAGGCAACATTCCTCTTCCCTCTGAGCCCAGCCATCCATGGCCGTCTGTTCTCACACATCATGATTGCCCCAGAGACTAGTTGTGGAATCTATTAACGCCTCGGTCATAAACAGACTCCCACATCCTGCTCCTCCTCCTCCTCCTGATGAAAAACTGCCTGAATGATCTTCTGGAGTACCTGGGTAGGTGGGAGGCAAGGCTGCCCCCACTGAGGGGAGAGACTCCAATCCTGGCAAAGATTCCGGTAAAATTGATGATCTACACACTAACAACAAAGATATTCTCATTCTCTCTTTCTCTCTCCCCCTCCCTCCCTCCCTCCCCCCCCTCTGTCTCCCTCTCTCCCTCTCCCCCTCCTTCCCTCTCTCCCTCTCTCTCTCTCCCCCTCCCTCCCTCCCTCCCTCTTCACATGTAAATCCTTACACAACAAGAAAGAGACAGACACTCATCCAATACCATCCCCCCAATAAACCAAGCATTTTGGTGGCTCTTTTAGGGCGGGCACCAGGTGGAGGCTGTGGCAATCAGCATGACTAGACTTCAGCTGTCTGAGGAAGATTTGGGGATGTGGGGGAGTCTGGAGTAAAACTCAATTCATTCACAAAAGCATTTCTGGGGGCTCCTCTGTGGTGGGCAGAAGGTAAGCATCATATAGGATAGAATGGGGTCAATAGAATGTTGTAGCTTTTAGGATGCAGACAGTGGCATGGATCACAACCTCTGAGTTGGGTTAAAGGACATAGGGATGGAACCTGGAAAGTAAAGACCTGCTGATTCTCCATGTATTTAAAGTAGGTGTCAAGGTGGACTCTGTTTGGAATCAGAGGCCAAGATGAAGAACAACCGAGCAAAAGTTGTAAGAGGGCCGATTGGGGTTGAAGGGGAAGCTCTCCCAGGCACGTGGCCTGGGCTGCCTCCAGAGGGGGTGGGCTCCTCTGCTCCGGAGGGCCCCACATGGTGCAGAGGGATCTCCTTCGGGTCTGCCTTGGCCTGGGGGCCTCTGGGATCCCATCCAGCTCGGAGCTTCCCTCCTGACCATGTGTGAGAACAAAGTCTTGTGCAGCATCTCACTTCTCTATCTCGATGACTTCTATTTCATATGCCTTGCTGTCTCCTTTCTTACCCTCCCCCCACCTCCTGCCCTGTACTCTTGAATTTCATTTCTCTAGATTTGAGGTTCTTTGAAAAATGCATTTATGATCTGATTGGTGTGAAAGAGAGAGCCTGCTTGCAAGAAACTGCACAAAGCAGGATGTTTGAGCAGGCCCCCGGCAGCGAGGCTTCCTGTGGAGAAGAGATAGCTATCTCAGAGACCGTATTGTCACAGTGGGGCATCCTCTAGAGCAGCTCTTTGCCCATAGTTCTTTGCTGTGAGGAAGCCTGGCATCCCCTGCCTCCAGTCCCCTCCTCTTCCACTCCATCCTCCACTCAGCTGCCAACCCTAAATGTGCACAGGTCTGAACCTGCTCCCCTCCTGCTCAGTAAACTCCAGGGCCTCCCCATGACCCACAGGACCAACGATAGGGTGCTCTGTTTGGTTTTGACAGCCCTAGACCACCAGACCCTTCCCAGTCTTCTTATACTTTAATCTCTTCAGCATATTCTCTTATCTACGTTGTATTTTTAATTTCCATTTTCTCAATTACATGAAATCAAAATTTGTTAACATTCATTTTTTAAATGTTCCAAATAGGGGCAGCTAGGTGGCACAGTAGATAGAGCACCGCCCCTGGAGTCAGGAGGACCTGAGTTCAAATCTGACCTCAGACACTTAACACTTACTAGCTGTGTGACCCTGGGCAAGTCACTTAATCTCAATTGCCTCACTAAAAAAAAAAAAAAAGATGTTCCAAATCCTGTCCCTCCCCTTTCCCCTCCTTGAGAAGGCAAACAATTTGATCGATTATGCTTTGCAGTCACGCAAAACAAACCCTGTGACCTGGCCACAGTGTCCCTACTGCTGGTCCCTGAACACGACTCTCCATCGCCTTCTACAGGCCTCTCTCTGCACGACTGTCTCCCATGCCAGGGGTTCTCCCCCTCCTCCCCTTCCCAACCCACTTCCCTGGGATCCTTCAAGACTCAGATCCAATCCCACCCTCTCCAAGCAGCCTTTCCCAGTTGGTGCCTCCCCACTCTCCTGAGATCACCTCCCATTTACACTCGACATTGTACCTACACAGTTGTTTGTTTTATGTGGCATCTCCCCTTTAGAAAGGAGGCTCTTTGAGCAGGAACTATCTTTTAGTTTGAATTTGTATCTCCAGAAGTTGCCACAGCTCTAGCCATACGGCAGGAACTTTAAAATGCTTGTTGGTGATGGTAATAATAATAATAGTTAACATTTTTTAGCATTTACTATGTGCCAGACAGATGGAACTCCCAGCATACTTTTAGAGATCTGCTGTTCTGGGATGACTATTTCATAAAGCAAGAGCTGAGAATTAAATGGCCAAAGTAGATCTTTTTGAGTTCATTTGAAATTCCCCCATTATCACAAAGCTATTTAGGCATGAACCAAATAAAGGGCTTTCCTTGGGGGCAGGCCTGAGGAAGGGATCCCCCTCTCAGACTCAATCAAAAGAACCTCCTTACAAGTAAATTACTCATAGCTGTGTGACCCTGGGAAAGTCACTTAACCCCCATTGCCCAGCAAAAAACAAACAAACAAACAAAAAAAACCAAGTAAATTATTCAAATACAATACATTGCCTTGATAAATAGTGAGTTCACTGTCACTGGAACTATTCAGGTAAAAGATGGAGAGATATTTGTTGGAAATATTGGAAACGAGATTGATGCATTAAACAGGGTGCTCTCTAAAGTTCTTTCCAATGCTATGATTTCATGATTATTCTATAAAAACATATGTAGTCTCTCTTTAATGTCCATTTCATATAAAGTAGTTGAATGCTAAAGAAATGAAAAAAGTACTTTTTATGTAAAAGAAGAGTTCATTCAATGCCTTACATATTTAAGGCATTACCACTGTCATAGGTGAACATTTTCATGACTGAAGGAGGGGAAAAGAACTTTGGTTAAATTTTTTTTAAACTGTTAATATACATGTATGAGGAAACAGTTGTCAAATGGGATTTGAGTAGTTTGAGACAGAAGATGAGCTGTGGTGTAAATATAAAGACAAGTCACCTTATGAAAGATATAGGATAATGCCTTGCTTTATGTGAACAATGGTTTTATGTTGCCTAGAAAAAAAATCTGTATTTATTAAAAATTGGAAAAAATGTGGGTACACAGAAACAGGTTCCAGGGTATAAAATGAGATGCAAGATTATTTTAAGAATTAAGAGCTGCAGAGAATTTTGGTCCCTAAGTCCATTCACATATATCTATTATATGATTTAAGATCGTAAAACCAAAAAAAACAAAAAAACAAAACCCACATAATTACACTGAGACCGTGGTATGATTATTTTAATGATTGTCATTTTCTTGGGGAAAATTTAAAGTGAAAAGTAAATCACACAGATCCAGGGGCTCTAATTTAAATCACTGAAATCTATAGGAGATCAAATCTGAAGCTGGTGTGGTGAACAGATTAAAGAACCCAATAGGAGAGGGTATTGATGGATTTCAGAGAGGTTTAGCCTGAGTTGGAAAGAGCCACCTTTACAAATGTTGCCCTTCATCACCCCCTAAAGCTCAAGTCCAGGTTACGCTTTTGTACCCCCTGGTTTGAGTGGAAAGAGCAGAAAGGAGAACAGGTTATGCAGCTGCTTTGGGTACAGGAAGAGAGACAGAGATTTGACTGGATATGAGAGAATCCTGAGGAGTGACGAGCTGGGTCCTTTGGCAGCCATTCAGCCTGAGCTGTTTGCTGTGAGCTCTGTCCATCCTGGATAACAGAGCATCCTGCTAAGTGTAGAGTTGGCCAATTGTATGGGTTTGCAGTTCTTTGGCCAAATCGAGAGGTGACTCTTTTGGTGACTTTTCAGGGAGATGGTAAGCTGAAGGAGCTTCGAAATGCCACATCAGTTCAAGAATAAGAGAAAACATTTGCCCAGCTAGAGGTGGTGAGGCCCAGCACTCGAGCAGTTAGCAGAGAAGCAGTTTCCTGTGGTGAAGATGCTCCTGAGTGGACCAAGACCAGGGAAACCTGTCAGCTAGGGCTGTGAGTTACTCTGAACGTTTTCCTCAATCTGTGCTGCCCTGCCGGGTTCCCTAAGGGCAGACTCACTCTCTCTCCCACCTCCCCCAGGGACCAAGTGATGGGGTGGGAGACTATGACATGGGTATATGTGTGGCTTGTAATGTATCTGTTGCTACTTCCTTGCTTTGATGTATGGGTACCTGTGATGTTATTACTATTTCTTTTTGCTTTTTACCAAATCATTATGTTTCAGATCTAAGAGTCATTATTCTGAGTAGCTATTTTGTGCAAATGGAAATGTACAGATGGAGTTTTCATATATTTAGTGGTTGTGGAGGGGGGGGCGGTGTAATCAACTTCAATAAAGTTACCTCTAAGACCCTGAAGGAATTAGTGTGACCTTAGGTTACACTCCAAGAGGTAGTGGTACCTTTTGTCTGAGGACTGAGGTCTGCCAGTGTGAGAGCAGAAAACAGGGGGAGGGGGTTATACACATTGTCCATGTTTTTAACAAACAAAAATTCCTTCTCTGCCCTCTTTAAACCATCAGACTGGCAGTTTGTCAATCAGTCAGTCAACAAGAACTTATTAAGTGCATATTATGGGTCAGGCACTGTGCTGGCTGGAAACTCAGAGCTAGTGTTGGGGGAGGAAAGAGAAGAACTGTGGGATAAAGCTAGGGGTGATTGTGTGCTAGTAAAGCAAATTTGTTATCTACCTGTCTGTCTATCTATCTATCTATCTATCTATCTATCTATCTATCTATCTATCTATCTGTCTGTCTGTCTGTCTGTCTGTCTGTCTGTCTGTCTATCTATCTATCTATCTATCTATCTATCTATAAGTCCATTTCCTATTCATCTACCATCTATAGTAATTATCTATAATCTATATATTTATATGCCTATCTATTTATCTAACCATATCTAACTATCAATTATCAACTATGTATCTTTGTACCTATCATCTGTCCATCATCTATCAATTCATTGATTCATTATATTTTCTTATCTATTGATTGATGGATGATTTGATTTGTTTATTCAGTTATAGATCCATCAGAACACCTTAAGTTTTGGTGTTGGTTATTGAGCACTTTCTAAAGACACCATAAATGTTCATTGAATTGAAACAAGAAGAAAAGATGGCTTGTATACACAGCTAACAGATCATGAACTTTTTCTCCCTGTTCTTAAATGTTAGAAAGGGAGCCAAATAACAGGGGGTTCTTATTAAAGAGTTTTAATTGCTCCTCTATATTTTGGAATGACCATGACCTTTTTGTTTTGTTTTCGTGAGGCAATTGGGGTTAAGTGACTTGCCCAGGGTCACACAGTTAATAAGTGTCGAGTGTCTGAGGCCAGGTTTGAGCTCAGGTCCTCCTGACTCCAGGACCAGTGCTCTATCCACTGCACCACCTAGCTGCCCCATGGCCATGACCTTTTAGCATGGCCCTGTGCCAGCAAAAACAACTCTGAATCCTTGATTGGGTGATCAAGTTAGACTGGTCTAACACAGTAATTTTTGTCCCCTGTCTTTGTCTTTGCAGCAGCAATCCCCCATACCCAGAATGCCCTCTCCTCTTAGTTCTACTTCTTAGAACTCCTACTTTCCAACCAGGCTCTCACCACATGCCTTCTCTTGCAGGGGTCCTCTCCTAATCTCCCCAATTGCTGGTGAAATCAGCGTGTATACACCATGTCTGTGGCTGTGTGGCTGTATGCATGTGCACGTTATCCCATTAGGACACGGATGCTTGAGGGCAGGAATGGTTTCACTTTAGGACTTGTTTCCCCATCCCTGGCACAATGCCAGGCACACTTAATGTTTAATTAAGTGCTCACTGATTGATGAATGGGTTGACCTCCAAGATTCCTTCCAGCTCCAAGATTCCATAATCTATGACCACCAAGAAGCTGATGGGGTCCTCTGAGGTGCCTTTGTTTGTCCCTCATAACACTGGTAAGCCACTGGATACTAAAGATGATGCCTCAGGAGGAACCCAATGAGCTGAGAGCCCAGATGGCAGCAGATCCCAGAATATCCCACCCTCTGAAGAGTCACCATAGAAGGTAATGAATGCAAAGGCTGATGGAGAGATGCATGGCAGGCCCAAGTAGGCTGTCACATGATTCCAAAGATACCGCATGCCCAAGACATGATACAAAAGACATCAAGGAAATGTATGATGGGAAAAGAGGTGGGCAGGTCATGCAGCTAGAGGGAAGAACGGCCAATCAGCAATATAATAACTGCTCTGATGCCCACAGAATGTCAGAATCCACTGAGAAAGGCCTCTAATATCAATAACTGCATTTATATGGGCCTACTACTGTGTTAGGCACCAGCTACTCAAAGAACACCAGTTCCTGACCTCAGGAAGTTTATACTCTACTGGGAGAAACAGCATGTACACTCACAAATAAATATGAAATGCATGCAAATTCAATGTAACCTAATTGGGGAAAGTTCTAATGACTGAGGAAAGGTCTTTCATGGGCTGTGACCCCCGAGCTGAGACTTGTAGAGGCCCCAAGAGGAGGAAGAGAGGAATGGGGACATTTAGCATGTGGCGGACAGCTTGGGCAAAAGCAAGAGATGGCAAGGACAGGGCACAGTTGGCAGAGCAGTGTGACTGAAGCCCAGAGTTTATGGTGGAGAGAAATCTGCCTGGAAAAAGAAGCAAGAAAAGAGTGAGAAGACCTTTAACTGATACCACCCCATAAAAAAAAAAAAAAGATTTTATCCTAGAGACAATAGGGAGCCACTGAGAACGCTTAAGGAGGGAGATGATGTGATCTTACCTGTGCTTACTGAATATCATTCTAGAAGATGTATAGAAGACGAATTGGACATAAAGGAGTCCAGATGTGAGGAAATTAGGAGGCGATGGGGGTGAAAGGTGAGGAGGGACTGAACTACGGTGGTGCCTGTAGGAATAGAAGGGAGACAGATGGAAGAGATATGGTGGAGAATGGATGTAGTGGGGAGAAACACTGTGTGGGGCTTCGGGGAGAATGTGGACAAGGCTCATCGAGGATGAGCATGGTGGGGAAGGCTTTATTCAATGTCTGCCTTGTGCCAGCCACTGTACTGGGTGCTTTATGAATATTACCCCACTTAACACTTATGATGATCCTGGGATCGAGGGGCGATTACCATCCTCATTTACAGTTGAAGAGAATGAGGCCAATTGAGGCTAATTAAGTTACTTGGCCAGGGTCCGAATGTCTGAGGTCAGATCTGAACTCAGGTCTTCCAGTGCACAGAGCGCTGGCCTGGAATCAGGAAGACTTGAGTTTAAATGCAGGCTCAGACATTTACTGGCTGTGTGACCCTGGGCAAGTCACTTCACTCCGTTTGCCTCAGTTTCCTCATCTGTAAAATGAGCTGGAGAGGGAAATGGCAAACCACTCCACCATCTTTGGCAAAACTCAGATAGGTTCACAAAGATTTGGATTTGACTGAAATGACTGAACAACACTTCCTGACTCCAGGTTCAGTGTTCCATCCATTATACCACCCTGCTGTCTAGGTACATGGGTTACAACCAGCCCTATTGGAGAGTATATTGAGGAAATAAAAATATCTAAATATCTACTTCATGACATGAAAGCTCATTAGCATCTGTAGCTCAAGGAATAAAGGAAATTCAGCCAAGCCAAGACTTTTGGCCTTGAAAGCCCACAAGCCCAAGATGTGTCTAAAGAATACTCCATTGTCAGTCAAGCAAGAAATAGCCAGGTGAGAATCCACATAGAGATTTAGGGAAACCAAAGAAGCTGGATTGGAAGCCACGAGATCCACAGTTGGGCATCAAAGGAAACCCTCGGGTTTCAGTGACATGAAAACGAGACTGAGCCAGAATCCAGAATGGTGCAAAGTCATTGGGACAGTCAGCAAGGGCTGGGATGGGAAAGACACTGAAATGTGAGCTGATAAAACTGCAAAGAGATGGACATCCTCAGCTCTCAAGTCTGGTGGCAGATGCCGCCCTTGGGCCATCAGAGTCCCAGCAATGCCTCCTCCTTCTGACAGCAAGGAAGAGGACAAGGATGAAGGTGAGGACGGATGTTCCCAGAGTCAGACACTCCAGTTGGCAGAGGGTTATTTTTAACTTACCTTCCAGAGCAGGTCCTGAGAGTTCTAGCGATTGGCAATGGGACAGATCCTGGAGGTGACAGGGAGCCACTTCAGGACAGAGACTGCTCGTTGATGATTATGGTGCCTGGCACATTGTAGGTGCTTAAAAATACTTTGTTGATCAATTAATTGGTTGATTGGCTGACAAAAAGACAGAGACTGAGAAATAGAAAATATGTGAAAAGCAAAACAAAACCCCAACCTCTTCCTCCTGTGGCCTGGCAGGAAACATCAGGGCAGAAGAGGGCTTGTGCGAGGGGGCCCTTTGCTTCAGAGGGGCCCTCATACTTGGGACTCTGACTGCCACCCATCTATAGTGCCAATGGTCATTCACTCGAGGATTTGTTTTGTTTTCCTTCCCTTAGCAACAATTATTTCTGTAACATTCTGTGAGTGCCCTAGGAAGTATTTTTGATGTTTCTCAAGAGAGTTATGGAGTCCCTCAGAATGTCCTCAGGTCCTCTGTGCCATGACATCAGGACCTGGGACTGGGAAGTAAAAGGATAACTCTTGGTGGTCTGCCCATCAAGGTTGCATTTGCCCATGGAGTTCAGGAGTCATGTTCTCCTCCCTCCACCCACAGCTTGGGCTGAAGCCCCATTTTGGACTCCCAAGAGACACACAACTCCCCTGAATACTTGGGTTGGGACCAAGGGCAACTGCCTGTATCAAAGGGACCTTCCAGGTTTGAACCGATTGAAAGGGATTCAAAGAGTGATGGGTGAAAGCTCTGAAGATGGGTCAGGATTCCCTGAACCTCCTCCCCAGAGACCTAGAACCCAAGGAATGTGAGATTGGGTGGGAGGGAAAAAAGGATCCAGAAAAAGGGGAACATTCCCCTTGAGGTTATTGGACCCCTTGAAACTTATTATATGATCATACATTTAGATCTGGAAGGAACATTAGGGATCCCTGGTCCAGCACCATCATTTTACATTGGCAGAACCTGAGACTGATGTCCATGACTTGCCCAGGGCCACCTGGGCATCCCATGACAGAAGCCACTAGATTCAAACTCAGGTCCTCTGCATTGTCCGCTAGGAAGAATGACAGAGAAGTCAGAAAGGCTGTAGTTGAAGTCTCATCTTTGCCACTTCCAAATTAATATATTAATATGTGATATTAATTAGTATGACCTACAGCAAGTCACATCCCTTGCTTGGACCTCAGTTTCCCTGATCTGCAAAACTGGGGTGGGGGTAGATGTCCTCTGAGGTCCCTTCCTGTTCTCAGGCCAGGACCCTTGGATGCCAGATCCAGTTATTCTCTCTACTGCCCCACAAGGCTCCAAGGGTGGGGGGAAACTAGACCCGGGGGCTGAGCTCCCCAACCTGGGCATAGGACCACCTCCAGACTCATCTCCCGACAGCCCGCTTTGATTTATCCTCTTTGCCTTTCTTACTTTCTTTTCCTCTTCTGCTTCTCCTTGGCTGAGCCGGGAGCCTGGGGATGGCTGGTGGTAGCTTGCAGCTTCCTGGGCTCCCTTGCAGTTCCTAAATTCTTAGTTATCCTGCCAGGCTTCTCCTGGGAACGAAACTCCTCGCCCCTCCTAGCATTTTGTTATGTTTTAGTTTATCTCATCTCCCAAAGAGCATTGAGAGCCGGAAGGAGACTCACTCAAGTCCCAGGCTTCTTGGCCTTGGGGCCCCTAAAGCCCATGTAGGCATAAGGGCACGGCCAGGGGTATCAAGCAGGCCAGGTGAGTCTTTGAACGTGTAAATACTGTTGGATTTGCCAGCTTGCTGCTAGCTCTAGGTAATGGCTGGGCAGCCATGCAGAATAATCCTCGCTAAGCTGGCTTGCTGGATTCTGGAGCCAAATCCTACATGAACTTCAATTAAACCAATTAACATGCCCTGGGAAAGGAATCACAAGTTGGTTTCTTTTCTTCTTTCTTCTTTTTTCTTTCTTTCATTTTTTTCAAATCCATTCTAGAATAGAGGACAAAGACACAGGATAAAGCTGCTCCCCAGAGAGAGGAAAACAGAGCTATGAAATAGGGAAACACAACCAACCGTGCTAAAGGGCACCATCTCCCCCCACCCATGCCCCCTCAGGGAGAATTGGTGCTGAAGCATTTATAAGACAATTACACACTCATCTCCCTCACCCGGCTCACCCAGACTCGGGTGTGTTAGAAGAGCTTTGAGTCCTGATGCAGAGACCCGGAGTTTCCATGGCAACCGGGCAGGTGGCTGAGTGGGAGAAGATGGCCGCAGAGACGAGCTGCACTGCGCCTTTGCGGGGTGGATAACGGGCGCGGGAGGGATGTTTTAGAGTCAGGTCATGCCTGCCCAGCCTCAGCAGGATTTAAGCCACTGAGAGAGGAAAGCCTGAAAGGGAGAATGTCCGATGAGACTGACTGCTGTCAGAAACCTTCCAAGCCATCCTGCACTCTGAGGCACAGGCCAGAATGTTGGGCCACTTCAGGTTGAGCAGAATCAAGATTTCACTCATCTCCTCCCTGAAATCTGTGAGGGCATGAGAGACCAGTGCCTGGGCCAGCAGGCCAGGGAGGACTGCTCGGAGTTCATAAGATAATTGGATCATGAGGCTTAGAGCGGGGGTGCTTGGGGAAGGAGACGCAAGGGGACATTTGTCTGGTCCGACCACCTCTTTTTTAAAAAGGGATACTGAGTCTGACAGAAGGGAAGAGCCTTCTTCAAGGTCACGTGGGTACTAAGTGTGCGAGCCAGGATCTGACCCCTGAGTTTCTGAGTTAAAAAGGATTTATGAGGGTCTCAAGTCTAGACTACACTGATTGATACCCATCCACAACTTCCTGATGAGGGACCATCCAGCTTCTGCCTCAAGGCTCTTCAGGAGGTAACCCATCTTATTCCAAGGCAGCCCATCTCCCTTGGACACGCTTTTTGTGGTTCTGGACTTTTTCTTGACACTAAGCCTGAATTTTTGCCTTGGCTGTTCCCCCATCACTCCTGAGTCTGTCCTCTGGGGCCAAGCAGAACAAAACAAATTCTTCAGCCACTGGACAGTTCCAGAGACACTTGAAGACAGCTAGCATATGCCCCTGCTCGCACATGCCAGTCCTTTCCAATGGTCTTCATACAGCATGAATGGATGTATGCACACATACGCAAATGAATGAATAAAAGCCTTGATGAAGTGTTCACTATGGGCCAAGCGCTGGGATAAGTGAAAAAGAGTACCAGGTCCTTAAAGAGGTGGCAAAGGGAGGTGGAGCTATGGGGCAATCAGTTGGTATACTCTTTCCTTTTGATGGATGTGTCTAGAAAAAGAGTTGGGAAAGGGGGTCGGGAGGGGTCCAGATGCATGGCAGGCAGATAGAACAGTGGCCAGCTTGTACATACAGATATAATGCAAAGCATCCTGAATGAAAGAATGGATGGAGGGATGTACAGAAAAAAATATTGACTTAGGGATGACTTAGGGTTGGGTTTTGGGTCCACTAAAACCCTCAGCTCTTCCCCACCCCACTGTGATTACTTCATCTTACTCTGGTAAAGTACATATGCAGCTTTTATTATTTGTCCTAGAATGATTATCTGACCTCTTTGGGTAGCAATGCTAAAATCTTCCTTCACTGACTTAGCTGTGTGTTATCTAATGCCCACTCACTACATACCCACTTATTTCAGCAACTTCCCCCCCCATTCAATAACAGGATTTAACCTTCAGTTCCTACCCACTTGGCCAATAACAAATGGCATCTAAATGACTTTGTAGCTGCTTTTAAAAAGGATTGGGATGGACTTTCTATTTCACTGGTATAAGGAACTCCCAGATGAGAAAATTCACTCCTCCAACATAGGTCAGTACCTTTTTGGAAACTTACTGTCTTGAAAAATTACCTAGAACACACAGAAATAAAGTCACTCACCTGAGACCACACAACATCCTGGTATCAGAGGTGACTTGAACCTGAGCCAGCTCTCTTTCATGAGGCCATAATAACTCATGAAAGTTTTCAATCCATTGCTCCTCCTGTCACAACACCTTGTCTCTGTGCTTCCTCTCTCCCAGGTTCCCAACTGCAGAGTCAGTGCTGCTCCTGCCCCCTTCTGAGACTCTAGTTGATGCTCCAAGGCATCTCTCTCTTCTGTCTACTCACCAGGTCCCTACCCCAGTCCAGGCTTTTGTCACTTCTTGCCTACATGCTTATATCCCCTCCTAACCCTTCTCTGGGCTTTTAGTTTATCTGTCTTCAATTTACCTTGCTCTCAGCTTCCAGGATACGCTCCCCAAAGGCACAAGCCTGACTGGGTTACTCCACTGCCCAAGAATCTTCCATGGCAAATATGTTTAATGTGATGGTACATCTATAGCCTACATCAGATTGCTTTCTGTCTTGGGGGAGGGAGGGAGAAAAACATGGAACTTGAAATCTTATAAAAACAAATGTTCAAAACTCTTTACACGTAACTGTAAAAAATACTATTAAGATTGAAAAAAAAAGAAAAGAAAAGTAGTTATCAATAGTTCTAAATAAAGAAATCTCACAGTAAAAAAATAATCACACTCTCACATATGGGGGGGGCGGGGAAGAATCTTCCATGGCTCCATCTTGCCTAGAAGATAATATACAAATTAAGTTTGGCATGTATTGCCCTCCAAGTGGGACCCCAACCTACCCCTCCATCCTCACATCAAATTACTTCCCTTCACCCCAACTGGTCAATTAGCCATTTGGAGCAGTCACTTCTCCCACTTTGAAGCTGCTTCCCATGCCTGGAGGTCACTCCCTCATTTCTGCCTCTCCAAATCCTGCTCTTCCTTCAAAGCTCAGATCAGATGTCACTTCCTCACTAAAGCCTTCCCCCATCTCCTCAGTTATATGAGTACTGGTTATGGGTACATGCTCACACCCTTAGTAGAATGTAACCTCTTTGAGAGCCAGGCTTTTTTAGCATCTGTTTCAGACCCCAGTTTGCCCTTTCAATGTTTTTGTGGAGTATTCATCCCTCAGCAGACAGACATGTAAAATCTTATAAATGGGTTCATAAGGTCAATCTTACCAACATATGGTAGGTAAGGCAGGGATCCAGAACAATTTCTGGAGAAGGTCTAGGGTGTGGGGAGGGAGTCTGTAAGCCCAACAGGAATCAGCTAGACGATGGAGCTGCCAGAAAGCAAAGGTGGTCTTGGGCTGGCTGCCTTAAAAGGGGCTTGGGAGCAGTGAGTGCCAGTTTCAAAACCTTAGGCTGGAAGTCAGGGGAAAAGATAGCATGACCTAACACCTCTTAGTCCTGCCTTCTGCATTTTGTTTAATCTCTTAAGTGAAGCTAATGTCTGCCCCAGATATGACTGGATGTGGGGACAGCCAGAGCGACCAGAGTAATAGTCTTCAAATAGGGGCAAACATACTGGTATCTCTGTTAACCAGAGCCCTTACCGAATCAGCTGTCCTGAATAATGAGGCTTTTTGGGTAATTCGGAATTTACTCCCCCAGGCACCAAATGTTATAAAAAATGAATCATTTTGGACGATGTATTGCACATTTTTAAAATTCTTAAACACAAGACAGCAAGTGCCATTTAGTGTTTGTTGGCCAAGGTTGATCATTACATTAGGCTGCCGTGCAATTATGTATCTCTTACTGTATTCACAGACCCTAAACTGCAAAGATTTTGGACTATTTGTGTCATTTTTCTATCTTCTGTCTCCTTCTAAACTGACTGCCTCTAATATATTCTGGACTTAGGAACCAGATAACCAGAGAGAATTGTATGTAAAATGAGAGTAAATGGGCTCTGAGTAAAAGACCATGGGACCCTTCCTTAGCACCCACTTCATAGATACTAGAACGATTAACTTGGCTACTCAAAGGATCATAGGTTTGGGTCTGGAAGGCATCTTAGAGGTCACGATCTCATTCTACAGAAGACAAATTTTAGAAGAAAAGATGAAGATGAAATAATATTTGATCCTACAATCAGTGGAGAGGCACTGAGTTTTATTCATTTAGGGAATGACATGGCTGGACCTGAGCTTGGGGGATTTCCATTTGGCAGCTGCCTGAAGGGAGGGGAAAAATAGAGACAGAGATTAACTAGGAGGCTCTTACAATGGTAAGTGTGAGAAATGCTGAGGACCTGGAGTAGGGTGGTGGCTGTGGGAGTGGAAAGAAAGGGATGTATTTGAGAGATGTTGTGAAGGGAGAAACCACATGCTATGGCAACTGACTGGGTGTGTAGGCTAAGTGAGAGGGAGGAGGGGGACGACAACATAAAACACATGTGTGTATTAATATACACATATACAAATTTGCGTATGTGTGTGTGTGTGTATATCCAAGCTTAGAGGACTGGGAAGGTGATAGTGTTTTCAACAGTGATAAGAACACTCAGAAAAGGGGAAGGTTTGGGGAAAGATAAAGCAATGAGCTCTGCAATGCAGATCTCAGATCATCCATTTCTTCTTGTACTGTCTTGAAGATTACCTCCCATTTATACTGTACGCCATATGTAGTTTTCTCCCCCTCTTAGAAAGTAATCTCTTTAGGGGAAGAGGTCTTGATTTTGTCCTTCTTTGTATCCATCTCTAGCTTAGCAAATATTTGTTGACTGACTGGCTTCTTTCCATGTAGTCACGTATGATGCTACAAATCCACCAGTACCCTTTGTGGTAACTCTCTCAGAATTCTGGGAGAATTCTGATTCTCCAGAGATCATGGCGTCCCATGGTTTTCAACCATAAGGCAAATGACTTTTAACATCCAAAAGCACTGTAATCTTAAATTGAAATAACTAGTATGTCCATAAATTGCCAGTGTCTATGAAATCCTACCAGGCTTTCTGACTAATTCTGGGCTATTTTGAAATATATGGGACAAATCCACAAATAATTGACAGAATATGCAAAGTGGAAACTGATTCACAGAATTTTTTTCCCATTTCCATTTTAACTGCTAATCAAGCTGTATACAGTTGCAAATGCAGAAATCAATGCTTATGCAAATTAGTTCCCAACAGGCACGGCTCCAGAGAAGATGTGGCTCATACCACAGAACTTCAAAAATTCAAGCTGGAAAGGGCCATAGAAATCATAGAACCCAACACACTCTTGGATAGGAACCCTCCCCCACATCCCAACTGATGGTCATCCAGCCTTGCTTCAAAGAGCTCCAGTGAGGAGGAACCTAGCAACCCTCAGGGTCACCCATTCCTCTTGAGGATTCCTGATTTCTGGGAAGGTTTTTCTTGGCATTAAGATGGAATTTGTTTTTCTGTAACTTCCAATAATTGCTCTTAAGCAGTTTCCTCCAGGGTCAAGAAGAACAAATGCAATCCCTCTTCCTGGAGGCAGCCATTCAATATTTGAGTCAGTTAATGAATGAATCAACAATCAAGGTGGCTAAAAATCATAGCCCAGCCCTTTCCCAATCTGGTGTTTTCCTTCAGATAGAGATAAACAGAGTTGAAGCAGACTAGCATAGAAGCTACTCGCATGTGCCAGACACTAGAGATACAAAGGAAAAAGCAAGTGAATCCCTGCCCTCTAAGAGTAAAAAGGGGGAATCACATAGAAAACAGTGCGCGCGCGCGCGCACACACACACACACACACACACACACACACACACACACACACACCTTCTTTGGGCTAAATATTCTTAGGTTTTATTTTTTCCTACCTAATCATCATCTTATCTCCTCTGTTAAATGATGTGATCCTTGAGGGCAAGGAGCAAAATTCCAGGAGAAGCCAGTCAAACCTTGTGGCCCTTTGAAATCATCTCACAAATCAGCCTTTGCCCCCAGCTTTAGTGCCTTGCTTACACATTTTCACAAGGAAACACAAACACGAGCCAACCCAAGACCAGCAGAGAGACAAATCAGAGCCTCACCTCTTTAAACTGACACCTCGCTTCAGATGAGAGGCTGCTGTGGAATTTCCCATCTGCTCAATCTCTGTTTATGTCTATATGAAGAAAAACACCAGCTTGGGAGATGAGTGATCTGGTGTTTTCAGCCACCTTAATAATAGTACAAACCCACTACCAACATTAAATCTCTCCCTAGCTAAAGAACCTACAGTGTCTCTTTGTTGCTCCTCCCCTCAAGTCCAAACTCATCCTGGCATTCAAAGCACCCCCATAACTTTGACCAACCTCAGTGATCCAGCCTTAACTTCCATACACTCCCCAATACATGTGCTATGCTCTAGCCAGACTTGCATCCACACTGTCCCCAGAACCACTCTCTTTTCCACCTTTGTGCTTTCTTCTATGGGCTATGTCTGTCTCATGCCTGGCTCTTCTTTGTGTTCCAACCATTCACATTCTACCCACATGGCTTCAAGTCCCCCCTTCTCCAAATCTTCAGCCAACATTGATCTCTTTCTTTCCTTATTACTGAGAGCTGACCCTTCAGTGGAAGTTTCATCTGCTAAGAAGCTCCTTCTACTCCATTCTACTCAGAAAGTAATGATGAAGTACTTATTGCCTATACAAGACATCTGTGAAGGGCTAGATATAGGGACCTCCCAGTTAGGAGTTTCCCTTCTCCCCAAGGCCAATCAGACCCTGTTCTCCAGTTCCTGGTCTTAGAGAGTTGCCTAGAAAAGGTATCCAACACACAGCCACATGCAGGGAAAATATTTAAATAAAAATGATAGATAACATTACATTCATGGCCCAGAAAGGGCCTTATGCACAAATTCATGGCATTTTTAGTGGAGTGGGACATGACTGGCCTAGAGCCCATGGAGGATGAGTGAATTTCCCAAGGCCACTCAGTCAGAATGAGAGCCCAAATCTTCCTGGGCCTAAGGACAGCTCCCCATGTGACATAAGATGCTGCCTAAATGCTACAGATACAAAGACAAAAATGAAGCAGTACCTGTACTCAGGGAGTTTACATTCTAGCAAAGGTGAGGCAAGGCATGGCTTTAAATAAGAAATACAAAGTAGATCAAGGAAGAAGGAAGACCCAACAACCAGGGGGATCAGGGAAGGCTTCCTGGAGAAGAAGGCATCTGACCTGTACAGTGAAGGAAATTTAGAGATGATTTTAAGAGGGGGAAGTGAGGAAAGAGAACATCGTGGGCCTGGGCAGAAGTATGTACAAATGCACTGAGGTGAGAGATGGAAAGTAGAAGGGGAGGAAAAATAAATGACATAGTGGAGAGAATACTGGTCCTGGAGTCAGGAAGATCCAAGTTCTGATCTGGCCTCAGACACTGCCTGTGTGACCCTGGGCAAGTCACTTAACCTCTACCAGTCTCAGTTTCTTCATCTGTAAAATGAGGATAATAAAAACACCTGCCTCCCAAGGTTATAAGGATCAAAGAAGTAATACTTGTAAAGCACTTAGCATGGTGCCTGGAACATAGTAAACCCTATAGAAATGTTGGTGGTGATGATGATGCTAGGTGAAAAGAGTCAGATTGGAGGGGGCCTTAAATGCCAGGATGAGTTTCCATTTTATTCTATAAGTAATAGAGAGCCAGTGAAATTTCTTGAATAAGGGGTTAACACAATCAAACTTCCCCTACTTAAAAATCTTCAAGGACTGTCACACTTCCTTTTGTGTCTCCAAGTATTCAGTATAATATTAGGCATGGACTAGATGGTGAATCAGATATTTATTAAATTGGATCACTAAGACTGATTGCTGAAATCAGTTGTGAAAACGGCCCAAAATACCTTGACAGGGGAAAATTGACCAGTTTGATGACTGCATAGAGGTAAAGTCTCCAGATGAGTACTTCCTATACAGGCCAACCCAACAAGCATTTAGGCAGTGTTTCCTCTGTACCATACAGAAGGGCAGCATGAACAGAGGACTCATCTCTGAGTCGGAAAAATGGGTGCAAGTGTGGCCTCAGTCATAAACGTCATTTAATCCAGGGCAAGTCACTTAACCTTTCAGAGCCCAGGGAAAATCTTGAAGGCTAGAAGATACCTAATAATTGTTTATTGTCATTGATAAAGGCAGCTTCCTCCAAAGGGTTCCCAACACAGATGAAACAACAAGGACAGAGAAAAGAAGGAGAGGGGAGTGGAGAGAAGAGAATGGGGAGGAGAGGGGAAGGGAAGGGAAGGGAAGGGAAGGGAAGGGAAGGGAAGGGAAGGGAAGGGAAGGGAAGGGAAGGGAAGGGAAGGGAAGGGAAGGGAAGGGAAGGGAAGGGAAGGGAAGGGAAGGGAAGGGAAGGGAAGGAAGGGAAGGGAAGGAAGGGAAGGGAAGGGAAGGGAAGGGAAGGGAAGGGAAGGGAAGGGAAGGGAAGGGAAGGGAAGGGAAGGGAAGGGAAGGGAAGGGAAGGGAAGGGAAGGGAAGGGAAGGGAAGGGAAGGGAAGGGAAGGGAAGGGAAGGGAAGGGAAGGGAAGGGAAGGGAAGGGAAGGGAAGGGAAGGGAAGGGAAGGGAAGGGAAGGGAAGGGAAGGGAAGGGAAGGGAAGGGAAGGGAAGGGAAGGGAAGGGAAGGGAAGGGAAGGGAAGGGAAGTGTCTAACACTGTGTTAGGTGCTGAGGATACTGAGATAAAGTGGGGAATAATCCCTGCCCTACAAGAGCTTGCATTCCATAACCCAGTTGGCCAAGTCACCACAGGCTAGCTTTTACATCGTCTAAATTATTCTTCATGAAATCCAAGATTTTTACCATCCTCTGTTAGACTGTCTATTTACTCTAGCAGTACACAAACTGCAAAAATTTTGCACTCTTTTTCTCTGGAGTCCAGCTCTGATACTAGGTCCATAGAGAAAAACTGATGTTCCAATGGCTTAAGCAACTCAAAGATTTCTCCCATGAATGTGCATCATTTCACTGTCATAGTCCAGGAGTAAACAACAATTAACATTCAAATGGGATTTGGGAAAGAAAGATTGTTTTGGTCCAAGCCTTGCTATTTGTGCTCATTTTTTCATCATTCCTTAGAGAAAGAGAATGGGGAGGGGGTAGGGTTTTGTCACTAATGTTGATCTCATATAGCCTGGACCATCAATCTTGTCAAGGAAGCTAGTCACCTAATGGGCTTCTCAATTGGTTATGCTGACTCTTATATTCTGTTAATGGACTGACTTAGCCACGCATGAGGGTTCAGTGCTTACAGCCATCCATCATGGACTGATCACACATCTCACCAAGGCCACATCCTCAGGGGAAAGGGGGGATGGATACTAGGTATTTCTTAGCTTATTCTCCATATGAACCAGTGCCTCCTAAAAGCATATTTCTGCATTGCCCATGAAGTGGGCATGAGCCATAATTCTGTATCTAAAGGCACAGGCACATAAAGCACCAGATGGCAGAGCCCAAAGCCAGCTGTGATGGGCTGAGAAATCAGTCACATTATGTGGCTTTTCAGAAGATTTCTTAGGAAAACTTAAAGGAAACTGTGATCCCTTCTAATTTGCAGATACAACTGTTTGACACTTCTGGGGAAATAAGTAAAGTTCTTCCTCATTTTTTTTGATGGAGAAAATTTCCCAGATGACAATATAAGGAACCAAGCTTCTATCTAAATGAGTCCATTTTTGGTCAGTGTAGATCACAGCCCCTCTAGACAAGGAGTGCCATGCAGTGGAATGATTGGGTATTCAGAGTCATCAGAGATCTGGGTTAGAATCCTGTTTCTGATAGTTACTAGCTGTGACCCAGGGAAATAACATCATCTCTCTGAGCCTCAGCTCCCTCCTTGTAAAGGTGAAGTAATACCTGTAGTACCCATGGCACAGGGCTGTTTTCAGGATCAAATGAGACAATCAACATAAGGCATTTTTCCCGTCTTCAGGTGCTTTCTGGCAGCATTGTGGTCCCATAGAAAACAAGATTTGAATCTGGAATGAGGAGATTAGGGTTTAAATCCCAGCTCTTCTGAATCCAACCTGGGTGGCTTTGGACAAGTCATTTTCTCTCTTGGGGTCTCAATTTCATAGAACATTTAGAGCAGGAGGGGATCTTAGACAGCAAAAAAGTCTGGGTCTTCATTTTATGTATAAGGAAACTGAGGCACTGGGATCTTGACTGACTTGCATGGTCAGGACCTGGGACAGGTCCATTCAGCCTGACCATGCTTCAGTTATCTGGAGCTTGTGGGAAGAAAGGATGAGAGGCAAAGGAAAGGAAGGCAGGATAAATGAGACTGGACAAAGAAAGGAAGGAGAACATATGCGCAAGAAGCTAAGGTGAAAAGGCACTTCAGGCCCCCTTCCATTCCCCAGGAGGCTCAGAATATTTACTTCTCTGTGCACATGTTCAACCCTACTCTCTACCAACTGCAGTGGAAGGTGTGGTTCCAAAGGGGGTAAACCTGGAGCAATGGGGGTAATTTGTAGGCAAATATAGAGCTTAGTTCAGGACAAGGTTCCTCAGTGCAAGAGTCCTCCAAGACTCGAATGGGACAGCAGGACAAAGTGGAGTCTCCCTAATTTCAGGTCCTCAAGTCAGTCAAAAAACATTTATTAAGTGCTTACTATGGACCAGATACTGAGCTAAGCACTGGGGATAAAAAAACAACCCACATGCAAAAACACAGCCCCTGCCCTCAAGGAGCTTACATTCCAATGGGAGAAGACTACCTAGGTTTAGTGTACAGATTTTTGTCAAGCCTGATCATAATATCATGTTTTAGAGGGGAGGCTATTAAGTTCAACCCCCTCATTTTACAAATAAAGAAACTGAGGACCAGAGAGAAGAATCAGTTTGTCCAAGGTCACACAAATAGCTGGCACCAGAGGATCATGGCTTTGGAGATGAGGAAGATCTTAGAGATCTTCACTGTCCAACTGCCTCATTTGAAAAAGAGGTTTAGTGACTTACCCAGGGTCATATGGTTGAACTTGATAGATGGTCACCAAGCTCCCAGCCAACTCCAATGCTCTGGGATCCTGTAAATGGACAGCAAGATCCATGAGGAAAAACCAAGTTTCCGTTTTGTCTTTGTATGTTAAGGACTTACTACCTTACCTGGTATGTAGTAAATAATGAATAAATTCTTGTTGAATTGAATTGAATTGAATAAAAACTACCAAAAAGTCAAAACCAAACTCCCCCCACAAACACACAGGTATTCTTTCCATACCACCTCAATCACAATAGACAAGGAATCAGTCAATCAATAACCACCTCTTAATCATCTGCTATGCATCAAACATTGGGCCAGGCTTTAGAGGGGCCACAAAGACAATAATTAAAATGATCGCACTTACATTTATCACCATCCTGAAGCTGAATCCCAAGAATCCACCTCCTTCTACAGTCTGTCTCATGCTGAAATCAAAATGCATATTTAGCAGTGATGTTTTCCCATATGTTTAATTATGCCCCTAATTTAAACACTGTGATGCAATCACAATATGTCAAGTCTCACATGATTAACTATCTGTTTACTGAAAGACCCACGTGACGAGGTTTGAAGGAGCATTGTTCCCAAGATGATTGTCTATCAGCAGAAAAATGACCTCTTTCTCTGAGTTTGGGTTTGGGAACTGCCAGACCAGGGACCAAGGGATGTGTGGAAATTTCCTGTTGAAAACAACTAATAACAGATAACATTTGTATAGCAATTTAAGATTTGTGAAGTGAAATATGCATATATACATATATGTGTATGTATATGAATCATCTCATTTGCTTTTCACTACATTCCTGGGAAGTAGATGCTATTGTATTTTATTTTCCCATTTTACAGATAAGAAAAGTGAGGTTCAGAGAGGTCATGTAATTTACTTGGGGCCGCACAGCTAATAAGTGCCTGAGGTTGAATTTGAACACGAGTCTTCCTGACTTCCTTGTGATGATGGGTTATAGGTATTAGGTGCATTTAACCTGAAAAGAGAAGGCTTGGGGGGGGGGGTGCATAACAGCATCTTTCAAGGTTTTGAAAGAATACTATGAGGTTTGAGGATTAAGTTTGTCCTGCATGTCCATGAGAGCCAGAAGATGGGTCAGCCGGCAGGAGGTGGAGAGAGGCCAGGAAAAACTTGCTGAGAATCAGAGCTACCTGAAGGGGTTGGGGAGGGGAGGCTTCCCCTGCTGTGGGTCTGCCGACAAAGGCTGGATGATCACTTCTGCATATGGCACAGAGTGGAAAGACGGGAGCTCTTTGGGGGCCGGGACAGTTTCATTGTTGTCCCCAATGCCTGGCACATGGAGGACAATATTTTTTCCATTCATCCAGTCATTCATTACCAAAATGTTGCTACAGGCTGAAGTTCAAACTCCTTCATTAAGCAATCATAGCTCCTGAGCTCAAGATTCACCATCCTCTGCCTCCTTGGTAGCAAGATCACAGGCATGCACCATTACACACTGGCAACAAATACTAAATACTGCTTTTTTGTGGGGCAATGAGGGTTAAGTGACTTGCCCAGGGTCACACAGCTAGTAAGTGTCAAGTGTCTAAGGCTGGATTTGAACTTAGATCCTCCTGAATCCAGGGCGAGTGCTTTATCCACTGCGTCACCTAACTTCCCCCAACAAATACTTCTTAAATGAATATTTTCAAACCATTAGCAACCATATGAAAGAATGCTCCAAATCACTAAGAAGTGCAAATCAAATCAACCTTGAAGTTTTGCCTCATAAGTTGCAAATTATCAAAGATGACAAGAGATGGGACTAATCAATGTTAGAAGGGTTGTGGAAAGATAGACACACTGGTGCATAGTTGGTGGAGCTGCAAATTAGCAAACAATTCTGGAAAGCAATTTAGAATTATCATAAAAAACATAGCTAAAATGTCCATATCCTTTGATCTTGAGATTCTACTTTGAGGCATCTATGTCTAGTATATCCCTGACAAAAAGAAAGCCTCTATATATGTCTAAATAGTTAGAGTAACGTGTGTGGGCAAAGAACTGGAAACAAAGTATATGTCTATTGAATGGGAAATGGCTAAGTAAATGAAGATGTATGAATGTAATAGAATATTGCTTTGCTGTAAGAAATGATGTAGGTGATTAATACACAGAGCACGTAGTTAGCTTAACTGATGAAAAGGGATGTTACTAGGAAGACAATAGACCTAATGAAGACAACAACAGAAATGGAAACACAACAATCACAAAGTCATAGAAATTCAATGCAATAAAATTAGGAAGGGCAAGGTCAGCCCTAAAGAAGAGGGAGGGAAAGTCTCCTCCCAACCCCATCCTTGGGTGAGACATGGAGTAGGAAGGGTGGTGGGTGAAAGGGTTCCACAAATGAAGGTTATTTTTTAATGTATTATTGTTTTCCTGATCCTCCTCCTCCTTCTTTTTTCTTCTTTTTAAATAAGGGCTTTTTTTTTTTTTGCAGGGCAATGAGGGTTAAGTGAGTTGCCCAGGGTCACACGGCTAGTAAGTGTCAAGTGTCTGAGGCCGGATTTGAACTCAGGTCTTGCTAAATCCAAGGACAGTGCTTTATCCATTGTGCCACCTAGCTGCCCCCAATAAGGGCTTTTTATGTTGCTTTCCTTTGTTTCAAGGGATAGCTATCTGGATGGAGGGAGAGGGATTTCTACGAAAGGAAATCTAGGCAATGGAAAAACAAGGTATCAACAAAATGTATTAGAATGTATTTTCTAAAAGGGAAAGTGAGCCTCCTCACAATTCTGAAGAATGAGGGCTTCACACATACTGGATTTGTCATGGAGTTTGCTTTCCCCAAAGCCTTTTTGATGCCCTCTTTTCTTTACCTTGAGGATTGAAATCCTGAGCCCAGATGGGAGCTGTAACCTCACACCTCCAGCTCTTTGATTGATTCTGCCCTTTGCTTTACCTCCCCAGGACAATAGAAGAAGGATCTTCTTGCAATGAAGCAGAACATGTCAGCCTTGGGATTGCAGCAGACAAGGGATTGTCGATGGCAATCCAGCCCTGGTCTCCGAGCTGGGTTTCAGTCCTCAGTCCTGGTGCAGAAATGAGACATGCTCACAGACACTGCATAGCTCTCCTGCATGGGGAGGAGAGAGTCACAGCTGCTCAACAGGATTCCATTGTCTCTCCTTAGTACTAACAACTGGCCTTTAAATAGCACCTGAAGGTCTGGGAAGCACTTTACCAACACTGTCTCCTTCAATTCTCACGAACATCCCATAAGGGAAGGGCTACAAATACTATGGAATTCATTTTATAGATGGGCAAACCGAGCCTGGGACAGGTTAAGTGAGTCACAGAGTTATGAAGTGTCCGGGCAGGATTTGAACCTGGGTCTTCCTGATTCCAGATCCAGCCCAGCATCCGTCAGACTTTGGGGAAGGGGGATGGGAGGAGGGGGCGGCTGTGTTTTTGCTCTCTGAAGGTTGGTTCCTGTTTTGTTCAATCTGATCCCGGCAGTTCGCAGGAGCCCAGACTTTCTGTTTCTCTCCAAACGAAGGCGACGTCAAGTGAGGATGAGAACCGCCCCCCCCCCCCCTCCGCGGTCCGAGAAGCCGAGCTCTGCAGGGATCGCGGTTTCACTGAGTCAATGCTGCCGGCTGCTGTGAGCCTGGAGAACTTCAGGCCGGGAGAATAACGAGGCTGGCTCCCAGGCGGGGCTGGGGTGAAGACCGGGATATTGACAGGTGAGGAGGAGCACAGAGCAAAAGGCGGGGAGGAGGGGGCGGTGCGAGGGTGTGTGTGTGTGTGTGTGTGTGTGTGTGTGTGTGTGTGAGAGAGAGAGAGAGAGACAGAGAGAGACAGAGAGAGACAGAGAGAGAGAGACAGAGAGAGAGAGACAGAGAGAGAGAGACAGAGACAGAGAGAGAGAGAGAGAGTGCCTGCATTTAAATTTAACTTCATTTATCTGGGGAAAAAGTATAAATCATTTTAAAGAAGTTTTGTTGTTGCTGTTGCTTTTTCATCAGCAAACACAAAACAATTCCAAACTTTGTCTGGCCTGGGTTTGAGTCCCGGCTTTGGCATTTGCTCCCTGTTGGCCTCTTCATCTCTGAAATCAGAAGCTCCAATATCTTGAGGGTCCTTTCCTGCTCTAGGGCCCACAATCCTTATCCAGAGAGGTTTGGGCCTCATTGTCCTCATCTGTCAAATGAAGGAGTCGAGTTTGTCGAGCTCTAGGATTTCTTTCAGCTCTAGAACATGTTCTGACCCTTTGTACCTCAGTTTCCTCACCTGCAAAATAAGAAAATTGGACCAAAAGACATCTGAGGCCCCTTGTAATTTCAGAGCTCCCAACCTTTGGCCCCTGTCCTGTTGTCCTCATCAGAGAGGAGGGTGCATTTCCCCAAAGCACAGGATGTGGAGGAGAGCCTGAGCCTCACTCCCTGGCCCTCTCCCAGGTGCCGAGATGCTGGTTGGCTTTCCTGATCCCTCAGACACTTTAAAAGCATTGGCATTTTCCTGCAGGGTTACAGAGATTACTCCAAAATATAAAAATAAGAAAAAAATTTAAAAATTTAAATAGTTAAAAACAAAACAAAAAAACCCAAAATTTTTTAGAAAAGCATTGGCAGCTCAGGCACAGGGAGGAGGGTGGGGGCTGGGCTGCTTCTGTTTCCTTCCTCAAAGGCCCAGAAGTTCACAGAACAGCCTCCCCCCTCCAGACTATAGCCCCCAAACAGTGCTGGGAAGGCCTGGGAATTTCCCAGGTGCCCCAACTCTAGCCCAGCAGGGACACAGCCCTTCCCTCCTCTCTACCACCCAAAGAGCCCTGGAGGCCTCACACAAGCCACTCAGCCATTGACATTTCTCATGAGCTCCTCAAAGTGCTGCAGGCTTTGGACTGACTGGGCATAATGGAGGTTGTGGGGAGGCCCTTGACCTGCTGGAGATGGATCATCCATTCCCCGGGAGCTAGGCCTTCTCTGGACCTCATCTGCAGGACATTGTTGCTTTCACTTTGCTGAGAAAACACAGCAGCTCCTTGTGAATATAATTGGCTGCAGAGGTCAGGTAATGAATTGACATTTATTAAGTGCCTACTATGTGCCAGATGCCATACTAAGTGCTGGGGATAGAAAGGAGAGGCTACTCCCTGCTGTAAAAGGGCTCTCGTTCTAATCAGGAGACAAAATATACAAAACCAGCTCCATATAGAGAAGATGCATGATAATCTCTGAGGGATCCTGGGGGGTTGGCAAGGCCTCCTGAAGATGCTGGAACTGGAGCTGAGCCTTGAAGGAATCCAGAGAAACTGGGGCAAGATGAGCTCATACCCACTTGGAGGATGAGAGGAAGACCTCAAGGGCAGCTGGGTAATTCAGTGGATAGAGCACTGGGTCCAGAGTCAGAAAAACCTGAGTTCAAACCCAGCCTCCTGCCACTTACTAGTTGTGTGACCTTAGGCAAGTCACAACCCTGTTTGCTTTACTTTCCTCAACTTTAAAATGAGGTGGAGGGGCACCTAGGTGGTGCAGTGGATTGAGCACCAGCCCTGGATTCAGGAGGACCTGAGTTCAAATCTGACCTCAGACACTTGACACTAGCTGTGTGACCCTGGGCAAGTCACTCAACCCCAATTGCCTCACCTCCACCCAAAAAAAGTGAGGTAGAGAAGGAAATGGCCCAGTATCTCTGACAAGAAAACCCCAATAGAGGCCATGAAGAGTTGGAAGAGAAGGAGGAGGAGGAAGAGGAAGAAGAAGAGGAGGAAGAAGAATCAGCCCTGAATGAGAATCTCAATCTCTCTCTCTCTCTCTCTCTCTCTCTCTCTCTCTCTCTCTCTCTCTCTCTCCCCTATGACAAGATGGAGGGTAATCCTCCTGCCACCCTCCAACACAATGGCACCAACAAGTACAAGGCATCAAGAATTGTACTTACCCAACGGTGGTCTGAGTTCTTGGCCACTTCTGTCTCTTATTTTCTCCTCTGAGCACTGGTGAATAGCCAGCAATCCTAAGAAATGGCTATTTCCAGCTCGGGAGGTAGGACTTTTGAAATTTCTAGAAAAAACAACAGCAGTAATTGCTTTAGACCTTGGTGGTTCACAAAGTACTTTTGATACGTCCTCTGATCTGAGCTCCCTAACCATTGCAAGTCAGGGGCTACAGAAAAAAGCGAGATTCAGCAGATCAAGGTGACTCGCCCATGGTCCCACAGCTAATGAGTGTCTGAGGGAGGATTTCAACCCAGCTGCTCCCAGCACTAGAACAGAGACAAAGGCACTGGAACCCTGAGGGGAGCTGTGGCCAGCCCTAACGGGGGAACCCAATGGGAATCGGGTGGGAAAGTCTCTTCAAAGCATGTGCTGCGGAAGGGTGGCCCCCAGGTACAAACCTCCATGAAGCAAACATCCTTAAATGCCGGTAAGAAGGGGCATAGAAACCCCAGCCAAATCCATGAGCGTCCATTCAGTGCGCTGGACACTGTGCTGAGAGCTGGCCTCAAGGAGGTCACCTTCTAAGGAGAGAACAACGGGAAAACAACTCCAGACATAAAAGCTACACGCGGGAACCCCAGCCCTGGGGGAGGAGGGAGGGAGGAGGGAGGGAGGAGGGAGGGAGGCGGGAAGGAGGCGGGAGGGAGGAGTCGGACAGGCAGGAGGCAGAGAAGATTCTAGACATGGCGGATCGTGGGAGAAAATGGCCCGAGTTGGTTGATGGAGCGTGGGGTGTGAGGGATGACCAGGAGCCCGGGGTCACTGATTGTAGAGCGCATACAGCGGAGGGCAGTGTGAGAAAGGCAGGGGAAGGAGCGGGCTGTGAAGAGTATGTTTTCCAAGCCAGCGGGACTTGCTATTTGATCCTCAAATAGGGAGCTCCTGGAATTTCTAGAGAGGAGGTGGGTGGTGTGGCAGGCTCCGACTTGAGTTTTAGGAAGACCCCGTTAGCATCTCAGTGGAGGAAGGACTAGAATGGGGGTGGGGGGAGGCTGGAGGCAAACGGACCCACCATCAGGCTATGGCAATAGTCCGGAGGCGAGGTGATGGATGAAGACCTGCGCGGGATGGGGGGCTGTGTCGGATGAGAGAAGGGGCGTATTGGAAAGATACTGCAAAGGTAAAAGTCGACAAGAGGGAGCAGCAGATTGGACGGATGGGAGGAGGGGCAGGAGAGAGTGAGAAGCTGAGGATGACACCTGGATGGTCCCCCGGGGGATGGAGAGGACGGTGGTGCCCTGGACGCTAACAGAGGAGTTGGGAAGAGGGAGACTATGACTGACCCACCGTGGGGCCAATTCCACAAGCCCTACAGGAGGGTCTGCCTGCCCCACGCTAATACTCTTGGAATCCTTGCTTCTTACCAAAACAAAGGCGGTTTTGGAGTTCCCAGGCAGGGTTGGAGACAATCTAACTGTCCACAGGAGCTGCCACATCCCTTGCATCCAGAAGAGTGAGCAGTCAGGCATCCATCTGATCTGAGCTGCCTTTAACAGAGACTTCCATGATCACATCGCCTCCACCTCCCTCAGGACTTGTAGGCTTCACTGCCTGAAGGCAGAGGCGCAGCTGCCAAGTCCCATTTTTCTCCAGTTTTTAGCAGGTTCCTAGAGCCATAAAAAATTCACCTGGGCAATCCACCCGCATGTTGTCAGCTGTCACTTTGGAAGAACTAATAGCTAGGCTGGCTGGGGGTGCCACCTTATTCTTCCCTTATGACTTCACCCTTGTGGCTATGAAAGAAAAAAAAAAAGAAAGTAGAAAGAAGCCAACCAGGAAATTTCAGCCATGCTGCCCTTTCATAGGGGGAGGGATTCAAAAATTCAAATGAGACAATAAAAGCTAGGAGCTGCCCGGGAAAAGAAAACAGGCAAAACAGCTTTACCTCCCAAAGAAAGAGGAGGTGCCACAGTGGATGGAGGGCGGTACTTGGAGCCAGGAAAAACTGGGTCAGAGGCCCACCTATGACACGCATTCACTGTGTGAACACAAGCAAACTAATGAACCTTTCTGGGCCTGAGAAGCCTCAAGCCCCCAGAGTTGCTGTGAGGCTAAACTGAGTTGGGGGAAGGAAGTGGGCTTATTCCCCAGCACTTACTCGTTAATGCTTGCTAAATAGCTTTTATTGTTAAGTTGGTGTCCATACCTGCAAATCAAAATGATAAACAAACAACCTGCACCTAAAACCTGGATGTTAATCAACAAGAACAAGCATTTTTTTCCCAACAGTATCATGTGAATAAGACATGGGGCATGGGACTTGGAGTTAGGAAGATGTGGGTTCAAACGCTGTTTCAGACACTCACTAGCCACCTCTGTTTCCTCATATGTAAAATGGAGGTGTGAGACTTGATGGCTTTCAAGGCTCCTTCTACCTCTAATATATGGATTATGGGGTTCAGAGAGTACCAGCTCCAATTGTGTGAGGGCTTGCTGAGATCTTGTCAGGGCTGCTCATCCACCTTTGGGGTCCACCTTCAGCCAACTCTCATCAGTGGCTCCAAGAAGCTGTAGCTTGTACATCGGACACAGCCCGTAAACTCTCTTGGCAGACGGGATAAACCAGGTTGGGGGGCCTCAATCCTGTTGGTGAGTTAGGGGAATGTCTACTTCAAGCATATGAAAACTTCCCCTGGCAGAATGAGTGGGTGGGAACAATTTGTTCTAGTGCCTTAGAGCTTGGTCAGACGTCAAAGACACCAGGCATGCTCTGCATCTGGGGCCCATTGCCAGTGGTCCTGACTTCTGTCCTGCCACTGGACATCAATGACTCTGGAAGAGACAGTGAGGCTGACAACTTTGCACAGCTCTGCCTTACTTAAATCCAACACATGTGCAAGTCAAGATGACGTCACCCCTCCTCTTCAAAAACAAAGGATGAACAGCAACAAGGTTAACGGAAAGCCAAGAGCTATCTTTAATAATATAAACCTGTCAAGCTTTTTAATTGTTTCTTGCTGGGGGGAGGGGAGGAGAAGGAAGGAATATGTCTTTCCCAGAGATAGTCATACTATTGACCCTACACTGCCCATGTGCCCCACTTCGTGGTTGAGAAAATTGGAAATCCTTTTTATCTTATCATAATCTTTGTTTATTCCATTTCCCTCTGCCTTCTGGGTCCTAACTCTGTTCTTTCTCCTTGCCTTCATCTCCAATCCTTCCATGTCTTTCCTCTATCACCACCCCTTACATTCGCTAACCTCTGCTTCTTTTCCTTGGTGAACCACTTCAACTTGACACTACCTTCTACTCTCAAATCTCTCATCCCCTTGTCCTTTCTCCTACTACACTTCAACAAACCCTAACTCTGGATTTCTCCCATGACCCTTCTCTTATTCACACACTGCTCAACTGAGCTAGAGGAAGCTATGATCAGTCTCACTACAAATTTGTTAAATAATCTCAACTGGGCTCCCAATAAAGCAAGAGAAACATATGAACCTTCCCTAATCACTTTGCTCTTCTATTGGCCATGGTGATCTCCAACTTCATCTCTTCCCAAGCCTCCCACAGCACCTTCTTTCACCCCTCTCTGTTGAAGTCCTCCTCACTTCATATTTTACTAAAAACAAAGTCTAATGTCTGAGAGTTCCCCCTCTCCCCTCCTCCTATCTCCTAGCACTCGTGTCTTCCCCCACTTTCTTCTTTTCCTTTTAGTCCCAAATGAGGGTGCAGTCCTCATCCTTTTCAAGGCCAGCCCCACTATGTGCACTTTTGATTCCATCCCATCCTGAATTCTCCATCAAATTGTCCCCATTATCCTCCCAGCTCCCTCTAACTTCCAAGCTCTCCCTATCCACTGATACATCTTTTACACACACACACACACACACACACATGTCTCCCTGTCCTTAAAAAACACTGACTTGGGGCAGCTAGGTGGAGCAGTGAATAGAGCACTGGCCCTGGAGTTGGGAGGACCTGAGTTCAAATCCAGCCTCAGACACTTAACACTTACTAGCTGTGTGACCCTGGGCAAGTCACTTAACCCCAATTGCCTCACCAAAAAAAGGAAAAAAAAAAGAAAAAAAGATATTTCAAAAAACACTGACTTGATCCTACCATCCCAGCTAACCATCTTTTTATGTTTCTTTTTCTCTTCTTGGCCAAACCCCTCAGGAAAAAAAAAAAACTGCCTACAAGTGAAGCTCTCCCTCTCTTCTAAACTCTCCAGTCTGCCTTCTGATGGCATCATTCTAAATAAACCAATCTCAGAAGTCACCAGGGATCTCTTCATTGCCCAATACAATGGTCTTTTCCCAGTTCTCATCCTTCTTGACCTCTCTGTAGCCCTCTGGCACATCAGTTGCTCTCTCCTCTGTAAGCTTCTTGTGACACTGGTCTCTCCTGCTTCTCCTGTATCTGGGTCATGCTATCTTGGATATCCCCTAAGACTCTGGTGTAGGTTCTCTTCTCACTTGGTAATTTCATCAGTTCCCATTATCCTCTCTATGTATGTGATTACCAAAGCTATAACTCCAGCCCTGACCTCCCTCTGAACTTTATCTATTTATTTTATTTTTGACTAGGTAAAAGAGGCCTTTCTTAGTCTCCTCTCTGACCTAGCCTTAATCACTGAATGGGCATTGCCTCAGGCAAACTGAGACCCAGGGAAAGGCCTTAGCTTAAAAGGCCAAGGTCAGTGGCAAATACAACAAAATGAAAAATATTGGATGTTGGAGGGTATATGGGAAAGCTGGGATGCTAATCCACTGTTGGTGGAGTTGTGAAAAGATCCAAACATTCTGGAGAGCAATTTGGAACTATTCCCAAAAGGCTATAGAACTATGCATACCCTTTGATCCAGCAATATTAATGCTA
This sequence comes from Dromiciops gliroides, assembly GCF_019393635.1. Lineage (NCBI taxonomy): Eukaryota > Metazoa > Chordata > Mammalia > Microbiotheria > Microbiotheriidae > Dromiciops > Dromiciops gliroides. The sequence continues at coordinate 491,037,366 of NC_057864.1, read as the reverse complement.
GGCCTATATCCCAAAGACATACCCCAAAAGAGAAAATGGCCTATTTGTACAAAAATATTTATAGAAGCTCTTTGTGGTGGCTAAGAACTGGAAATCAAAGGAATGCCCATCAATTGGGGAATGGCTAAACAAGCTGTGGTATATGATGGTGATGGAATATTATTGTGCTATAAGAACTGAAAAGCAGGATGACTTCAGAAAGGCCTGGAAAGACATGAATAAAATGATGTATATTGAAGTGAACAGAACCAAGAGAACATTGTGCACAGAGACAGCAACATGGTTTGATGAAGAGCTGTGAATGACAACTATTCTCCACAATACAATGATCCAAGACAATCCCAAAGGACTACTGATGGAGCAGACTGTCCACCTGCAAAGAAAGAACGGATATTGATGGAATACAGACTGAAGCAGGCTATTTTTCACTTTCTTTCATTTTTCTCTTTTAATCAAGTTTTCGTGCACAAAATGACAAATATGGTAATGTTTTACATACCTATACATATATAATCCATATCTAATTGTTTGCCACCTGGGGAGGGGGGAGGGAAGAGAGGGAAAGAGGGGTAAAAATTGGAACCCAAAACTATAAATAAAAATGTTTATTATAATTTTTTTAAAAGTCCTGTTCCCAACTTAAAAAATAAAAGGCCAAGGTCTCCCACCACATTGAAGGCCATCTCCTGAAGTCTATCTTGCCACTGGACCCAGATGGCTCTGGAGGAGGGAGTGAGGTTGGTAACCTAGCATAACACTCCCTCACTTACATCCAATTCAGTGCAAGTCGGGACATCACCCTGATGTCATGGTCCTCTTGTAGAATGAAGGACAAACAATGGCACGTCTCCAAGGGTCTCGTGGACATTTTGAACTGGATTTAGGTATATCAGCCTCAACAGGTTGTTAACTGACCTCATGGCTGGCCCTCTCCAGACTTCATTCCTTCCCTGTTTGCCTTTTATGGTCCAAAGCTCCATCTCACTCACCCAGGCTGGCGACCTCAATGTCTCCCTGGACTCCTCTCTTGGTCACTTCCCTGACATATCCAAGTTATCGTCCAGTCCTGTTGTCTCCACCTTCAGGAATCTCTCATGTGTGTCCCTGTGACACTGTCCCTGCCTGTCATGCCGACCCTCATCGTCTCCCATCTGCACTATTGCAATAGTCTACTGGCTGGTTTCCCATTCTCAAGCTTCTTCCCACTCCAATCCACTGAACTCAAAAATGCCAAGATGATTTTTCTAAAGTGTAGATCTGACCAGGTCACCTCCTTCCCTCCCACTTTTCACTGACCTCTAGGGGTTCCCTATTACCTCCATGAGCAGATATCAAATCCCATGCTTGACATGAAAGCCTTTCCCAGCCTGGCCTCTTGCTAAGTCTCCTGTATTCCAGCCCCTCATCCCCCACCCCAAACTCTTACTGCCCACCAACATTTCCCTATTTGCAGCTCAGGAAACATACCACAGCATGTCATTTCCACTCACCACACCTTTGCACTGGCCATTCTCTGTGCCTGGAATAATATCCCTCCTCAAGTCTACCTCAATTTCCCCGGTTTCCTCCAAGATTCAGCTCAGATTCCACCTTCTGAAGGAGGCTCTTCCCAGTCCTCCAGCTATTGGTGCCTTTGATCTGAAACCACCTCTCATTTATACTGTAAGTACCATGTCTGTTCATAGTTATTTCCAAATTGTCTATTTCCATTAGAATGTAATCTTTCTGAGTAAGGATTTATTTGTTTTTGTCTTTGTATTCCCTAAGTTTAGCTTGGGGATTGGGAAATAGTAAGAACAAGGTCGTACAGTGGTTAGAATGCTGAACCTAGAGTCAGGAAGACCAGGGTTCAACTCTAGCCTCAGAAGCTTATCAGCTGTGTGACTGAGCAAGTCACTTAGCCTCTTTCTTCCTCAGTTTCCTCAACTGTAAAATGGGATTAATAATAATAATAATAATAGCACTTACTTCCCAGGGTGGTTGTAAAGATTAAAATGAGATAATATTTGTAAAGCACTTCTCAAAATCTACATGACATACAAATGTTGTTGTTGTGTTGTTGTTGTTGTTAAGGACTCAGCCGAGGGCTAGAAAGAGTGCATGAGTCTCTCTCACACACACACAGGGAAGGCAGGGAAGTAAGCCAGAGAACAAGAATTTGGACCCACACCCTCTGAATGCCAATCTAATATTCCTTCCATCACAGAAAGGACTGTAGTGAACATCATGGAGAATTGCTAAAGAAAAGTTAGTTGAATTGACCACTTCACAGACAAATCAAACTATGAAAAGAGGGGGTACAGAGAGTAGGTCTAAGACGTCCCTTCAACCTCTGGTCTCCACTAAGCCTGCTTTGGGACACAGGCTTTGAGGTGTACTTTGTCTCTGGGACACCAGGGGGTGCCACACGCACACAAGATGGCAAGACAACCATGCTCTCAGTGGGGAAGTGTCTAGGAGAGAACGGGAGATGTGAGCCACCTCCCAACACAGTGGCCACGTGCTCTCCTCTCTGATTGAAGGGAGGGGGGCCAGATGAGCAGAGAAGACTTGTGTGTCTTCGGGAGATTCTGAGCACCCAGAGAGGTCACCGTCTTCTGCCTGTGGCTCGACCTGAAAGGAAGGATGCTCTGTGGCAGGAGCTCTCTTAGGGACTGTTTTATCCAGGGTTTGGGGGCTGGTCCATCAGCCCCCCTGAGCAGTGAGGCAGGGGCCATGTGCCTTTAGAGAAGGGTGCAGGGCCATGCCACATACTGTAGGGGGACAAGGCTGAAGCTCAGTCAGAACACTGGGTCTTCAGACTCTGACTCCAGCACTTCCCTATTGTACCTGGCTGACTTTCTGTCTGTGTGGGTTTAAGTCAGTTTGGATCTCACAAGCTCTTTCTAGAGTCTTCCTGTGGATAGAGCAGTAGGTAAATCCAGTTTGGGTTGACCAGACTATTCAAAGGCAGAGACACTCATCTCCAGAAAGCTGATTGCTTGGCCACAAATTCTTTGTCCATAATAGCCCCCATGGCTGTGTGACCCTGGGCAAGTCACTTAACCCTCATTGCCTTGCAAAAAGGAGGAGAAGTGGCAGGAAGGCTATTATTAACCCCATTTTACAGGTGAGGAAACTAAGATAGGTTAAGGAATTTCCCAGGGTCACATAGTAAGTGTCTGAGGGCAAATGTGAACCCAAGACTCATTGATTTCAAGTGCAGAGCTCTAACCACTGCACCACCATGCTGTGCAAGCTTTATGTTGTCTGAATATTCCCACTGTGTAGCTCATTTCATATTCTAGGGCAAACTGATGCCGACACGAGGACTTGCCTCTCCGTTGCTTAACAGACCTTGTGGCTCCTGAGACTAATCACTTTAGCTCTGTCATAATTCTCATTGTTTGGAGCTAGGAAGGAGAAAAGCCTAAATTATTTGGCATTTCAAATCTTCCCCAATGAATTCCTTAATTCAATATCCTCCTCCCTACCTCCCTCACACCTCCTAGCATCATCAGCTTTGGGGTCAGGAAACCAAGGGGGGAAGCGCTTCTCAAAGCAGTAGGATTGGCAGCGAATGGAAACAGCAGCTTTGCCGCAGAGTCTCTCAGTCTGACCAAGTCAACAGGCAGAGGACTCTGCTTTCACCGTCGCAGCCTCAGCATCGCTTGGGTGCTGAGCCCAAATGGCCACAGGATGCACTTTGTCCTCTTCCCCGGAACCCAGTATTGAAGAGGCCTCTGGGTCCTCTTGTGAAGCTTGCACCTGAATAGGACTCCCTTCTAGAAAGTCTCCCAGAGGTGGCGCCTCCAATGATCTTGAGCAGGCGGCCCCCAGAAGGCTTTGAGGTCAGAATCACTCCGACAACCCCTTCCATTTATTGTTCCTGGTTGTGCCCTCTGGGGCCCAGCAGAGAGATGGCACAATGAAGTGGGGGGGGTGCTGACTAGCAACTGGAAGGCCCTCACCTTGCCCCCTAGTGCCTGTGTAACTGAGGGCACATGGCCAGGCTTCCTCTTCTGTAAAATGGGGGGCCTGAGAGGCTCCTTCCGGCTCCACACCCAGGGGGTTAGCAGCGGCAGAACCTCAGGCGTGAGAAGCTGCCCTTCCGGCCTCTCTCCGTGCAGTTGAGTGAACACCTGAATTGGGCAACATTCCAGGCCTCTCTTTGGAGCCTCAGGTCCACAGATGACAACAGGTGGCCTGGCAGAGACGGGATTGGAACCTGGGCCTTTTGAGTCCCCATCCGGCAGTCTAACCATGATACCACACTAGCAAAGTACAAATAGTCTGGAAAGACGGACTGGAGCCAGGTGGCTTAGTTCTCTAAACAACAAACACAAGAATTGGTATTTCATCCAGGAGGAAAAAGGTGAGCAGCACAGATCTGTGTTGGGGGATGTCAGATTGTTGACTGTGAGGACCACAGATCAGGGAAGAAAGAGGCTAGAGCCAGGAGCCAATCAGGAGGGGAGGGGGAGTGAAGGATGAAGGGAAAACAGAATGTGACCATTTGGCTTGAACCCAGCATGTTTCTGATAAATATGCAATTTCTCTGGCAAAACAAAACTTTCCCCACCTGGTCTGATTTCTCTTTCCTTAATAAAAGGATTGGAATTGCTTTGGCTTTCTTTTTTCTCTCTGGAAAGCTCAAAGAGCAACCCTATAATCACCTTCATTTGTTAACCAGCCACATGCATTCAGAGTGCATCATGGACTCACTGGATCAGACCTCACTAGTTTAGAGCATAAAACAGAAATAATTATCCCCTCCAGTACAGACTATTAGAAGCCTGGTAAATGATAGGTGCTGCAGGAGCCACAGGAGGGGGTCTCCTGCTGCCCCGGCACATGAAAGAAGCATGTTGAGAATTAGAAGAAAATGATTAATAAAACATCAGCTGCCAGATGTTCACAGCTTCACCCTTTGACAAGCCTGCCTTCTCCAGGGCCTCGGATGCAGGAACGCATCCATTGGGACTGCCCTCCCCCTACCTCACTCCCCACCATGGTGGCATGGGGGAGACTGGGCTCCTAGTCATCAGGAAATTCAAGGGGATAAAGCAAGCACTCCCCTTCCCAGCCTGCCTTTGGGTATTAGGGCCACCGATGGACGCTCAGAAGCTATTGCCAAGCTCATTTAGTCCAGTCCCTGCATTAAAACACACACATATACTTTTTATTATGGTAAATTTGACAATAGGAGCATTTCTCTATATAAAGAACTGCACAAGAAACCATGAATCTCTGTTACTTAGAGCTGTGCATTGTGTCTATTTTAGACTTAACATGATTGACCCAATACTGCCCTGCCTGGTCATGTCCCCTCCTGCCATTTTTGCTTATTTTCAGGATACATCGATGCTCCCTTTACCACAGTCACCACTGCCATCCCCCTTCCACAAACCCAGACAGATAGAGGTCTAGTGACCCACAAGGGAACTGACAAGATGGCACATGGTAGAGGAGTGTGGCCAAGACGGAGAGGGGGTTAGAACCCCTGATGCCAGATGGATAAGAACAGAAATGCAGCCGTCCCTATTCTCGGGGCTCTTCTATTCCAGCAAAGATCCAAACCTGGAAACAATGTCAGAAGGCATCTCCTGTATTTTGGATAAGAGGGAATCATGGCCAAGGGAAGTAAGGGACTTGATCAAAGACACAGGAAAGAAGCAGCAGGGGCAGGATCTGAACCCATATCTTCTGGCTTGAGAGCTAGTAACCTTCCCAATTTGGCTCTGTTTGGACCAAAAAACCCTGCGTGGCCTGGCTCCCTCTTAGCCTTCCACCCTGATTTCACACGACCCCCCTCATGTACTTTAACTCCTAGCCAAACTAGCCAATGGACTTGTTGCCCCCTGTATGGGATGTTCTAAATGCCACCTCCATGCAGGCTCCCATGCTTTGGATGCTCTCTCTCCACACCTCTCACATGGGCTTGGAAAGACTTTGAGAGATGGCGGAGGACAGAAGGGCCCAGTGTGCTGTGGCTCATGGGGTCCCAGAGGGTGGGATACAACAGAACAGTGACACCTCACCTTTGTCCCCTGAAGTCTCTAGCTGCAGTTGGGGCTTAGCTCAAGGGCCCCTCCTAGAAGAGTCTTTTGTGATTCAGCCATTTGTTTGCACTCCCCCCCTCTAAAATTAGTATATTGTTTTTATAGAAATATATATGCATACATACATACATATATAGATATACACATATATTATTGACTTTTACAATTTTATTTATTGTTATATTTCATTTTAAATATTTTTAATTTTATTGCATTTATGATGTTACTTTAAATATGATTTATTTTCTTTTTATTGTACATATCACTTCCTCCAAGCACACTATAAACTCACTGAGGGCAGGCATTGTTCTCCTCTTGTAACCTAGGTGCCTAACACGTAGTGATCTTTTTTTTGGCAGGCAATGAGGGTCAAGTGACTTGCCCAGGGTCACACAGCTAGCAAGTGTCAAGTGTCTGAGGCCAGATTTGAACTCAGGTACTCCTGAATCCAGGGCTGGTGCTTTAACCACTGTACCATCAAGCTGCCCCACATAGCCAATCTTAATGCCTGTTGACTGGATGGTTCTTGGTGGGCACAGCTCTGGGGGCCTAGGACCACCTCTGCGCCACCTCAGGGCATCACAAGACAACTTCTTTGGGGCCTCCTGGGATAATTCACGGGTAACTTTTGGGCAGCATCAGAAATGAGGGAATGCTGAACACCACTTAGTCAGTGTCACCTGGATGAAAGGGAAGCTGATGGCAGTGACTGCCGGGAGAAAAAGGTGCTTGAACGCAAACTCAGTGTCTGTAAAAGTGAGAGGTTGAAGGCGCTAAAGAATTGAAGATATAATTTATTGCAAAATATGACACTTATTAAAATGTGTTGTCTGTGAAAAAAGACTTGTCAACACTTTCAAGCTTATATTTAGGCTTTAAAATATGCTTCCCCTGCAGCCCCGCCCACTCAACCCAATGCAGACAGAATGAGTTTGGTTGTTTTTTTAAGTAAAAGAGGATGGCTAGTTTTCAGAGGGTCAGACTTTCTGTTCCCTTGGGTCCCTCCCATGCCCCCAGCTACACTAAGCCCTACATTTCGAGACCTACAGAGAGAAGGACCCAAGCCCTGGGTCCAGGCAAAATTTGGAATACAAGGAAGCATAAGGCAGGGCTCCTGACCTGAAGGAACTTAACAACCAGTGAGGAAGGACAAAAATATCATTATTGAAACAAAAAGCGATGTCACACTTAGCATCAGGGGTGGTGTGCTGATGTCAGCGCAATAGGAATCCAGGGAAAGAAGGACTGAGTGAATGCTGCAAGGAGGAGGTGAGATTTCATGCACTAGAAGGATTAGACCCACCGGGAAGGAGAAAGCAGAATGATGAGCTGCAGGTTAGAGTAAACAACCCTCAGGGAGCTCACCAAAGTGTCAGGCCAAAGTGAGGCCAACTAGGAAAGGCAGCCGCTGTCAACAGTCACCAAATGTGTATTAAACACCTACTATGTAGGGGGCAGCTAGGTGGCGAAGTGGATAAAGCACCGGCCCTGGATTCAGGAGGACCTGAGTTCAGATCTGACCTCAGACACTTAACACTTACTAGCTGTGTGACCCTGGGCAAGTCACTTAACCCTCATTGCCCAGAAAAAAAAAAAAGCACCTATGTGCTGGGCACTGGGCTGAATGCTGGGGATACAAAAAATGAGACAGTCCCTGCCCTCAAGGAGCTTACAATCCAATGGGAGAAGACAGGGGGCACCAGAGTACCCAGCACAGGGGCTGGATGTTGTCTGAGGTCAAACCAAGTAGAGCCTTGGTGAGAACTGAAGAGCTGGTTGGCAGATCTTGAGCCCTTTAGAAGGGAGGCTTTGGGGAAAGCCTTTTGTCCCACCCTCCAACCCTCCAATCAGAGGGGAGAAGGCCTTGAGGAGAAAAGCTGGGAATGTGCCCTGGTAGATGTAACCCCCCCCCCACACACACACACACAGAAGGGGTATCAGGGAGGTTTCTATGAAAAGGATCCTAGGGAGATCTGACTGTCAAGAGCTCTCACTGAGGATGAAGGGGCTTCTCAGAAGGATCGGGGGCAGGAGGCTCTTTGGTTTGGATGGGTTTAAGGATCGCCACATGGTTTAAGGAGCTGAGGGAGCACGCCAAGAAATCAGGGAAATGAGAGAAGGCCCAGACCCCCGGAGCCCCTTGCCCCTCCTACCCCTGCCCCACCAAGGAATGAGGCTACATAAAAGATGGAGCACCGTGTCCGGAGTCAGGAAGACTTGAGTTCCAAAGAAGCCTCAGACACTCCCTGTCTGCGTGACCCTGGGCAAGTCATATAACCTGTCTCTCTCAGTCTCTTCTCCTGTAAAATAGAGATGCAATAGGACCTACTTCCTGGGGTTGTTGGGAGGAATAAAGCGAGGTGACAATTGTACTATGCTTAGCACAATGCCTGGTGCACAGTGGGCACTAAATAAATGCTTATTCAGCTTCCTTTGCTCCTCTTCCCTTTGTGACCCCAGAGTCTCTGAGCTCCACTGGGATGCTGTGAGGAGCTTCCCCCAGGACTTGTGGCACAGGGACACCGAGGCCTCCCCAGGACTCCTGGGTCCTTCTTCTGGGAATGATCAAGGTGGATCGTGATCCTAGAGGGAGACGCCACCTGGTCTTCCCTCTCTGAGGTGCCAGGCAGGGAGGGGCTGTTCACCTCTCCTAGAAGGGTCCAAGTGGGCATTTCCAGATATTGAGGATTCCACAAAAGGGGCAGGGAAGGGAGGAGATGAAGGAGATGAGGGAGGTGACATTGCTAGAGAAGAGATACCCTGTGGGCCAGAAAAACCAAACCTGTGTCCTCGTGAGCACAGTTAACATTTGTGTGGGGTGTTTCTAGGTTTGGGGGGGAAGAGAATTGGGCATTCTAGGTGGAAGCTGGAAAGCGGCAGGCGTTCTGCTGCGTATTTTCAGCTGATTCCTGGGTGGTGGTATTTTTCAGGTATTATAATTTCCCTTTCCCCATTTTTATTTCCTTTCCCTTGATCCTACTGATCCTGTATGTGTTTTTTTTAAGTTTGTTCTTGTTAAAATAAATCTTGTTCTGTTTTGAGGGAGGCTGCTGGTTTCCTTCCTTGCCCCAATATTGCGGCAAGCCACTTAGCTAGCACTCCCCAATTAAAAATTGGTCCCCACACATTCAAGCGTATTCATGTGACAAACATGTATTGAGTAAGCACTGGGTGCAAGGCCCTGCCCTGGGCATTGGGAGGGCACAGAGTTGTATGGGAGAAAGCCATGTTCATAAGAAATACATGATTTACTCAGAGAGATGAATGACTATATGGTAAGACATAGTGGAGGAACACATGGTGGGGGCAGGGGGTGTCACCAGACTGTGGCTTATTGATTGTTTGTTTTTGTGAGGCAATTGGGGTTAAGTGACTTGCCCAGGGTCACACAGCTAGTAAGTGTCAAGTGTCTTGAGGCCGGATTTGAACTCAGGTCTTCCTGAATCCAGGGCCAGTGTTTTATCCACTGCACCACCTAGCTGCCCCATTTTTTTTTTGATGAAGAAAAGGACAGGGGAGAATTAGCATATAAAAGGAAGTAGACCCAGTGGGGGATCAGGGATCCAGAGAGAGGGGGAACAGACACACAGGCCCCCCAGATCCACTTGTCCTCTGGGGATGTTAAATGGCCTACAGCATGTGGGGTTGACCCTGGCTGGATGGCACTGGGTGGATACAGTGTCAGGCCTGAAGTCAGCAAGACCTGAGTTAGACATGTACTAGCTGTGTGACCTGGGGCAGGTCGATTAACCGTTTGCCTCAGTTTCCTTATCTGCAAAGTGGGGATGATAACAGCACCTACTTCCCAGGGTCTCCATGAGAATCACATGAGGTAATAAGTGCCTAGCAGTGCCTGACATATAGTAAATGCTATATAAATGTTAGCTATCATCATGATTTATTATATAGACAACTTAAGGGAAGATATTACAAGATGAGAAAGGATGGAGAGGGTGCGATCCGCAATGATGGGTGAGCCATCCCATTGGTGAGATCGCAGACCCAGCTCATCATCAAAGCAGAGAAGTTGTGAGGAGAGCCAGGAGAGAGGCTGAGGGATGTCCCCCATGTGGTCCCGTCTCAAGCTGGGCATCTAGATGCCTTCTTAAGGACATGTCAAGCCGTGGCTGGATGGCCAGAGTGGAGATTCCTTCCCATAGTGGTTGGACTGGATGGATGCTGAAGACTCTCTCACATCTGGAATCTGGAGATTCTGGGATTCAGGGGAAGAGGGAGACAGAGAGATGGAAAATCAGAGAAGATGCAGCAAGTTCTCAAGGGAGGAATAAATGCACAGAAACCCCTAACAAAAGGTAACCTGCCTCACAATGGCCTAAGTAATGAGCCTAGATACCCATGACTTACCTGCTTATTTTCTCACATAACAATACATATGTTCACACCATTAACAGCTGACCAGAGGAAATTGCCCCAAATGCTGAGAGCCAGTGTGGCTGACCATGGGGATCCCCCAAAGGGGGTGTGCTGGAGGAAGCCAGGACTGACTCTCCAGAGACATTGGGAGCATTTAGGCTTTGGAAATCAGCAATGCTACAATCAAGGCTTTATTTATTGTTTTGTTTATTCTCCAGATAGAAGAAAGTGATGAAGACAGTGCCAAGAGTGCAAATTCAATTTGAAACTGTGTCGTGCACACGTTCCCTTTTGGAGAGCTGGTTATTAAACATTTACCAACATGTCCCTGAATATGACTAAGTACAACAGGTTCTGGTTATTATTTTTTTCCTCTGGTTTTGTTGAGATTTCAGTTGGCTTGTTTGCTATTTTGCTGATTGATTTTTCTGCCCTCTTCTCTTTAATCCAATTGGCTAACGACTTTAATTTTATTAGTCTTTTCAAAGAACCAGTTTTGGGTTTTATTTACCATCTATAGGGAGTTTGTATTTCCAGTTTATCTGTTTCTTTTCTAATTTAAAACATCTCCCTTTTTGTCCTCATTTTGGATTCCTTTTGGAACCTAAATTGGCTTTCTGTTTTTTATGTTTGTAGGCATGCCATTTTCCCCTGAGAGCAGCTTTAGCTGCATCCCAGAAGTTTGGGTATTTTCCCATTATTATCATTTTATTTCACAAGATTATCATTATTGTTTCTATGATTTATTGCTTCTAAAATGTATTTTTACCTATTCATTATTTAGGATTTCTTTGTTAAGTCTCCATTTGGGTCTGTCTTTTGTTTGTATTCCCTGAAGTGATTACTATTTTTATTGTGTTAGGCTCTACAAAGAACATATATTTCTGCATTTTTTTTTCATTTGTTTGAACTCTCTGTTCCTTAACAAATGGTCATTTAAAAAAGTTTCATACAATGCTAAGAAATATGTATATTCTGTAGTTATCCCATTTAGAAAATGACATAAACCATAAGGCAACTAGGTGGCTCAGTGGATAGGATACTGGACCCAGAGTCAGGGAGACCTGAGTTCAAATCTGGCCTTAGGAACTTCCTAGCTGTGTGACCATAGGAAAGTAATTTAACCTCTGTTTGCCTTAATCCACTGGAGAAGGAGATTGCAAATGACTCTAGTATCTTTGCCAAGAAGACCCTATACACAGGATAATCCATGGGGTCATGAAGAGTCAGACATGACAAAATAATTTTTTGGAAGAGTGGATCAGGTCAGCTAGGTGTTGCAGTAGACAACAACACTGGACCTAAAGTCAGAAAGACCAGAATTCAAATCTGACTTCAGACACTAGCTGTGTGACCCTGTGCAAGTCACTTGAGCCTGCCTACATAAAACTGGAGAAGGAAATAACAAATCACTCTAGTACCTTTACCATGGACAGTTGGTCTACAGGGTCATGAAGAGTCAACACAACTGAGCAACAAAAAAGTATTTTAGCTATAGCTAGCAATTTGATTATCTCTCTGTTAGATTTATCCAAAACTGAGAGGGGGACATTAACATTTCCTCTCACTATTGTTATTGACTCTATCTTCTTCTAGTTCATTATTGTTTTCTTTCTTAAATTAGATGCTCAAGCATTGGGAGCATATAAGTTTAATGCTGATATTGGTTGTTGTCTATGGTTCCTTTCAGCATAATCTAATTTCCTTGCTCATCCCTTTTTAGGTTTAGAATATTTGTTTCTGCTTCAGCTGATCACGTGATTGCCACTTCTTTTTTTAAAAACTCATTTGATGCATAGTAATTTTTTTTCCATTCTCTCCTTTTTATTCTGTATATGTCTTTGTTTTTAAAGGTTGTTTCTTGTAAGCAGTGATTATGGGGTTTTATTTTCTTATCCAATCTGTTGTTCTTTTTCATTTCATTGAATTGCTTAATGCATTCACATTTAAAATCATGAATTTAGTTGATATTTCCCTTCATTTGTCTCGATGTGAGTTTTTCAAGGTATGATTTTTGTCCTCTCCTCTGTTGTAAACACAAGAATGTCTCTTCAGTTATTTAACTTAGTGTCTTTCAATACCCCCCTATGCCCACTGGCTGCCTTCTCACTCTCCAGCTCCCTCGCCTGTGTTACTTCTTTCCCCAGTTTTGCAGTGATAAGTTCTTTTTTCTTCCTTGCTTTTCTGCAGTTATTTCATCCTTCCCCTCTTTTTCCCTCTCAGTGAAGCAATCAAGCAGAATTCTTCTTCCTTTCTTCCTCTTCAACTGGTTTTGTGTGTTAGCTTCTCAAATTTCACATTCTGTGCCTCTTTCTAAAAATGATTTCTTTCCCTCTTTCTCTTCCTTATTTCTCTTCCTTTCGTGTCCATAAAGTACTTCTGTTCTTCGATGTATCGCCCTCAAATGTATCTTCAATGTATCGCCTTCAGTCCTTCTTTAGTCTATCTTCCTCATGAAACTCGAGATTCCAAGGCAGCTATTTGGGGTTCTTTCTTCTAAGCACTCTTGCCATTATTGTCTTATAGATCCTGCCCCTCATTCCCCCGTTTCTGTTGTGCTTCAGTCTTCAAAATGCCAGATTCTGCCTGAGGTAGAGAGGATGTTGCCCATGACAGGAATTTCCCAGTGTTCCTAGTTGCTTAACCTTTGCCCCCTCCATGGTCATTTCCCCCCCATTTGCCTTGAAACTTCCTCCCTGGGTCCACTCAGTTTTGTGGGTTTTGGTTGCCCCCAGGTGCTTTGCTTCTCTCTCCTCAGGCAGGATGAGTGATCTCTCTAGCACCAAATGCCTTCATATTAACCCCATTGTAAGCTCTCTTTTCCTTTTAGGAAATATCTCTCTTCCCCCTTGAGGTCTTGCATTGGTGATGTTCACTGCCAGCCTTTTCCAGTCCTCCTCCTTTTGCCTCCCCAGCCATCCCTCATAGTCTCTCTTCTTCCTGGAAGACCACAGGAGCCACTTTCCCCTTCATTGTTAGCCTTTAACTTGATTAGGGTGTATTACATATTCCCCTCTCTCTTCTTTCTTCCCTCCTTCCTTCAACGCACCCTCCCACTCTGTAATTAGTCATGCCAAAAATATATTTAAAAAAGGAAAAAAGATTGGCCTGTGGGCATGATGTTGTGAGGTTTAGTCTGGGGTGCTCCGTGCCTGTTTGTCTACCATGCCTTCTCTGACTCCTCTTTTCAGTCTTGTTTTCTTGTATACATTTAGAAAAATCTCTTAAAGGTCCCTCTGTTATTGTGTTATCTTTGGTTGCTAGGTGGTGGCCCCCAGAAGCATGGGGAAGCTTGGAAGAGAAGTGGGTTTGGAGGTTAGAGACAATGAGCTCTGTTCTGGACATTTGGAGTTTGAGACATCTCTGGGAATCCAGTGGGGAATTTCTGCAATGTGGGACCAGAACTCAGGAGAGAGGCAGAATAGCACGGTGCCTAGAGCTCTGGACCTGGAGGCCGGGAGACCTGGGTTCAGATCCAACCTCAGGCACTTCCCAGCTGGGTGACTTTGGGGAAGTCACTTCATGGTGTCTCAGTCCCTTCCCATGTAAAATGGCGGTGCTGCCCTCGAAGGTCCTTCCATCTCCAAATGGATAATCTCATTAGAACTGGATAGAGACTAGGGCATCATCAGCATAACAATGAGAATCAAACCCATAAGAGCTGATGAGATCACTGAGAAAGGAAGTCTGCAAAGGTGAGGAGGGCCCAGGGCAGGGCCTCTGAGAACGCCCGCACTTAGGGGGCACCAGAGGGATGATCCCTTACCTGTATCTCACCCACAAGCCAGCACCGTCCAGTTCAGATGAACCCCCAGCCCCTCTCTTGGACCCCAGCGCCCCATTCCCACCCTTAAAAGCAATGAATCCATGTGGGGAGCATGAGCCCAAGCTGCCCGTTTGACATTTTCATCAGCTGGAAAACAGAAATGGTAATGGGCCCTGGCAGCTCCAGTCTGCTGCTGATAATTATAGTCGACAAAATTTGAATCCGGCCATGAAAAAGAGCTACCAGAGAAGCTTATCTCATCGAGGGGTCATTTCGTCTTTCATTTTCTGTCTTGAGATGTAAGAACAAATCCATGAAATAAGGGGATGTTAATGAGCTATCTGTACTCACCACCATCTTTCCTCATTTTCTATCACTTTCTGCCTCCGATTCCATTTCTCTCTTATCAACCAAATTATTGCAGCTCATTCTGGCTATCAGCCTGGGTTATGATGACGCTTCTATTATTTCATAGCATGGGATATTTGGTCTTCTTATAGAATTTCAAAGTTAGAAGGACTCTTGGGGAAAAGTCCAATCTCTCCCTGTACCTACACATGACTCTCTGGTCTGAAATCCCTTCCAAGTGGCCATCCAGAATGGGCCTGAATATTTTTAGGGAAAAGGAAAACTCATTCATTCACTTCTTGCTTTTTCTTTTTAATCTTCACCCTCCTTTCGTTTATCTCTTCCTCTCTTCCTTTGTCCTGTCCTTTATTCCTTCCATCCTTTCTCCCTCCCTTGCTCTTTTTCTTTCTTCCCTTTGTTCTTTCCTTCTTTCATTCTTTACTCTCTTCCTATTTCTATTTCTCTTCTTCCCTTTTTGGTATTAAATGCAGTATATCTAGAAACTCCAGTTTCAATCGTGACCTTGGATATAACACACACAAACAAAATGCACTTCTGTGTATATTTTGAGGCAGTCAATGACTATTTTATTAAGGGCCTACTCTTTATACAAAGGAGGCAGTTAAGTGGCTCAGTAAGTAGAGCACTGGGCTTGGATTCAGAAAGACCTGAGTTAAAATCCAGTCTCAGTCACCCGCTAGTTGTGTAGCACTGGGAAAGTTACTTAACCTCTGTTTACCTCATGATCCACTGGAGAAGGAAGTAAGGGCAAAACATTCTAGAATCTTTGCCAAGAAAACCCCATAGACAGTATGGAACCAGGGCTCATAAATAGTTGGACACGACTGAATGACTGAGCAACAACAAAATGTGTGCCAATCACTGTGCTAGGCACTGGGCATTCAGAGAAAAATAAAACTATCTCTGCATTTGAGGAAATTACATTCCACATAGAAGATTGGCATGGAAGTGACTTGCCCAACAACTGGAAATTTCACAGAAGCCCACGATGTCTCTGCTTACCCATCAAGTTGCAATCCTCAAGGAACTTACATTCTGTTGGGGGAAAAGAATATATGTAAAATACACAGCCACACACACATGTATGGTAGAAAGAAAACTGAGGGAGGGAAGAATATCACAAATAGGGGGCAGCTAGGTGGCACAGTGGATAAAGCACCAGCCCTGGATTCAGGAGGACCTGAGTTCAGATTTGGCCTCAGACTCTTGACACTTATTATCTGTGTGACCCTGGGCAAGTCATTTAACCTGCTTTGCCCCACTCCTCCCCCCCAAAAAAAGAACATCACAAATGGGGAAATCAGGGAAGGCTTGATGGAGGAGGTGGCCCCTTAGCCAAGTACAGAAAGCTGGAATTGAAGGTTTTTAGTCCCAAGAGGGTTTGTTGAATTCAAGGTAATTTGGCCACACAGTCTATGGGCAGCAGAGCATCAAGTGAACACATTTCAAGTAATTCTGCTGGAATTTAATCATAATTCACTGTTGATTTCCACTCGATGCCAACAGAAGCGTGACGGCCTAATCGTTCCCTGCCTCATGCTGATGTGGAGCCGAAATGTTTATTTTCAGAGTCAGAGGCATCGATCCCATGACAGGCCCAATTACAGTGACTTGATTTTCTGTTCCACCAAGTGACTAATGTCTAATCCATCTTTAATTATTTTATAGCTGATGGCTGTGCTTCGAGGGAAGCAAGAGCCGCTTGCACAGTGTTTGCTGAGTTTTCCAAATGCTCCCTAGGATGTCAAGGATAAATATTGTGTACTTCAGTCAATCAGTGAGAAATCCCCGTGAAGTCACCCTCTCTTAGGGGTCTCCCACATCCAAAATGACTGGTTTTGGGCGGGGGGGGGGGCGGGGATCAGGACCAGCCCCAGTTTACTTTCACTTTATTAGTTAACCGCAAGTGATGCATAGAGGACAAACAGGGAGAAGATGGAGCCTTAGAGGGGATGGTCCTCACTTCTGTATCTCCTTCAGATTGAATACCTGGCCAAAGGCAGGCTTGGCGAAAGGTCTGACACAATGGACTCTCGCTTACATGGCTGGTGCCAGAACAAAGCCGTGTTTGACTCGTGCTTTTCCTCCAAAGCCAGTCCCTAAAACCTCTGCTAATCTGGTGCATGCTGGTCTGCTCTTTTCCCTTGCCCAGCATGGAGCAAAAGAAGGATGGCTGGATTCAGGTCATTTCATCCAGCTTTGACTGCCAGCTCTGGTCCAAGTCTACAATACTCCACCTCCATCCCCCTCTGCTGCTTTCCCCAGGCCCAGAAATTGCTGGGTATGGCTCTGCTTATCTTGTCTCCTCATCAGGACCATCAACCATGTAGTGACAGAAGGATATCGACAGGACTTCAGTGGTGTAGAGACCCCCCCCCCAAATGAGGAAACTCCCTCTACCAAGGTGGGGGGAGAAGGAAGAGGGGAAGGCAGAAGGAAGGGGAAGAGATAAGCAGTTATGTAGTTTTCTGCCTACACTGTCCCAAATGTTTTCACAAATACTATCTCATTTGACCAGGCAGGCTTCTTCTCAGCAATAGGCTTAGAGAGGGAGCTAGAACCCTGAGGAGGGATGTCACTTAGCCTGGGTCCTACAGGCAAAATGTGTCAGAGGCAGGACCAGAACCCAGATCTTCCTGACTTTGAGGCTGGATTTCTATCCACTCTTCTCTGATGTTTCTCCTCATGATAAGGAGAGTACATTATTCTACACACACACACACACACACACACACACACACACACACACACACACAACCTAGCAAACTATTTTGTATAAAGTAGACAGCCCCTAATTGTTGAGTTGAATACATTATACTTTTTCCAAAGTTATCATTTCACCCACTTAAAAAACATCAACACATAAACCACTTGACCTCACACACAAACAATTGCTTCAAAATTTCCCCCAAATGTTAGCTTGTTAACCCTTTCCTGTCTTCCTTTCAGGTCCTATGTCCATGTTCATTCCACTTTTCCCCAAAATGTTGCCAATGGCATCTAGTGGCTCACTACCTCTCAGTGACTCCGACTCTGTTCCCTAATTCCTCCCTCTCCCAAGCCCAACCATAAACCAACTCAACTCCATGGTCCTCCCAGATGTCTGCTGTACCTGTTGTAAGCTCTCAGTAGAAGGCCAGCTCCTGGAAGGCAGGGGGATTTGTTTTGTTCTTCTGCTCCCCACACCTGGGCACATAGCAGGCATCTAACAAATGCTTGTTGGGTTGAATTGGATTGGATGTTGTAAACACCAAGTCTCCCCTCCCCTGGAAGAACATAAGGCCCTTGAGGATGAAGACTAATTAACAGAATTTCTGAGTTGGGAGGGGCCTCAGATGCCATTTATTCTGGATCATTTCAGTCCTGGATCTCCCATCTTGGACGTGCCCTTCTGTCTGTGTAAGCTGCTCTAGGGCTTCCCTTGTCTAGTGGTATTTCCAGCACTTAGCCCAGCGCCTGGCACACAGTAAATACTCAATAAATGCTCACTAATCTCTCTCCCACTTTCCAGTTCATTGATGACCTTCCAAAGCTGTGGTGCTTATTTGTGTCTCTGTGTCTTTGTGCCTAGATCAGAGCCTGGAACTGACATGCTTGTTGAATTGAATTGAATTGCACCATATCCTACAGCTTCCAAAGAACATACAGCCCAGGTGACCTGCATGTCCTCCCAGCCCCAGCTGACCTGTCTGAGGTTGTCTCTCTCCTGACAACGGGCTGATTCAGGAAACAAGAGAAATTCTTCGCTCTAGTGACCAACAGGCTTGTGGAGTCAGTTTGGAGGTGTCTGAGAGAGACGTTAATGAATCTAGACCATTTCCCCACATGCCAAAGTGCAATAGGAGAATGAGTATAGGGCTGAGTGTCAGGAGAATGGGTCTATTCCTAGCTCTGCTGCTAACTGCCAAATCCATGGAGAAGTCACCATCTGAGTCAACCATCCATAAGTCATCACAGGGGGAGAGAAGTAGTAAATAACTCAATTATTGTATTTCCCCTGCATTGCCTCATTTACTATGACCCTAGTTTAATGGATCACAGATCCAGAACTGAAGGTACCTTAGAGACCATATGCTCCCATTTTACTGGTGGGGTAACTGAGCCCAATAGTTGGGGAGCCTTGGAGATGGGATTTAGGGCTCAAAGGCTCACCCCCTCATTTTTCAGATGAGAAAACTGGCCAAGGGACATAAAACAACTTGGTCAAGGTTGCACAGGGAATTATAATAGTGGTAGTAGCTCGTGTATATGGAGAGCTTTGCATATATTATCTCATTTGACAATAAGTCAAAAAGACAAGATTTGAACCCAGATCCTCTTACTCTAAATCCAGCATCCTTTTCTCTGCAGAATTCTGCTTCCATGGATAGCTTGGGTTGGTTCTTGGTTGTCATTGATTTTAATACAAAATGGCAAAAAGATATCTTTTGTTTACAAAAACAACCACCTTAGAATGAGCTTTCATTTATATGATTTTAGGTGCCCTTGGGGGATTTGTCATCTTCCCAGGTCATTATTCCCATCCATAAAATCTGGAAAACTCCAAATATGATGCCACCTATGATCACCTCAGCAATTCCACTTGAAGGCAAAAAGTTTGAAAATTTACAAAAGAAGGGAAATTGCATTTCCTGATGCAAATAGAAATACCAACAAAGCTCAAGGAAAATCATGACAACCGGCACTCTTCCCTGGTCCCAGAGACCTGTATTCCTAGCCATTCACCAGGTATAAATCGCAGCCAGTATTTCTTCTTGTCATTTCATAGCACAGGGTTTACCCTATACCTCCCCCGGCCTCCCTCAAGTCAAAGGCACTTTCTAGCCCATCTCCTCCTCCCCCCCTTTCTCTCCCTTAGGGCTTATTCAGCCATTTTGCAGGGCGTGGCCCTTGGGGAGTGACTAACCCATAGCCAGATAAAAATGCTTCTCTATCACTGTCGCTATCCTATCACTAAGGATACTTCAGAGCTGCCCTGGATTGGCCTGAAGACCACCCCCGCCCCGTCTCCCCCCTATCCCTGGCCAAATCCATAGTTAAAGCAGTTGAGATGGTAGGAGACAGAATGCTAGACCAGGACTCCAAGCCTCAATTCTGTCACCAGTCATGTGCCCTGGACATATCATCTAATCTCTCTCAGCCTCAATTTACATGACTATAAAATGGGGGTTATAATAACATCCACCTCCCAGGTCTGCTGTAGGGATGGTATGAGATCATATATTTTCAGTGCTTCACAGACCTTAGAACACTACAAAACTTTGATTTCTAATTATTATTATTAGTTGTATCCATTCCCTGGACTGTTCTGGGGGTGTTGGGCATGGTGCCAGTGGCAGGGTCAGAAACGCCAGACCTGGTTTTCTTGTGTTGTGCCCATTGCTTCTCCAATGCTCCTTTGGGTACCTCTGGGGAAGCCACGTGGCTGGCCTTCCCTTTGAAATGTCAAATAAAAAGACTTATTGCATTCAGCATTGACCAGATGCTCTAATTCTTCCAGGAAGATCCTTAATCCCAACAACAGATGTAAACAGAACTCTGCTGGATTAATTTATTTGGGAGGCCCTAAATTGACACTTCTTACTTGAATGAATATCATTTCCTGCAATTATCCTTGGGTTTTTGTTGTGGTTGTTGTTTCTCCCTTCATCTTGCCCCCCATGGGCAATACTCTCCTATGGCTGCTCTGTCCTTGAGGGTGTGTGTGCTCATCCTGTGTCTCCCAAGTCCCAGAAGATGGGGTCTGTACCTGGCCTGTGGCTTTTGATGAGTCAGTCTATAATGCCGACTTGGAAAAGGGTGAAGTTCACAGATATCATGGGGGATGGGGAGCTTGGGCTCACCTAAAGGTCAGTGGCTTCCACAGGAACACTAGGCTTCAAATGACTGAAGCATCCTATGAGGCCATACGCTTTGAATGTGCTGCTATGAGTTCCAGTAAAGTGTCTTGCTTTTGAGGAGTTTTAGGGAAACTCCAAATGGGACAGGATATCAGAGGCTGTATGAGGCCAGTTTTCTTCATATACTTCAACCAAACGACACATCACAGCAGATTGAATGCAGAAGCAGGTAGGAGAATCTAGTTGTCTTCTTTTAAGGGAGGCATTAAAGAGATTTGTAAGAATACATAAAAGTAATGTCTCTTCTCACTAAATGTTGGGTTTTGTTTTGTCATTTGGCAAGTAGCGCTTACTATTTGTGCTAAGCACAAGAGACACAAAGAAGAGCAAAAACCCAAGGCCCTGCCTTTAAGGGGCTTACATTCTAATGGGAGAGACAGCACACAAACAACAAATATGCACCAAGTATGTGTAAATGAGAAGTTAGGGAAGCTAGACCCTGAGGATGGGGAGGGACCTCAAAGCCCACCTCGACAAAACCAGACCAAGAAATGGTCATCCATGCAGCCTCCCCTTCAAGACCTTCAGTGACAGGGAGCTCACTACCTCCCAATAGCCTTTCCACTTTGTATGCTTCTTGTGGTTGGGGCCAACTCTGCCTCCCTGTAGTTAGCGCATATTGACTTCCCAAGAAGGTCCTAATGTTTCCTCAGCTTAGGTTTCTGGCTACAGCTCCTGACAGGGAGGCCACCTTCCTGCTGGGGCTGCCCTCATGGGAAACCTCAGGGAGGGAGCAGACGAATGGAGTCTGGTATTCTTGCTGGACCAGCTCTCTGAAAACCCCAGGCATCAAGGTCTGCTGGCTCATTAAATGAAAGAGTGCCCATCCATGGAGGGCTCCCAAGCCTGGTAAGAAGAGCTCATTCATGGGGCAGCTAGGTGGCACAGTAGATAGAGCACCGGCCTTGGAGTCAGGAGTACCTGAGTTCAAATCTGGCCTCAGACACTTAACACTTACTAGCTGTGTGACCCTGGGCAAGTCACTTAACCCCCATTGCCTCACTAAAAAACAAAAACAAAAACAAAAAAAAGAAGAGCTCATTTATGTAGTCAGCCAGCCCCCATCCAAGGGCTACTGGGGGTCTTCTGGTGTGTCCAGCCCTTCCGTGGGGGAGGCAGAGATGAGTAGGTGCCTGCTCTGCCCATAGGGAGCCAAGACACGGGCACTGTGGCAAAGAGAGCCCAGAGGATGGAGAGATGACTGCCTATTGTTGAGCTGGAGAGAGGAAGGAGCAGGACTTGAGGGGGGCCGTGAAGCACAGGGAGGAAGGCGAGTAAACTGGGGCAGGGGGAGGGGTGTTCAGGCAAGAGTAAAGACGCAAGGCAGGAAAACCCCAATGAGGGATAGAAAAGGGCCAGTGGATGGTCAGGCTAGAGCAGTGAAGGCCAAATCATGGTGGCCTTGAAGGCCAGGCCCAAGAACCAGGGCATTACTGAGGGGCTGCGTGCCTAAAAGTAGCTTGTGGGTGCCTACATACACGAAGGGTTGTGTGTATGTGTGTGAATGTGTCTACATGTATGCAGGTGTGTATACACACATACACATATAAGCAGACATTACAGAGTAAAGATCCTTGTACATATGAATACGTATATGTGTGTTTGCATGTAGATGCATTCATATACATACATGATACCTACACATCACGAACAGTAAAAATGCATGTGTGTGTATGAATATATGTGTGTATATTGTATATACACATACGCATTACCAACAGTGGAAATTTATGCAATACAATCTCCTCTGGACCCTGGCTAATGGTTAATAATCCTTCCAGCTTATCTTTATCAACTCTCTCATTCTCGACTATATATCTACACATATACAAACACACATGGATAGACAGACAGGCAGACAGATGGACAGACAGATGAATAGATAAATAAATAGATAGATTTCCAAAATCAAAATCAACCTGGGGAATGACATTCCCTCTAACCTTTAGGGAAAGATCTGTTGACAACTTTTTCAAGATAAGATCAGTTCACCTTAGAGTCTTAATGAGACTTTAGATATTTGCACTCCCTCCCAGGTAGGGGCAGAGTATACTTAGAGAAGAGCCGGGCATTGCTGGCTGCCCTGTATGGGCTCTTTTGTTCTTCCATTCTTTAATTTTTATTTTTATCTATTATTATTTATTTTGGGGGGGGCAGGGCAATGAGGGTTAAGTGACTTGTCCAGGGTCACACAGCTAGTAAGTGTCAAGTGTCTGAGGCCAGATTTGTAAGGGGTTAAAATTCTAACTATACTATCTAAAATCTAATGAGTGGTCACCAATAAATTATAAGCTTTAGAAAGAGTATTTAAGTGTTTAAGTATTTATTAAAGAGCATTAGGATCAGAGAGAAAGGTAAAAATCTAACTATTTCTAAGAGACCCCATCATCCGACCTGCCATGGCAAGGTCAGGAACAAAAAGGACCCAATGCTTCCTCTTCCTCCCACAAG
The DNA here is from genome assembly GCF_019393635.1 of Dromiciops gliroides. NCBI lineage: Eukaryota > Metazoa > Chordata > Mammalia > Microbiotheria > Microbiotheriidae > Dromiciops > Dromiciops gliroides. The sequence goes on along the minus strand of NC_057864.1, from coordinate 491,014,465 downwards.
CCTCCTGTGAAACTGGGAACATCCCGTCCACATGCACACACAGCTCCAAGCTAATTGGCTGGTAGCCTTGATAGACAGTACCCACGAGCAAACGTCACTCCCTGACACCAAGGACCTGACCACTTGGCTTGCCGTCAGATGCCTTCTCCTCATGGCAGAGCTTTCCTACGGTAACTCCAGCAGGTGGTGTCATTCCAATCATTACAGATTTGAACTCAGGTCCTCCTGAATCCAGGGTCAGTGCTCTATCCATTGCACCACCTAGCTGCCCTGGTTCTTACATTCTTTAGTGTGTGTGTGTGTGTGTGTGTGTGTGTGTGTGTGTGTGTGTGTGTGTGGCAATTGGGGTTAAGTGACTTGCCCAGGGTCACACAGCTAGTAAGCGTCAAGTGTCTGAGGCCGGATCTGAACTCGGGTCCTCCTGACTCCAGGGCCAGTGCTCTATCCACTGCACCACCTAGCTGACCCTCTTACATTCTTTATAAGGCCCTTCCTTCCTGGTCTTCAATTCCTCCTCTCCCCTCACCCTATCCTGCCCCCAAATAATTACCTTCTGTTCCCGTCATATAGACCTTTATGTATTTACACACCCTTGCCGTCCATTCCCAGTAGAAGAGGATGATACTTGAGGTCAGAGACTGTGGACGATTTTCCTTTCAATCCCTCCTTCCTAGCACACAGTAGAAATAGAAGGACTTACTAACTTATTGCTTTTTCTTTTCCCCCAGGGATGGGGACCAGGAGACAGCAGGGATCTGCCACTCCTACATACGTTTCCTGATGCCTTGGAATTCACCTCAATCCAATGAAAATCAGCAATCCCTTCTTAAGGACTGACATGGGTCAGACTACTGGGTCACAATCCCTGCCTTCATGGGGCTTACGGTCTAATTTGCCTGACCTGTGGCTACTACCCTTGTGCCCCTGAAGTTCTGACATTACCACCAGGCAAATCTCCATTCCACAGCAACTACTAATACCTAGTCTCTTCACTCCTTCAGAGCTGGTCAGCTGTACTGAGAAAAGTCATAGATAATAAGGCCCTGCATTGACCCTCCCCACACACATGTTCAGTAGCAAGTAAGATCCCCAGAGTATGACTGGCAGCCTCCCCCCTCAGGGTTCTGGGGTCCCCCCAAGAGGCAGAAGGGTAAATTTAACGCCATTGACTTGAGCCCCATTTAGTTTGTTTACCCCAATGTCACCTCCAGTGATCAACATCTCAATATCATTTAAATCATTGATAGCTCCTCAATATCACTGATAATAACTTTTGACAAACTAAAAATATCCAAAGCCAAACCACCATTGAAACTTTTCCCTTTGTGCCTGAGGAACACAAACTCAGACTTCAAGTCGTTCCCAGCACAGAACTTGCCTCCAAGAGTGTGCCAGGCTGGTGGGTGAGCTGCTCCTTTGCTTTACCCGCCAGGTCAAGCACCAATGGTCTGGGTCAAGCAGCTTGCTCTCAGGTCTAGCTTCTTCTCAGACTCAGCTGCAGGACTTTCGGGGGCCCTTCTGAGACTCACACAATGGCAGCTTATTCCATCTCTAATGATTATTCACCTCAAAGAGAGCAAGAAGAAACACAAGGTACAAAAGAAAGGACAGTGCTGTGTATCTAACGTCACACATCAGCCTGGAGAGGGAGAGTGAACCATGGATACCCACTTTCCATCTCCTTACTCAGAGGCCTCCAGAAGCTCTTCTGCCATCACCACCAAGGTGGAAAGAGATGACGTTTCTCCATTGGAGCCTTTTAATGCACGCTCATCTCTGGTGTTGCTTCACTACACAAGAGACAGGAAGCAGTTACAGAACTCTTACACATGCTCTGAGCTGGTGTCAGCCTCTCCATTACATGTTACCCAGCAGTCATAGGAGCAGGCACACCAGACCTCCATGGGGGCTGGCTCCTCATCTGTGCTCCCCACAGACGCCCTAAGGTGGGACCCCCATTGTCTAGTCCCCAAATTTATACAGGAAATAAAACCAATTTCACACACTTGAAATTCATATAACACAATAGCAGCTAGACCTGGGCTAATGCTCAACAATGCTTCCTGGCTGCATTTATCATTCTCTATCACAATCCGCTATATATGTTTTAGTCCCTTCCCCTTGCCCTGAATCCAACCCAACACTATACTGTTGGCCCAGTCTCAGGGGTGTGCTGGATCCAGCTCATATCAGCTCCCAAAAACTAACTGTTAAAATTTCAGGGTGAGTTTCACCAGCAATGCATTGACTGGTACTAAGGGAATGTCAACTTATTTTAATATCAGTGTGAGTCAAACAATTAATTGAGTGTTTGGGGAGGGGAATTGAGAGTATATGGAGAGGGGAAATGATGACATGATCGAACGTGTGCTTTTGGAAAATCATTTTATTGATTAAATGGACAATGGATTGGAGTGGAGAGAGTTGAAGCAAGAAGATTCACCAGCAGCTACTGCAATAGCCCAAGTGTGAGGTGATGAAGACCTGCACCAGGGTGGGGGAAGTGTCAGAGGAGAGAAGGGGGCTATTGCAGAGATGTTGCAAGGTTGAAGTAGACAGTGCTTGGCATCATATTGGATAAGGGTGATGAGAGATAGTCTAGAGTCTGGGATGAATCCCATGTTATGAGTCTGAGGGACTCAGAGGAAAGTGCTACCCTCCATAGTAACAGGGAAGAGGGGGAGGAGGTTTAGGGGAAAAGATAATGAACTCCATTTTTGACATGTTGAGTTAATGATGCCTACTGGATGTCTAACGCAAGATGTCTGAAAGGCAGTTGGGGATGTGAGATTGGAAGTCAGCAGAGAGGTTGGGGCAGGAAAGGTAGATCTGAGAATCATCAGCCTAGAGAAGGTCATTAAAGCCATGGGAGCTGATAAGATCCCCAAGTTTGGCCGTATGGAGAGAGAAGAAAAGATGACCCAGGACAGAGTCCCGAGGGACATCTGCAGTTAAAGGCTGTGAGCAGGAGGAAGATGCAGCAAATGAGACAGAGAAGTGCTCAGATAGGTGGGAGCAGAACCAGAAGAGAGGGGTGTCCCAAAAATCTAGAGAGGAGAAAATAGCCAGGAGGAGAGAGCCATCAACAGTGTCAAAGATTGCAGAGGTCAAGGAGAATGAGGACTGAGAAAGGGGCACTGGATTGAGCAGCTCAGAGTCCACTGGTGACTTTGGAGAGGGAAGTTTCTGGGGAATGTTAGGGTCAGAATCCAGGTTATAAGGGGTTAATAAGAGAGTGGGAGGAAAGTGGAGGTGTCTGTTGTAGATGACCTTTCCAAGAAATGTAGCCACAGAGGGCATAGGATGATAGCAGAGTTAGAAAGGTCCTGTGAAGGTTTTTTCAGATTGAGGGAGAAATGGGCATATTTTTAGACACTAGGAAATGATCCAGGAGCAGGGATAGATTGAAAATAAGCAATAGCATGGGAATTATGGGGGATCAATCTGTTGGAAGAGAAAGGAAGGAGTGAGATGGATTGAGCAGGTAGAGGGGTTGGCCTTGGTGAGACAGAGGTGAAGGAGGAGAGGCACAAGCCACCTGAGGGATTGCAGAAGGGGAAGAGGAAAGACAGAGTAGTTCACAGGATAAATCTCCTGTCAGGAAGGAAATAAAAACAAACCAGGATATCTTCCAAATCCGGATACAAATGTGGACCAGGAGAAATGAGATCCGATAGTTGTACCATTTAATGGATATGTAACCTTAGGTGATTCACTCTAATCAATCAATCAATAAGCATTTAATAAGTGTCTTCTATGTGTCAAGCACCACGGTAGGCATTGGAGATACAAAAGTAAATCCTACCCTCTAGGAATTTACATTTGATTAGAGGAAACCAGATATACGTAATATAAAGCAGCTTGGTGGTACAGTGGGTAGATACTAACTAGCCTCAGATACTTATTAGCTGTAAATACCCAGGCAAGTCATTTAAATTTATTTTGCCTCAGTTTTCTCATCTGTAAAATGGGGACTAATAGCACCTACCCTGCAGGGTTGTTGTGAAAATTAAATGAGATAATATCTATAAAGCACTTACCACAGTGTCTAGCATAAACACTATATGAATGTTAGCTATGTAATATATACAAATAAAAACACATAATTATCAGGTTATATGTGTTTATTTGGGGGCAGCTAGGTGGTACAGTGGTCTTGGAATCAGGAAGACTCACTTTCATGAGTTCAAATCCACCCTCAGACACTTACTCTTTAACCCTGGGAAGTCACTTGACTTGTTTTCATCAAGAATTGATGGTGGCATTGATTGGGGGGGGTGATTAAGCAAATAAAGGTGGTTAGCTGTAATAGAATATTACTGGGATGTGAGAAATTGTAACTGTCAAGGAAACAGGGGAAGATTCAAATGAACTTATGCAAAGTGAAATAAGCAGAACCTGGAAAACAGTATCTTTGACAATAATAACAATTTAAATGAAAAACAACAACAACCACCACAAATGGAAACTGAGCTTTGTGTAGCTCCAATGACCAAGCGTGGCCTCAAAGCAACTATGTAAATCTGCCTCCCCCTCTTCTTTGCTGAGGTAGGAGACCATGGGTGTGCACTGTTTTGTACATGTATGGACTTGGTGAATGTATTGATTAGTTTTTTCCAAAATGCTTTTTCTTTCTTCTCTCTTTTTAATTCTTTGTTAGGGATGGATCTTTGGTTATGTGCATCTGGTCCCGTCCCCATGCCAGAAGAAAACAAGGAAGACCTTTAGCATGTGGCATAGACCCTCTACGGTGACTTCATGTATGGCCATGGACCAAAGTGGAAGCAGGTGGCTTGGAAAGGAACTCCTGAATCAATGAGATTTCTGATTCATTGGGGTAATTTAGTGTTATCAATATCCAACAGGAGGTAGAAAAATTGCACACGGTCACCTCCTTGTGCTGCTATTCCAGGCAGGCAGCCTTGGACCCACTCAGCCCTGGCATCCCCATGCTACATCCCTCCTTAACACCCCCACCATAGCCCCCACCCCTGATTCATGGTGTACAGTTTTCATGGAAGCATTGCCCAGATATGTAGAAACTAAAGATGAGAGAGGAAGAAATAAAACTACCCTCTTTAGGCAAAGGAAAATAGAGAGCCATTAAATATTTCATAAGACGCAATAAATTCTTCTTGGCCCTGAAACAGTGCTGGGCTGGACATTTCCAATCAGGAAGAACCCTGGATGCCTTCCATGGCCCAGAGGTTTGAGCAATAGAGCTGGAGAGGGAATTTCCTGGGCAGGGCAAGCCACCTGAACTCAGACACTCTTTCCCAAACCGAGTTCTTTTCTCTGTCCCATCCAAGCCCCTTCCATAAACACTCATTCTCTCTCTATGGTCCTAAGGCCATCAGAGGTAGCTAGGTGGCACAGTAGATAGAATGCCAGGCCTGGAGTCAGGAAGACTTGAGTTCAAATCCTGCCTTAGACACTTACTAATTGTGTGACCCTGGGCAAGTCATTTAAGCCTGTTTGCCTCAGTTTTCTCATCTGTAAAATGAGCTGGAGAATGAAATGACAAACCCTTCAGTATCTTTGCCAAGAAAACTCCAAATGGGGCCATGGAGAGTTCGACATGACTGGAAACAACTGAACAACAACGGCAAGTTTATCGCTTTCTATGGTGACCATAAGTTGGTCAATCACCTCCTGGAGTTTCCTGCTTCATCCCTTTGAAGATTAATTTAGAACCCTGTGCTTTGCTCAGTCTTGCTCCCCCGAATCATGCTTTAAAATTAAATGATTTTGCACCAGCCTTGGAAACAGAAGTACAGATGGTGTGTGAGATGAAGCTTGATGCTTGCTTGGCTAGTCTCATTTCAGCTGCTCCTGAAATGTTTATGTGGCAAAAAGCAAGCCCCTGCCTCTCTGACTGCTTACAGCAAAAATCTTTGTCCTGGGGTAAACACTAAATAACTCTGAGTTTCTGAAAATGCCAAGAATATTTCTGAGATTCCAGGATCTGAAGACAAAACTAGGACCAGATGTCCTCCCACATCTCCAGAGGGGAAGAGAGCTTGAGGGGCCAAGGGATGCTCCAGCCTGAACAAAGTCCTTTACTCAGAGACCTCAAGGGAGTCCACGTCCAAGGCCCTCATTTATAAGAAAACTCAAACCTCAGATTCAGCAGCCAAGCTGCTTTGGAAAAGGGGGATTGGTTAATTTTAGCCTCATAACTCTGTGCAGTTGGCACTACAGGTCTCTTCCTGCTTAATGAATAAGAAAAGTGAGAATTTGAAAAGTTAACCGATTTTCCCTATGGTCACATAATTCAATTCAACAATCATTCAGTAAGTGACTGCTAGATGCCAGACAATGGGCGAAGCAGTAGGGTACAAGGACAAAGATGAAACAATCTGTGGCTTCAAGGGGGCACCCGGTCTCCATGGGGAGTGGGGGGTGGAGGCAGGGACAACATCGACACAGAAAATTAACAAAGTGTATACAAAGTAATTTCTGGTGGGATAGTGTACATCTCATAACAAAATAGGTTTACAGGGAGCACAATGACAAGGAAGGGAAGAGCCCAGTGAGGACACAGGAGAGATGATGGTGCTGTGGTGGGTAGGTATGAGGAAGGGGGTGGGAGGATGGGAAGAAAGCTCAGGCCTAGGCAGCCTGTGATCCACATTAGAGAAGATTCTTGAGGAATCCCAAGGATAATGACATTGTGAACCATTAATCTGATTAGCGAGCCCTGATGAAGATGGGAAAGGCAAGCCAGGTGGGTGGGGTAGGAGAGAGGTGCCTGAAGCCACTGCAGGGCACATGGCAAGTCCCTGGTCTTGATGTCTACCGAGGATTGAGGGATGTAAGAGGCACTCGCTTTAGTTCAGTTAGTGAGGAAATCAGGAGGAGATGCGGTCCTGACCGATGGTCTGATGTAGAGCAGGAGGGGCAGCATGGCTATTAATATGGAAGCAGACCCCAAGTATAGCTCTTTCTGTCTCCATCTCCAACAGGCGTTCCACTAGGGAGCACTGCCCCTTGACTCTGGTGACAATCGGTGACCCGAGCTCCCCAGAAAAAATGGCCTCAATTCTCTGGGCCTTAGATTTCTCCCCGACAGAATGAGGGCTGCCCCTCTGAGGTTCAGTCCCTTCCAGCTCAAGACTGGAGGCCCATTCTTTGAGTGAAAACAAGGCTTTCCTGTTCTCTGCCTGCCTTTCGTAATGCTCGATTCTTTGCTTCTGGCCCTTCTGATGCAGTCCATCTTGTGCTGTGCCCTTTTATCAGGGAAGCCTTTTATGGGTGCTCTTTGCACAGACTATTTGGGGGCCTCCAGGGTCTACTATGAAGACAAAACTTCTCCAGGTCCTGACAGCAGATCTGCAGAAAGGTCAGTTCTTACCAAGCCTCCCTCCCCCATCATTCCCCTCCCATCCAGCTGGAGGTGCTTCACACCTTCATTCACTTTTTATGTAGCCATCTACTAACAGTGGTCAGGACAAGGACCGATCTGCCTCAGGGCCCAATGGCCCAAATATCTTATCTCTCATCATTGCCCCATCACTGCTCTCAGACCACATAACATTCTCTGACAATCAGGACCTGAGCTCAAAAATGTTCTAACTAGCTGTTTGCCTCAGTTTCTTCATTCATAAAGTGGGCATGATACCAGCAGCTACCTCTCAGGGTTGTTGTGAGGATCAAGTAAGATAATTGAACAGCACCTAACACAGTGCCGGGCACACAGTAGGTACCATCGAAAAGACAGCAATTATCATCATTATTATTTTCTGTTTGGCCCCAGACAGCAGAACTATGAACTATGATGGAGGCTAGAGTGGCAAACTGAGACCTAACGACAGAAAAAAAAAAAACGTTTCTAACAATAAGAGATGGCCCAAAGTGACCAGGGCTGGTAGGTGGAGAGCACTCCATTCCTGGGGGTTTTCAAGCAAAGGGTATTTTGTTGGGATGATTCTTGTTCATTCATGGATTCAATTAAATTTCCAAGACTTGATGAATGTGTAATATTAACCATGAAATTGCCAAGAGAAAGATGCAGAGACAGAGACCCAGAGACAGAGAGAAAAACAGAGAGACAGAAAGAGGAAGACAGAATGAGAAAGACAGACACTGAGAACAAAAGATAGACAAAGACAGAAACAAAGAAAGAAAGAGAGAGGGAAAGGGAGACAGGGAGGGAGGGAGGGAGAGAGAGGGAGGGAGGGAGGGAGAGGGAGGGAGAGAGAGAGAGAGAGAGAGAGAGAGAGAGAGAGAGAGAGAGAGAGAGAGAGAGAGAGAGAGAGAGAGAGAGAGAGAGGTGGGGGGGGCAGGAATCAGGAAGACCTGCATTCAAGGATTACACTCCTGGTGCAGCAGAAAATAAAATTATGAGAAACATGTAGTGGGAAGCAAGTTGTTCATGAAGCCAGGACCTGAATGGGTTCAAGTCCTGCTTCTGACCTCCCAGCTGTATGAGGAGGACAGAATACCTGAAAAGACATGCCACCCATCCCAGCATGCTCTGTCAGGAGGATGGGGGTGGGGAGAGGAAGAGAAAGGAGTCACAGGGGAATGCTCTTGCCTCCAGGGCAGAATTGCCTCATTGAGGGACTGCCTTTAAAAAAATTTTTTCTAATTTTTTTTACATAATATCAATTTAATATTTTGTCCCAAGAAGAAACATATAACACATGATCTTGTGGAGACTCCCCTCCTAGGAAGAGAGCTCAGGGGACTCCCCATTTCTGAGGATATATATGATTTTTATCAACTGATTACAGGGTGTTGTCAGTTTCTTTTTTTTTTTTGCTTTGAATAGAATTTTATTTTTTAAAATATATGTAAAAACAAATTTTAACATCATTTTTTTTAAACTTTGTGTTCCAACTTCTCTTCCTCCCTCCATTCCCACCCCCTATCCACAAGAACTCAAGTAATTCAAAATAAGTTACACATGAGTAGTCATGGAAAAATTCCCATATTAGCTAGCTGTGAGAGACAACAGTCAAAAAACAAACCAAAACTTCAGATTAAGGAATTTTCAAAGAGGAAAAGAAAAAAAATTTAAGGTGTTTCCATCTGTTTTCAGATACTATCAGTTCTTTCTCTGCAGATGGGCTGCAATTTTCATGAGTCCTTCAGGGTTATATTGGATCATTGCCTTGCTGAAAATAACCACATGCTTCCCAGCAGATCATTTTACACTATTGCTGTTATTTTGTACACAGTACATTCCACTCTGCCTCAGTTCATGTAGGTCTTTCCAGGTTTTTCTGATACTATCCTATTCATCATAACCTGTATATAGTACCTTAAGCTTGACAGAGAATTTTCTTCATAAAAGCCCAGCAAAGTAGGTACCATATGTTTTGCCATTATAATCAATCATCATAACTATTTCCCTCCATCCCACTCCCTTCCCATGACATTTACTCTATCTTCTTTTTACCTATTCCTCCTCAAAAGTGTTTTACTAGGGGCAGCTAGGTGGTGCAGTGGATAAAGCACTGGCCCTGGATTTAGGAGTACCCGAGTTCAAATCTGGCCCCAGACACTTGATACTTACTAGCTGTGTGAGCCTGGGCAAGTCACTTAAGCCCCATTGCCCTGCCAAAAAAATAAAGTGTTTTACTTCTGACTATCTTCTCCCCTGCTCTGCACTCCCTTTTTTACCCTTCCTTCCTTATCCTCCTCCCCTCTTACTTTTCTGCAGGGTTAAATAGATTACTTCTCCCAATTGGTTATGAATGCTATTCCCTCCATGAGCCCACTCCAGTGAAATCAAGGTCCCTGAGCTAATTCTGTGTTCTAAATTTTTCTTCCTCCCTCCCTCCTCAACCCTCCCTATGAGATCAAGCGATTCAATATGTCATACTTGTGCAGTAATGAAGAACATCTTCATCTTCTTTAAAAGTGTTTTGCTTTTTACTGCTCTCTCCCCCAATCTGCCCTTCCCTCCTTCCCTTCTTCACCCCCCCCTTATCTCCCTCCCCTCCCTCAGGGTAAAAACTTATTACTATACCTACTTGAATATGTATGTTAGTCCCTCTTTGAGCCAATTCTGATGATATTAAGGTTCACTCACTCCCCAACTCCTTCCCTCTCTTCTTCTCCCCTCCATAAGCTTTTTTTCTTGTTTCCTTCATGTGAACTACCTCTCCCCAGACCATCTATTCCCTTCTCCCTCCCCCAATCTATTCCCCCTACACCTCAACCCTATTTTAATGATGTCATCATGGTTAGTTAGATGGCACAGTGGACAAAGCACCAACCCCGGACCCAGGAGGCCCCAAGCCCAAATCCAGCCCCAGACATAAGACACCCCACCCTGTTTACCCCACAAAGAACAAAACATAAATGTTTTACAGATATCATCCCTTCATATTCAGTTCAGACCTGTGTCTTCTGTGAATTCCTTACTGAGATGGTTCTTATGAGTTCAAAGTATTATCTTCCCATCTAGGAATGTAAACAGTTTAAACTTTTAATATCCCTCATGAAGTCTTTTTCCTGTTTACCATTTTATGCTTCTCCAAGGTCTTGTATTTGAAAGTCAAATTTCTATTCACTTCAGGTCTTTTCATCTCAAATGCCTGAAAGACCTTTCTCATTGAAATCCCATTTTTTCTTCTGAAAGATTATACTCAGTTTTGCTGGGTATGTGATTTTTGGCTGTAGTCCCAGTTCCTTTGCCCTCTGGAATATCATATGCCACGCCCTTCGGTCCTTTAATGTAGAAGCTGCTAGATCTTGCTTTATCCTTATTGGGGCTCCACAGTATTTGAATTTCTTTTTTCTAGCTGCTTGCAGTATTTTCTGCTTGACCTGGGGTTCTGGAATTTGGCTATACTATTCCTGGAGGTTTTCCTTTTGGGATCTCTTTCAGGAGGTGATCGGTGGATTCTTTCAATTTCTATTTTAGCTTCTGCTCCCTCACAATCTCTTGGAGGATGGTGTCTAAGCTTTTGTTTTGGTCATGGTTTTCACGTAGTCCAATGATTTTCAATTTATCTCTCCTAGACTTATTGTCCAGGTCAGCTGTTTTTCCAAGGAGATATTTCACATTGCCCTCTATTTTTTCATTCAATTGAATTTGCTTTACTGTGTCTTGGTTTCTCATAAGGTCACTAGCTTCTATTTGTTCAATCCTAATTCTTAGGCAGTTCTTTTCTTTTTTTTTATTTAAATAAAAGTATTTTATTATTTTCCAGTTACATGTTGAAATAGTTTTCAAAATTTGTTTATATAAGATTTCAAATTTCAAATTTTTCCCCTCCCTCCCCTCCCTCTCCCCCTCCCCTAGACAGCAGGCAATCTGATATAGGTTAAATATGCATAATAACAGTAAACATATTTCTGCATTAGTCATGTTATATGAGAAGGATCAGAGCACAAAGGAAAAACCCGAAATCAGAAAGCCAACAGCATCAAAAACAAAAGAAATAGTATGGTCCAATCAGCATCCATATTCCACAGTTCCTCTTTTCCCCCCCTGGATTTGGAGAGTCTTTTCCATCATGAGTCCTTTGGAACATTCTTGTTCTGTTGGATTGGTGAGAAGAATCTAATCTATCACAGTTGATCAACACATAGTGTTGATGATACTGTATATAATGTTCTTCTGGTTCTGCTCATCTCACTCATCATCAGTTCATGCAAGTCCTTCCAGGTTTCTCTGAACTCCACCTGCTCATTGTTTCTTACAGCACAATAGAATTCCATTACATTCATGTACCACAGCTTGTTCATTAGGCAGTTATTTTCATCAGTTTTTTAATCTCCTTTTCCATTTGGCTTTTCAAACTGTTGACTTTTTTCTCATTACTCTCCTGCATTGCTCTCATTTCTCTTTACATTCTTTCCTCCTTTTCTCTACGTCTTCTTTCTATTTCCCCTACTTTCTTTTCAAAGTCCCTTTTGAGAGCTTCCACGGCCTGAGACCAGTTCATATTTTTCTTGGAAACTTTGGATGTTGGAGCTTTGACCCTGTTATTTTCTTCTTCTTCTGAGGTTGTATTGTGGTCTACCTTACCCCCAAAGAAGTTTTTGATGGTCTTCTGCTTTCTCTGCCTACTCGTCCTGGCTTACTATTTCTTGGCTTTTAACTCCTTCTTAAAGTGTGGTGCTGCTTCCAGGACACATTGTTCGAGCTACAGCGTGGCCTGGGGGATGGTTGGTCTTCTTCTCAACCTGCCTGGTCTCGATTTCATTTGATTTTAAACTCTCCACTGGGGGCTGGGGGCAGGGGTGGGGGCTGCTTCTCGGCTCCACTCCTGTTCCCAGCTGCAGAGGGTCCCAGGTGTTTTGGTTTGACGGGGGGGGGGGGGGGGGGGGCAGGTTTTAATCTCACCTGGCCTGTTCTCTGGTCCAGAGATAACCTCAAGCCTACTTACTAAACAACCAACCAGCAAAGCTTTCTGTGGTGTGGTTTTTAGCTTCGATGAGACTGCTCCCCTGCTCCCTTCCCCCACCTGGGTCTCCTGCCGCTCAGGATTTCTTCCTGTTTCCCTGCTGGGGTGGGACAGTCGAATTCTCCCCCCAGTACACTGGTACCCCTGCACTTACCCCACCCCCACCCCCAGGCCAGCCGTTCAACCTGACTGCATGCTCGGTTCCAGAACATGCAGGTGCTGTAGCTGATTCAGAGGCACTGGGGCAAATTCCTCAGGCGGGTGTCTGGTGTGTCAGCCCAATTTCGGGGATTAAGCTTTATTCGTGGCCCAGCACAGCCCCCTAAAATCTACCTATAGCTGGAGAAAACTCTCAGCCTGTATTTTTGTGTTTTTTCTGCTCCAAGGGTTCTTTTATTTCTATTTTTGGGGTGATTGTATCAGCAGCTCTGTGAGTTTAATGCCTTTCCTTAGCCATCTTGGCTCCACCCCTGAGGGACTGCCTTTTAAACACAGTGCTAAAATTGACATGATTTTGGTATGAAATACACAAATCACATAAAATTAACCTTGAAATGTTAATATTCTCAAGCACAGAATGTACCCTCTGTTTTCACCATCTAATTCATTCTGAAGATTGTATCTTCGTAGTTGTACCACATTGTACTTGATTCTTGTTCTGAGAATTTTTCAATTATGTTCACTCAAAAAAATTAAAATTCAGATCCAGACCCAGGCTACTGAAATTTGTTCTAATGCATCACGAATGTGATCATTGATTCTGGGAGTGCGTACAAGATAGAATATTGGACAGAATAGACAACCATTGAATTCTTACCTTTAAAACTCAGAGATTGTCATTTCAAATTGGCCTCAACCTTTATGTGATGCGTCAGAGATTTAGAGCTGGCAAAGAGAACATCTAGGATAAACCTTCTCTCATTCATTTTACAGATAAGGAAACTGAGGTCCCAAGAGGCTAAGTGGCATTCATAGAATCTTTTTTTTTTTTTTTTTTTTAGTGAGGCAATTGGGATTAAGTGACTTGCCTAGGGTCACACAGCTAGTAAGTGTTAAGTGTCTGAGGCCGGATTTGAACTCAGGTACTCCTGACTCCAGGGCCGGTGCTCTATCCACTGCGCCACCTAGCCGCCCCCATTCATAGAATCTTATCAAGGCATCTCAAATAGGTGGAGGGCCATGGCAAAGTATGAACAGAAAAGATAAAAGCAATAGCACTCTCACCCTCTATTGGGGCCAGTTAGGAACAGAATCACAGGTTTTGAGCTGGAAGGGACCTTATAGTTCACTTAATCTATTGTCTTTCTTTATTTAATAGCTGAGGAAACTGAGACCCAGAGAGGGAAGTAATGAGTCCAAGGTCAAAGGCAGGTAAGTGTAGAGCCAGATTCTCTTGCTGTATTATATGCCTATAGCATCAAATTTTCCATGGATGGATAGATATATGGAGGAATGAGTGCATGGACAGACTGATGGATGGATGGATAGATATGTGGACAGACAGATGGATGGATGGATGGATGGATGGATGGATGGATGGATGGATGGATGGATGGATGGATGGATGGATAGATACGTGGACAGACGGATGGATGGATGGATGGACAGACCGATGGATGGATGGGTGGATGGATGGATGGATGGATGGATGGATGGATGGATGGATGGATGGATGGATGGATGGATGGATGGATACATGGACAGACCGATGAATGGATGGATAGATGGATGGATGGATGGATGGATGGATGCATGGACAAACTAATAGATGGATGGATAGATGGATGGATGGATGGATAGGTGGGTGGGTGGATGATTAAAGTATTTAGTAAGCACTGCTTTGTGCAAAGCACTATGTTAAACACTGGAGATACACACAGAGAAGACAGACCTTGCTTTCAAGAAGTTCACATTCTAATGGGGGAGACAACTTCCAGGCTTTCTGCTGCCAGTCAAATGGAAAAGCCCCATCAGAAAGCAGTCATCTGATAGTGTCAAGGATTTTAGGGTCAAGAACTTTTTACTTGGGTCTTCAGTAGCTGTGGCCATAGCAGCTGTGGGCACAGTTGCCAGGTTGCACTTCCACAGGGGTGTCTTCCCATAATGATGGCTACAGGAACTGTACTGGAAGCCTTACTATTCCCAAGGTTCTTGGGTCCAGGGTCTTGGGCTGTCTTTATCAGGTTCTGAAGGGAGATGATGGTCAAGGTGCCAACGGTTTGACTTGCCGGGTATATGGTGCTCCCCATTTCTCCACTAGGAGGCCTTGATGTTTTAGTTAGGCTGGCTTGCCATCATCCTTACCCTCCCAGTGCCCAAAGCTCTGACAGGTGAAGTTTTGCCTCGTCTTGCTAGGGCCCAGGCCCCCATCTCCACACATGCTGTCTGGCAGTTTCCCTTTATGTGCTGTGTTCCCCTGTTAGAAGGTAAGCTCTTTGAGGAAAGAGAGTGACTTGTTTGTTTATATTTGTATCTCTAGCACTTAGACTAACCCTGAATGTGGCACATGCTTAGTTAATTACTAATCTATTTATCTAAATATTTGGCCTAAGTATTTACTTATGTATCTATTCATCTATATATAGAATATAGATACAGATATATCTATGTATGCAAGCATCTCTCTCAATCTATCTGGCTATCTACCTATCACACAACTTCCTTTCTTGTTCCCTCTTCTTTGCTATTTTTCTTTCTGGTTTCCATTGTCTCAGAGATAGGCCTGTTATTAAACATGTTATCCTCAGGGAAGACTTTTCTCTGTGTGGGAGGAATGTTTTAAACCTCGGTCTCATGGCTATGGTCGGAATAGGAAGAGTTCTGCTCTGTGCTAGAAGGAAATTGGTGGAGCGTGACACATAAGACTCCTCAGCTGTCAGAACTGATGAAACAGTCTAATAGGATTTCACAATCTCCAATGTTTATTTCGTGACCTGTGGCTCAGTGAGTCTGGGTCATGAGGCTTATTCTTCTGCATCTTTAAAAGTACAATCCACCCACTGGGTGATGGAGTCATTTAATTAATATACATTTATTAAGCAATCCCTATGAAAGTGTGGTTTAAACCAATCAAAGGATAGGATTTATCCATAAAGTTATTAAAACTATTGTTTCCTGAAAAAAGTCAGTTCTCAGACAGTGGGCATCTTGCTTTTATGTTTCCTTTGTTTGATGCATCCAGCCCCACTAGGTGCCAAAGAGGGCTGAGTTTGATTGAACAAACATTTATTTGGCACCTACTGCACAGCTGA
This sequence comes from Dromiciops gliroides, assembly GCF_019393635.1. Taxonomy (NCBI): domain Eukaryota; kingdom Metazoa; phylum Chordata; class Mammalia; order Microbiotheria; family Microbiotheriidae; genus Dromiciops; species Dromiciops gliroides. The sequence goes on along the minus strand of NC_057864.1, from coordinate 490,998,849 downwards.
GCCTTGGGTCCTAACCCTGAGCCTGTAAAAATGCTCTAGACAGGCTTCTAGATGCCTTTAACACGTTTAGAACAGTTCATTTCTACCCTCTGAATCTTGCCTTTTTACATTCTTGAAAATAATTTCTAAGTTGCAATGTCACCTTCTCATTTCTGGGCAAAATAATTTTAGTTTCCCCTGGTTTCCCTTCTAGATAGCTAAGACTTACTTTTGGGGAGGGGCAGGGCAATGGGGGTTAAGTGATTTTCCCAGGGTCACACAGCTAGTAAGTGCCAAGTGTCTGAGGCTGGCTTTTAACTCAGGTTCTCCTGAATCCAGGGCCAGTGCTTTATCTACTGCACCACCTAGCTGTCCGCTAAGACCTACTTTTAAATGGACTTTAATCTATAAGCTTCGAGCCAATGTAGTGGTGCCCCAAAATTCTGTTTATGTTCAGACAATAGAGGATGGCCCCATGTCTAACTCAGCTTTACTAAGGGTGCTCAGTAAAAGTTTATGGAACCAATATTTGTTTTATAAAATTGTCATTTAGGTAGGTTTTGTCATGGGGTAAAGTGCTGGACAACCCTAGAGTAAATCATAAATGTCTGCTGTTATTATTCCCTCATTTGAGCCTCACTGTCACTATGTCAAGAATGGTTCAGTCAACAAACAGCCCAGGATGGAATCTTGAGGATACAGAGAGGCCCAAGAAACAGCCCCTGCCCTCCAGGAGTCACACTCTAATGGTTGAAGGAAATGCAACCCCCCTTGTGCAAACAAGACAGACAGGAGAAAGAGGAGATGACCAGCAGAGGGAAGGCAGGGGCATGAGGGGGATGGAGAAAGGTTGTTCCATCAGCTGTCTTCACTGTATGCATAGGACTATGGACATCATTGGCCCTAGTTAGCAAAGAGTAAACAGAAGCTCTGAGGAATAAATTCACTTGCCAAAATCCCATGGCTAGTGAGCTCAGGGCCAGGGCTTGAACTTCACTTTATCACCAACCCACACTGCTCCTGGTGTTGGTGTTTTCTCCTCCATCACTTTAGCCACCAGGCAATGCTGCCTCACCCATGTTTGTTTCATGCCTAAGCAATTGCTGCACAGAAAAGGGATGTGCTACTTACTAACATCCACCTTGTCCAATAGAAATTTCAGGAATGAGAAGGCATCTACACAGTCTATGGTGATGTGACCACACAACCAAAATATGATGGGCAATATAATTCACCACCACACAAACCCCCAGGTCTAATGACTGTTCCTTCCCTTTCCCATGGAACAGAATTACCACAGTGGGTATTCAAGGATGGGCATAATCATCAGAGTCTCAACCCAGAAAAACTCACTCTTTATAGGATGAGAGAAAAGCTCTTCCCATCCCATGAGTCAGTGAGGGAGGGCACAAAGTACATGCAATTTGGAGTCTGATATGTCGGTTACTGTCTGCATCTGGGTACGTCACTTGCTACTTCAAGACTCGGTTTCCTTTTAAAGTGAATGTGGTGGTTCTACCACTGAGGGCCTTCCCTTCACTGTCCTAGAGCATAGGTTTGTATAACACTTCTGCCCTGCAGCCCAATTGTTCTTCCTGGATGGCATATATAATCATTGCTTTGTTCAAACAGCTTCAGTGGTTCCTCATTACCTCTAAGGCAAAGGATAAACTCTTCTATTTGGCCTTTAAAACCCATTGACATCAGAGTAGGGGGATGGACAAGGAAAAACTAGGTTCAAATCCCACCTCAGACACCAATCTGCCAGATTTCCGGACCGACCTCTAACCACTGCACTACCCAGCTGCCTCCTCTGAGCTTCCAGATAAAGTGCTTTGCAAACATTCTAGTGTTCTGTCCACACAGGGATGTGGATGATGGGAACACCCCCCCCCAATTATAGGCTCATTGCCATCATATTCCTTCATTTCTGGGGGGGGGGGTCAAACTATCAACATTCTTGCTCATGGTACTGAAATATATCACTTGAATAAATGCTGAAACAGAGAGGCAGTACTGGGCAATGGAGGGGGTGCAGGGCAGGAGGTGCCAGGATTATCAGAGAGAGAAGAGATCCCCGAGGTCCTCTCATCCAATCCACTCATTAGGCCCTCTCTACACACTGAAAGACACATCATGTTGCTAAGAGACACTGTCATTTTTGAGCACCACACACTCCAATGTGAAATCCAAAAGGGAGGTGAGGTGAGGTGACTTGCCCAAGGCCTTTCCACTAGTCTATTTGGCACACAGTGCCTGGCACATAGTAGGTGGTTAATAAATGCTTGTGGATCAATTGCCTGGTCCACAAGCCAGCCAAACAGTGATTCAAACAGCAGCTCTCTGAATGCACATCAACTCTCTTTAGAACCTGGGTTCAAATCCTGGATCTGCTAAGTCATGCCTATTTTGGGCACCTCTTGGGTTCGCAGTTTCTTCATGTGAAAAATAGTAGGGTTAGTGCCCTTTGAGGCCCATTCCAGCTCAATCTACGATCTTAACTGAAACTCCCTCAGGCACTGGGACTCCCTTTGAAAACTTCAGATCATCTTGTGGAGACCCATTTGGTTTCCACATGGGGTTGGTGAGGAAGCTTGTAGTTATTAACCAAAGGCAAAATAACTATTAACAAGAATGAAACCCTTGACTCCTCTAAAGATCGATTTTTCTCCATGTTTAGGAAAAAACAATGAAACTCCATCAGTTTTCTAGCAATCTTAATGTTCCTGCAGGTGGAGTCAATAGATTTTTAAAAATAATTCCAATCACTTGGGTAAGAAACCTGTGTGTGTGTGGGGGGTTGTTTGTTTTGGGGGTGTTTTTGTCTGTCCTCTGTGGGCAAATTCTTCCTTCCTTGGGAAAAAATCACTTGGTCTTTTTTTTTTTTTTTTTGGTTGTGATTCCAACATGGAGTGTGTATGTCTGTAAAGCACAGAAGTGTTTGTGTCTTTGAATAATATGATGTACCTTTTGGTATTGTTGGAGTATTAATTATTCAATACATCCAGACTCAATAAGATCAGTGTGTCAGACAATACACAAAGACTTCCTGATGCATTATTAATGTCAACTATTTTCAGACACTGAGCTGAAAGCAGTTTTCTCTAAAACAATTCCTCATACATCCAGGGTGGTGTAAAAAACCTTCCATCAGCCAAATTCTGCTATTGATGCCTTTGGTTTTAAAAACCTTTCAAAAGGTTTTTCCAACTTTTCAAAGGAATTTCAAAACCAACAATGCACAATGAACACTGTTGATGCCAAAATTTAATTCAACAAATGTAATAGATGCTAATTAAGTGCCTGGTGCACCAGCCACTACACGAGACCCTGGAGATCCTACCATTGAGGCAGAAGCTCGGCTCTCTGCCTTAATCTACACATATATTCCTCTCTAGCTAACCCCGGGCTCTTTGTGGCTGAGGTAAAATTCAGGTTGTTGGATGTGTTTGCCTAAATGAGTGAGCAGTATACATTCCAGTGACTCTGAATGGAGAAGCACAAGGAGGGGAGGTTGGAGAAGAAGCAGACCTTTCCATGAAAATTCCCTCAGTCACCGATGAAGTGCTAGAGTCAGTCCATGGCTTCTACTCAGAGATGCCTGGAGGGTTGGTGGCTGTCCTTGTATGCTCCAGTCTCAGCCATGGCTCAGGTTTAACTTATCTTTCTCCTTTGTCCAGTTCAAGTCTAATGTGGGCAAAAAGAAATGGTTGAATTAGATGGTCCCTCCCAGCCCTAAACATATGATCCTAGGATTGAATGAAAGATAATTTTTAAAGATAGCAAATTACATCAAGGATGATAACACTGTAGATATTACTTGCCAATATCTATAGGATGCTGTCAATGAAATACTCAGAAGCAAATTCATGCCCTTGAAGACCAATATGACTAAGAGAGACAAAGTTAGTGAACTGAATCTAACCCTTTAAAAAAAGAACTTAAACAAGTAAGAAACCAAGAAAAGCCAAAAGAGAAATTACAGAGATCAGAGCAGAAATACAGAGCAGAAAAGAATGGAAATGATAAATAAACCAAGAACTGTTTTTAAAAGACTAATTAAGTTAAATAAACAATTAGCAAGTCTAATCACAAAAGAAGAGCCCAACCCCAGAACACCAAAATTAGAAATGAGAAAGGAGGGCTCAGCACAAGGACAAAATAAATCAAGAAAATGATCCAAGATTATTACTACCCCTAGCTATATGCTAATCAATCTGGGAATCCAAAAGAAATTACTGACTCTCTCCCCCAAAAAAGAAAATCAAATGGGGACAATAAAATAAACCAATGGTAAGAGGTGAAGTCTGACCAGGCCTAAATGAACTGCCTTGCAAGAAGCCACTGATGCTAAACAGATTCATGGTTGAATTCAACCAATAAATCAATCTGATGTTGTATATTTTCTTTCAAAACAGAAAAATCAAGGAGAGTCTGAGTATCTTCTAGGAGACAAATGTGGTAATGGCCCCCAAAATGAATGGGGACAAAAGTCGGAAAGAAAATTATGTTGGTGCAAAGAATCATATGGATGTAAAAATTCTAAATAAGACATACACAAAGAAAAGATGGGGGTTGGGGGGGGAGGGGAATCCATTATGGCCACGGATGATTTATACAAGAAATGAAAGAGTAGTTTGATTTGAGGAAAATGATCAATACCATAGATCTTATCAATAACATAAAAAAGAAAAATTACATGATCTTATTATTAAATGCAGAGAGAGCTTCTAAGAAAATAAAGTATTCATTTAGGTCAAAAATATTTACAAGCACAGATATAGAAGGATCTCTCGAGAATATGATTAAAAAGTATATATCAACTCACTAATTCATATTATATCCAACAGAGAAACACTAAAAAGGATTCTAATTTTAAGGTTTAAAAGAGTTGTCTATTCTCCCCAGTATCACTTAAGATGCTTCTAGAAATCTTGGAAAGAGTACTAAGCCCAGAAAAAGAAAAAAGAAATCAGAGGCATCAACAATAGACAAATGAAAACTTCTTTGTTTACAGACAACTGGATAGTTTGAAAACCAAAGACAGTCAACAACAGCCATAAAACCAAAATTCAAACCCCTAATGGAGGTAAAAAAGTGACCTTAGCGAAGTAACAAGCTACAAGAGAAACTCACAAAAATGGTGTGCATTTCCATGTACTGACATCAAGAACCAACAGAAATGGAAAGGGAAATAGCCTTTATAATGATGACCAAACACATCACATATTTGGGCCTTAATTTATCTAGAAAAACAAGAGACCTCTTCAAAATCAACTTCACAGTGGTTACTTTCCCTCTCTGAGCCACAATTTTCTCCTCTGTAAAATGGGGATATTGAACAAGTTGGCCCCTGAGGTCCCTCTCAGCCTTAAATCTATGAGTCTATAACCCCACAAGAAGTGCAGGAATAGAGAACTATCCTCTGCTCATTGTTAGGTTACTGGCAATATTTTCCAAATTAACTTACAGATTCAATGTGCTAGCTATCAGAATATCAATACATTACATCAGTGATTTGGATGGCCATCATAAAATTCCTGTGGAAAAATAGATAAGACAATGAAAAACTATGAAATCAAAAGTGATGGGGATGGACTAATGTCATCAGATATTATAGATCAGAGTTCAGAGTTCATAGAGTTGGAAGGGACGTCGGAGAGCTTGTCTAGTCATATACCCCCATTGAAGAAACAGAGACCCCAGAGCAGGGAAGTGACTTTCCTAGGATTACACAGGACTAAAGTGGCAGTAGGATTCAAACTCAAGTCTCTGACTCCCAGTCTTGATCCCTTTTAGTTTTAGCACCTTTCTTGTTGGTTATTTCCAATTGATCCTCCATATACTCTGTTTCTAAATAGTTGTTTGTAAGTTGTCTTCCTCATTAGATTGTGAGTTCCTTGAGATCAAGGCCTCTCTTTTTATCTTTCTTTATATGACCAGTGCCAGGGCTTTTTCCTGGCACATAGTAGGTGCTTAATAAGTGTTTATTGACTGGATTCTACTACACCCTAATTTCAAAATTATAAATAATAAACACAACAGCAATAACATATAATAATAATAATAAAATTGGTTGGAACAAAAAAATTACCAGTAGAATATATTAGAAAACCCAGAAATGGTACCCAACATATACAAAAGATTTTTTTTAGTTTGGCCTACACTTGTAATTTTATCAAGTTCCTAAGTAACTCCCTCCAGTAATGCAGGTCAGCAATTTGACCATACTTTAGCTTCGTAGAGAGTTTGGAGGACTGAGAAGATATTTAGCTTTCACAGGATCACATAGCCAGTATGTGTCAGAAGAACTTGACTCATAACTCCAAGACTGACCTTTTTTCCACTAGACCTTGCTTCCCTCTTTTTTCTTCCTTGACTTGCTCTGACATTCTCTCTGTCTCTCTGTCTCTCTGTCTCTCTCTCTCTCTCTCTCTCTCTCTCTCTCTCTCTCTCAACACTTACATATACAGACCTACTTTTCAATCATACTTTTCTAAATACTGAAGAATAAAATCATTATTGAATTTTTTAAAATTGGCTACATAACCAAATATGAGTTTTCGTCTGTCTCACACAATCCAGTCAAATAAACTCTAATTGGACCATAGTGAAGATAGATAGATAGATATGTATACATTTCAGAATCATAAAATGGGGGCAGTTAGGTGGCGCAGTGGATAGAGCACCGGCGCTGGATTCAGGAGTACCTGAGTTCAAATCTGGCCTCAGACACTTAACACTTACTAGCTGTGTGACCCTAGGCAAGTCACTTAACCCCAATTGCCTCACTAAAAAAAAAAAAAAAAAAGAATCATAAAATGATTATGAGGAAAAGGAGAAATCTGTCTCAGTTATGGAAAGGAAAGATTTTTATCCAACAAATAGAAGAAATCATTGGAAAAAATCAATAGGCTTCAGAATATAAAGATGAAAGGGTTTTGCCAAACTAAAAACACTCACTTTAAATTAAAAAAGAGTAATATTGAGAAAAGTATTGGAGTAAATGTGACAGCAGCAAAACTCACAGAAGAATGTGCTGAAATCATCTTCTAACCAAGAACAGCTTGGAAGGTCAGAAGGAGGGAACTGCTGTGCTGATATAGGAGTCAGGCCCAACTCCATAGTCACCCTGACACAGATCCAGTCCCAGGAAGGCCTCACCAGAGAAGGAGACCCCCAGAGCCTCTGAATCAGCTGAAGTGCCAGTGTCTTCTGGAACTAAGCTCACAGTCTGGTGAGTGGGCTGAGCCCCGAGAGAGACTACAGGGGTCTATGCTGGGGCTAAGGCAGAACTTGGATTTTACACCCCTGCTGGGAACCAGGAGGTAGGCTCGAGTAGAAGTGGCCCAGGTTGGGGAGGGGCAGAGGCTCGTCGGAGCCAACAACCACAACACACAAAGCTGGTTGATTGGCAAGTTGGTCTGGGGTCATCTAGGACCAGGAAACAGGCCGGGAAGGGAAGAACCTGATTCTCCTTAAATCATACCACCTGGGACATCTTAAGCTTGGGATACTGCATCCTGGAAACAGTGCCCCACTTTAAGGAGCTAAAAGTCTAGTAAAAGAAAGACAAGATGAGCCAACAGAGAAAGGTCAAGACCATAGAAAGTTTCTTCATTAACAAGGAAGACCAAGGGGCACCCTCAGAGGAAGATGTCAACATCAGGGCCCCTATATCTAAAGCTTCCAAGAAAAATACGTATTGGTCTCAGGCCACAGAGGTGCTCAAAAAGGACTTTGAAGATAAAATTAGAGAGGTAGAGGAAAAAATGGAAAGAGAAACGAGGGTGATGCTGGAAACACATGAGAAAAAAGTCAACAGCTTTAAAAGTCAAATGGAAAAGGAGGTACAAAAGCTCTCTGATGAAAATAATTGCCTAAGAATTAGGATTGAACAAATGGAAGCCAGTGACTTCATGAGAAACCAAGACACAATAAAGCAAATCCAAATGAATAAAAAAATAGAGAGCAATGTGAAATATCTTCTGGGAGTAAATGTGCCAGATAAAGGTCTGTCAATCATAAATGAGAAAGAATCAACACATGTCTCTAAAATTAAGAACATGTGTTCCCCAGGTAGGAAGTAGTTATAGAAGATGAGCAGATAACTTCAGAAAGAGGAAATAGAAACTGCTAAATACAAATCAAAGCAAACTTAAAATATCTTTTAACTTGAAGAAAAATCTTTCCCACTACAGTGGCCAAAATAGTAATAAATTACAAAATCCATTGTTGGTAGGACTGAGGGAAAACAGGCACTCTAATGTACTGTTGGGATTAAAAACAGGTACACACATTTTACAGGGCAATTTAAAATGAGTCACAGAAGTCAGTCAACAAATCAGCCAGCCTTTATTAAATTAAGTGATCATACCCTTTAACCTGATAATTCTCTATCTCCAAAGCATCATTAGAAAGGAGGGAGGAAAAGATATATTTGTTCAAAAATAATTGTAACCAAACCAAAGCAACTAAGATTAGAATGAAAGCAGAAAGCTGGGAAACACTTTTTACATCCAGTGTTTCTGATAAAGGCCTCATTTCTAAAATATGTAGAGAATTGAATCAAATTTATAAGAATACAATTGATTAATGGTCAAAAGATATGAACAGGCAGTTTTCAGATGAAGAAATTAAAGCTATCTATACTCATATGAAAAAAATGCTCTAAATCACTATTGATTAGAAAAATCCAAATTGAAACAATTCTGAGGTACTGTGTTATACCTATCAGATTGGCTAATATGACAAAAAAGGAAAATGATAAATGTTGGAGATGTGGAAAATTGGAACACTAAGGCATTGTTGGTGGAGTTATGAACTGATCCAATCATTCTGGAGAGCAATTTGGAACTATGCCCAAAGGACTACCAAACTGTGCATACACTTTGACCCAGGAATACCACTACTAGGTTTGTATCACAAAGAGACCATAAAAAGGGGAAAGAACCCACATGTACAAAAATATTTATGGCAGCTCTTTTTGTGGTGGCAAAGAAATGGAAATTGAGGGGATGCCCATCAATTGGGGAATGGCTGAACAAGTTGTGGTATATGAATGTAATATATGATATTATTATGGTGTAAGAAATGATGAACAGGCAGATTTCAGAAAAACCTGGAAAGACTGAAGTAGACTGATGCTGAGTGAAGTGAGCAGAACCAGGAGAACATTGTGCACAGTAACAACAACATTGTGTGATCATGAACTATGGTAGACTTAGCTCTTCTCAGCAATACAATGATCCAAGGTAATTTCAAAGAACTCATGATAGAAAATGATCTCCACATCCAAGAAAAAGAACTATGGAATGTGAATGCAGATCGAAGTATGCAATTTTTACTCTGTTGTTATTTTCTCTTTCTTGTGGTTTTTCCCTTTTGTTCTGATTCTTCTTTTACAACGTGACTAATATGGAAAAATGTATAACCTGACTGAATATATATAAAACATATACCTGATTGCTTGCTGTCTTGGTGAGGGGGGAGGGAAGGGAGGGAAGGAGGAAAAATTGGAACTCAAAATCTTACAAAGATGAATTTTGAAAACTATCTTTAGATGTAATTGGAAAGTAAAATAAAATACCACGAAGGAAAAAAATATTTGTTACCACTCTATTCATAATAGAAGAAAAATGAGACTTCCAGGAGCCAAGATGGCAGAGTAAGCAGTATTCACCTCCAAACAACCATAAAATAGTGCCCCAAAACAAATCCTGGAACTGCAGAACCAGCAAAAAGATGGGGTGAAACAATCTTTGAGCCCAAGAAACTTGGAAGATCTGAAGGAAAGGTCTGTCTTACTCAGGTAAAAGGGGAGCACAGTCCAGGATAGGAAGAAACCCAGCAAGTCAGCAGCAAGCCATACCTCAGGAAACCAACAGGAGATCCTCAGCCTCAGGGCAGTGGAGCAGGTGAACACCAACACCAGGAACCCTGTCCCCACACACACACACACACACACACATACCCCACTGCCACGTGCTTCAGCATAGCCCTGGGCAAAAAGGCAACCTCCCTGGACTGCTAAGGGCTTCAGTGTAGCCCTAGGGAAATGCAGAAACATCCACTGGTCTCATCACACATCAGACACCAGCACTAGGACCCTAGCTCAGCACCAAGTAAGCTGCCATATCCCTACAGCCTCTAGAAGCACCAGCCACTCCCCACCCCACCCCTTCAGCCACAGCACTAGATATGGAGGACTCCAGTGGACCTCAGTGAAACAGCAGTGCAGCACCAGGCAAACATCTAAAGCTTGTAGCCCCTGACACCAGAAGCCTGAGACAGCGCTCCTTTAACTGAGGAAGCAGGGTTCAAACTTAAAAGAAAGGCAAAAGGTCAAAAAAGATGACCAAACTGCAACAAAGAATCTAACTATAGAAAGTCATTATTGTGACAGGGGAGATCAAGACACAACTCAGAAGAATACAATAATGTCCAAACATCTACGGCAAAGTCCCAAAGAAAAATGGGAAATGGTCTGAAACCCAGAAAGAACTTATAGAAGAGCTCAAAAAGGAGCTTAAAAATCATATGAGGAGTAGAAGAAAAATCAGGAAAAGAAATGAAAGTGATGAAAGAGAATTATGAAAAAAAAGAGTAAACAGCTTGGAAAAAGCAAGCAACTACTTAAAAAGTATAATTGGACAAATAGAAAAGAAAGTACAAAAGTTAATTGAGGAAAACAATTCCTTAAAAGTTAGAATTGGGCACCTGGAAGCTAATGACTCTAGGAGACATTAAGAATCGATCATACACGGGGGCAGCTAGGTGGCACAGTAGATAAAGCACCAGCCCTGGATTCAGGAGGACCTGAGTTCAAATGTGCCCTCAGACACTTGACAATTACCAGCTGTGTGACCCTGGGCAAGTCACTTAACCCCCACTGATCCACCAAAAAAAAAAAGAAAGAAAGAAAAAGAAAAAAGAAAGGATCAATCATACAAATAAAAGAAAATGTAAAATATCTTATGGGAAAAATAAGTGACTTGGAAAATAGATCCAGGAGAGACAATGTTAGAATCATAGAACTACCTGAAAACTATCATCAATAGGAGAACCTGGACAACATCTTTCAATAAATTATCCAGGAAAACTGCCCTGATATCCTGGAACCAGAGGCCAAAATAAGCATTGAAGGAATCATCACTTCAGGAAAAAGGTCTCAAAAGAGAATAAAAATGGAAATAAACCTATATTCTGATAAATGGAGAATCCTTGAATCAAGATAGTATTTTAATATAATAGACTATCGTGGTGCCAATAAGAATGATGACTAAGGAACACTCCAGATAAAATGGAACTATCAATACAAAGTGGTGGAGAGTGAAATCAGCATAATTAAATCTGCTTCTACGTCTGTTCCAACTCTATTAAAGCAAAACAAAACAAAAGTCAGCAGACTAACTTCGGACATATCTAGAAGGAGACACAGAACAAAAATGTTTTCTTTGCTTATCATTGGTCACTCTATCTCATTCCGCTCCCATTAAAAGTTAGGGTTTTGTGTAAGATTTTCTACCTGATGCTAAGTGTTTTGTTGATTACATTTGTTTATTGATATTTATTAAATTTTAATTTTTAAAAAGAAGTTTAGCTGGAAAATAAAGTTTGAGTGAACCAGTTTGATTGCAAGATAATGATGATAATAATAATAATAACAATAATAATAATCTCACATTTCTGTAACATTTTAAACATTACAACACACTTAACAAATATCTAATTTGATCTGCACCAAAACTGTGAGGCAGTTACTGCAGGTGTTACTATACCCATTTCTCAGATGAAGAAATCGATGCTCAGAGAGGTCAAGTGACTTCCCACACTGTTAGTATATGCCAGTATCAGGATTAGAACTCAGGACTTCCTGATCCTGTGTCTACCACACTGGGAAGTTGTGTGAACTAATGCTGGAGAGGTCAGGGAAATAACAGGTTAGGGAGAACTGTGAATCAGTCTAAGGAGTCTGGAACACAATTCAGTAGGGAAAGAGGAGTCACAGGGAACAGAGCCCTGAATGAGGAGTCAGGGAATGACCAAGGAGTCGGGTGGCGCTGGGGAGAGACCACCCACCAAATAGAGAGTCGAGAGATCTGAGGTCACGGCTCACCTCTGCCACGAGCTACTGGGGTTAACTGGAGCCACAAAAATCACTTAACCCCTCCCCTGCCCCCCCTGCACCTCAGTTTCCTCACCTGTAATACGAAGAGGTTGTATTAGAAGGTCTCTAAGGTCCCTTCTAACTGTATCTATGATCCTACCCTCCAGGTGACCTGTGCCTCAGTATTTTCATCGGTAGAATGGGGGGGGGGGGGAGATGGCTAATGCGATCTTCGGCAGCATTAAGGGAGGCGTAGCTTCCAGAAACAAGGAGGGGAGAGCCCAGCCCGGGCTGACCACAGCTGGAGGACTTACTTCATTCCGGCCTTGGCGTTTAAGGAAGAATGTTGGCGGACAGAGAGCACCCAGCGGAGGGCTATCAGAAGAGGAAGGCTCAGGAATCCAGTTAAAGGAACTGGGACCCTTAGCCTGGAGAAGAGAACACGACCCATTAGAGGCAGGTGTAGACGGGCTCTGCTTGACCCGAGGGCAGAATCGCGGGCAAGATGGTGCGGAGTGCAAAGGGGCAAACGTAAATGACAACGTTAGGGAGCTTTGGTGTTCCTAGCGTCCCTTCCTCCCGACATCTCGACATCCCCGGGAGGCAGAGATCAGGCTTTGTCATTTCCACTTTGTCCTTGGAGAAACTGAGGGTCTGAAAAGTCCCACAACTACTCGATGTCAAAAGTAGAATCGGCTTTGATCCCCTTGCCTCCAGTAGACTTTCTCTTAGACCTCCATGCCTTTCCGGCTGTTGGAGAGAAAAGACCCTTCTGCTTTAGTGATGATGGGAAGGAAGGGAGGGAGAAAGGAAGGGAGGAAGGGAGGGGAGGGGAGGAGAGGGGAGGGGAGGGGAGAGGAAGGGAGGAGGGAGGACGTAGGAAAAGAAAGCCAAGGTCATTAACAAAAGAAAAAAGAGGGAAACGACAAGCCCTTCAACATTTAAGATATGATGGTTGGAACAAACAGACCGTTGTCATTTCCGAGTGTGTCCTAACAACCAGGCACTCTCTCCAGTATTATCCGTCACAAGGTGATGAAACAGTAATGAGAAGAGGAGGAAGCCCAATGAGATTGTGAGCTATGATGTTGTAGCCGGGGTCCTCCCCTTCCCAAGACCAAAGAGCAAGCTCAGAATTGCTTTTCTCCATTTTGTTTGTGCGGCACTTTGGACCCAGCTTCCAGCCTTCGATGATGAGGGGTTTGCCCTGAGATAATGCAGAGGCCCCTCCCTGGCTAGAAGAATGGATTTCTCCAAGGATGTACAAAAGGGACTGACCAATTTACTCCTCAGACTTTCTCCTCCTTTGTCACTGGACTGCTTAGAGTTGTATCCTGAAGGTCCTGTTCAAGAAAGGACAATTGACCTCTTTACCTCCTGACTCCCATGAGGCTGGGAACATGCGCTGTGACCAGGCAAACTTTTAGCTGGACTCTTGGATGCTACTGAGTTTCTTCTCTTCTGGTCTTGGATGAATGAATATCCTGTAGTGGACACATCCAAGACTGGAGGTTACCTGGTGAACTTGAAAGGTCCAGAAATCTTCAGTGGTAGCAGGTTGGTGGTAGGGGAGGTGAGGGTGGCTCCTCAGGCAGCTAGGGGCCAAGGTGGACAGATTTCAGGACCTGGAGTCAGGAAGACCTGAGATCAAATCCAGATGCAGATGTATAACTCTGTGCAAGTCACTTAACCACTTTGCCTCAGTTTCCTCACCTGTAAAAGTGTATGGGGGGGCAGCTAGGTGGTGCAGTGGATAGAGCACCAGTCCTGGATTCAGGAGGACCTGAGTTCAAATCCAGCCTCAGACACTTGACACTTACTAGCTGTGTGGCCCTGGGCAAGTCACTTAACCCCCATTGCCCCCCCCACACACACACACACAAAAGTGTATGATAATAGCACCGATCTCCCAGGGTTATTGGGAGGGTCAAATGAGACGGCATTTGTAAAGCTCTTAGTACAGTGCCTGGTACATAGTACACACTCTCCCAATGCCAGCTATCAGTTCTCATTAACACTGACCTAAGGATGGCCTGTTTGCCAGCAGAGATGTACTGGGGTTATTTGGGCAGTGAAATGTAAAATGCCTAAGGAGCCATTCTTCAAGCTGTTTTCTGTTCCAATGGATATTGACTATCCCAGCACAAAGTACTAATAATTATAGGGTGGCTCATAGCTGTGTGGCCTTAGACAATCCCCTTCATCTCTTGGCCTCAGTTTCCTCCTCTGAAAAATGGGGATAACGATAGCACTCACCTTACAGGTGGAGGGAGGGTTAGATGAGATGATATTTATTGAAGCACTTTGTTGTTGTTTCCATCACGTCCAACTCTCTGTGACCCCATTTGGGGTTTTCTGGGCAAAGATACTGGAGTAGTTTGCATTTCCTTCTCCCCCTCATATTACTGGTGATGAAAGTGAGATCTACAGGTCAAGTGACTTGCTCAAGGTCATGAAGCTAGTAAGTGTCTGAGGCTGGATTTGAACTTAGGTTCTACTGACTCCGGAGCCAGTTCTCCATCCACTGCACCATGTAACTGTCCTCA